>NC_056731.1:842998081-843090581 GCF_019279795.1 Protopterus annectens
ACTTCTTTCTGGAAGACCTGTAGAGGGAATGTTTGTTAACACTACTTGACTGTTTCTACATATATTCCCAGATTCCTAATTAACATTATGCGCATACCTCTCAGTCTCTTAATGTACAAACTCTGTACAAAGCTTGACAACATGGGGGTACAAATAGGGACATATTTTGAATATTACTCTTATAAACATTTAGACAATTGGTAGAGTGACAGGATTTGTTTTAATATACATTTTCTGAAGGATCTGAAGTCTGACACTCAAATGTATGTCATTATTTGGTGACTACAATCCTGAGATCATCCCAGTGATTTGCCAGGGAGAAAGAGGAACAGGCCAACAATATGAGCTAATTATCTGGACATTCTGCAAAAATCTGTACAGTTGACAGGTATGATTATGAATACAGCTTAGTACCACTCTCAGGATTTGAACCATGGCTGTGTGTTCTAAAATACAACAATTTGTGTTTCATCAGAGTGAGCTATTTAGAAATTGCTGTCTGTTCCTTCAGAGTTTTATGTCTAAGTCTCTCTTGGTTGTACAAGCTAGCCATGTACTTACAACAGTCTTATACAGACATTCCTAGACATATTTATTATGTAGCACAGTGGGGGTAACAGTGGTTAACACAACATTACTATTCAGAGAATGCAACACTAAATGCCGTACAATACCAGAGTAAACACAACCAGTCCAGGATTTAGAACTTTATTGCCAGGCAGTTATGGTTTTATTTAAATATCACAGATATAGGACTATTACTGTCATATTGTCTGGTTTATTCAGTACAACCCATAAACAGTTTTTATACTGCCAGGTGACCTTCTACTACTTTATATTTATTTGGTATGACTACTACAAGCATGATTGTTACTCAGCAGCCTCGCGATGCAGCCTTTGCAACCTACTGGCATGGGCTTCCTGATTCACAGGCCGCTCAGCTGCAGCTGTAAAGGGAATAGAGAAATTGTTAGGCATACCTATCCATCACATACACAGACTGGACTTTAGTAAACAGTTATTGATATGAATACTTACACACTGCTGGGACATCACCCCTCTGCCTTGCTTCTTGGACCCACTTGTCCAAGAGCTCACTCTTCCTCCACTTCAAGTCAGCATAGTGGTGCCAGACCTGCTCACCAGTCTGAGGGATACCAGTGGCACTGGTGAGATCATGGGCAAGATGGTCCCGGGCTTCTGCTTTATATTGGGAGCCCTGGTACTGGCCCTGCAGCAGTCTCTCATCATGTTTTTTTACCAGGAGTCTTACCATGACCTTGGACTCCTGTATTCCCCAGCGCTGCGCCTGGAAGCACATGCCCTCACCAATACCTACCATACTGCCTACAGTGGGAAGCTGCAACCAGGTATGAGATGTATTCCCACCTGTGGGGTTTAAATACAGCTGATTTCCCGACCTTTGCTGTGATTGGACAGTTTTGAATATGCTGAGCTAAGCTAAGCTATGGGCAAACCTGCTTAGCTAAGGTTGGCAGTGCTTACAAGGGCAGGTTCAGCATTGCTTATCAATGGGCAAATCCACTTAGCTGGGCTATTCATTGCTTAGTATTCATATGTGCACAATGCTTACACCCAGTCAGCAAAGCTGTGCAATGCTTAGCATTGATTATTTTTTTTTATTTTTTAAACTATCTGCTGTATGGGATTGATTTATCATTCATTACATATTATAAATTTGTTTACTCTCCCTAACATCCTCCAATGTGCTTTCATTACATTTATTTATGTGAGACTATACTGTATGTGGCACTTGTGTTTATATAGGTTCATAGGTAGGTACTAGGCTATCTGCCCAAGGGCATTTATAAGCCTAGCCAGAGTGTGTCGGCTTTTGTCACCCCATTGATTAATTAACTGATCCTCTGTCAAGCAGAGCCAATGAAGTGATCCCAGGGGTGTATTTTCTGTTACCCATCCACTCGTCAAGGTTTCTCTTGAAGAGTGCTAGTGAGGGGCTCTGCCTGATGAAATTTAGAATTTTGTTCCAAAGCATGGGGAGTCTCTGTGACAGGAATCTATCCCTCCAGCATGTTCTATTTATTGTTGTGGCGAGGTTTAGCTCACTAGAGCGCGTTGCAGGCAGTGACTTGGATTTCTTTAGGTGGGAGCATGTCCATCTATTCTGAGTTGGACATGGCTTTGTAAGTCAGGCAGAGATCACCTCTGAGTAAGTGATATGCCACTGAGTACAGACAGAGTTTTTTCAGTCTGGCTGCATTGGACATATGTTTGAGGCCAGTAATCCTCTTGGTGAGGTACTTTTGTGGTCTTTCCAGCTGTTGGAAGTGTCTTGTGAGGTACATCCCAAATGGGGCATTGTACTCTATGATGGGTCTGATGAGTGATGAGTAGAGGGGCACTATAACCTCTTTATTTCTAGATGCAAACCCTTTAGTAATTAGATGGGCCACATAGAATGATTTCCTAACTACTTTGGCAATATGATTGTCAAAGGAGAGATTACTATCTACCTGGGTCCCCAGATTTCTTATTACCTCTTCTGTATTAAGGGGGCTGCCACCTATGTGGTAATTTGTGGGTGTTTTGTTTTTCCCAAATGGGATGACTATGCATTTTTTGGCATTTAGCTTGAGGCCATGACTTTGACACCAGGTGTCCGTCTCAGTAAGGCCCTTTTGGAGGATGTCAATTATGACTCCCAGTTTGCAGTCATCGGCAAACCTGGTTAGCCATAGTCCTCCTGTGTTTGCCTGTACTTCTGAGAAGTATATGCCAAACAGTAGGGGTCCGAGGACTGAGCCTTGTGGGACACCACTTGTGACTGGTTTAGAGTCGGACCTGGAGCCTGCTGTTCTTACCGTGTGAGTTCTGTCTGTAAGTCAGTTGACAACCCATCTCATGACATAGGGGTTTATCTTCAGGCTGGTGAGTTTTTCTGTAATACCCAAGTGGGGAATGGTGTTGAAAGCCTTGGTGAGGTCAAGGTAGGCTGTGTGAACCACCTTTCCCTTGTCTATGGCCTTGGTGACGGTCTCAAAGAAGTCAACCAGGTTTAGTAGGCATGATCTGCCCTTAACAATGCCAAACTGGGTCAGGTCAAGTGCTTGGAGGTTCCCAGTGTCTTTGTTAATGAGTTCCATGATGAAGCGCTCCATAGCCTTGCAAACCAGGCTAGTCAGGCTTATGAGGCGATAGTTACCAGCATCAGTTGTGCCCTCCTTTGTGGAGAGGAATAACCATTGCTGTGTGCCATTCTATGGGCAAGTAGCCTGTGGAGAGGCTGAGGTTGAACAGCGTGTTTATGTGGGGGGTTAGTTAGTTCTGTAGTTCGTGCAAGACGCAGCCTGGGATGCCATCTGGTCCCATTGATGCTGTGTTTTTGGCTTTTAAAAGGGCTGTTTTCACCTGTGCTTCTGTGATTTTTGGGACACTACACTTTTCCGGTATTGTTGTGGGCCATTTTGGAGGTGAGAGGGGGGGTGAAGTTTGCACTGAATCTATCTGCCAGGATGTTGGCAATATCAGTAGGTTCAGTATATTTTGTGCTATTTTGCACTAGTTCAGTGCATATCTGCTAGTTGCCACTTAGATTCTTAACATAGCTAAAGAAGGCTTTGTGGTTATCTTTTGAATCCTTGGCTATTTTTCTTTCAAAGTTAGCCTTGGATGATTTCATGAGGGACCTTACTTTCTTACTGATACTGATCAGGGATGCCTTTCCTTCTTGGGATTTGCTTTTTTTCTGAACTAGTTTCCTCCTTCTGTTGTATAGCCTGTTTTTTTGCAGGGGTTCACCAAATTGGTTTCCTTCTCTTAGGGGAGTGACTCTTGGTTTTGCTAGGGATGGCATGATCCATTCATCCTTGTAGGTGCTCATAGAGTGCATTTGTAAAGGTTTCTGCATCTTGGACAGCGTTATCCTTTAGCGTGGGGGCTGTGAAATGTACCACCTCTGTCTTAAGTAAGGTGAAGTTTGCTTTATAAAAGGTTTTTACTGTAGTTTCATTAGTTGGGGTGGTGGTGGGGTGTGGCCATCCAGAGTGATTAGTTTATGGTCTGATCTAACCAGTGACGGGTTGATCTCCGGTGTGGAACACTTGTCGCCCATATTGTTGATGACCAGGTCCAATATGTTTTCACCTCTGGTAGGATAGTTTACCAGCTGATCCAGGGCATTTGAGTTGATGAATTCCAGGAAGCGCTGGGCCTGGGAATTTGTACTCGAGTTATTTTCGCAGTGAATGGTAGGGTAATTGAAATCTCTCAGTATCAGGGTGTCCGGTAGGACCTTCATGTTTTCCAGGGCCTCCAGAAAGATGGACTGGTGGTCCTGGGTCATGGAGGGTGATCTGTAGCAGGCCACAATTTGCATTGCAGATTTGCCCGATGTTAGTTGCACATGGATGATCTCAGAGGTATCATGCTGCGCCACTAACCTAGAGGTGTAGGTATCCTTGATGAATATGGATACACCCCCTCCTTTTTGTTTTCAGTCCGTGTTCTGTGGCCGAAACGTGTGATATGAGTTGTAGCTCAGTAGTACTGGGGTGCTCTCTGGAGCCTTGAACCAAGTTTCAGTTACTACACAGATGTCGACATTCTCCATACTGAGGAGTGCTTCAAGCACGTGCATTTTGAGATTTAAACTCCTGGCGTTGAGTAGTATAACCCTCAGTTTTTTATTAATTGTGCTGTTTACGGAGGTGGGTTTGACTTTTGAGCCTTGACTAAAAAAGGCACTATGGAAGCAGCAAGAGCCTTGGCCAGTATTCAAAAACCTAGGGGTGACAGGTGCAAGCCGTCTCTTGCGAAGCAACGCAGCTTGTCGAGCATGTCATCACAGGCTGACAGACACTGGATCCACTTTGAATGACACCAGAAGCTTAGCCAATTGTTGAAATTGATCATTTTTTCTTTATACTGAGGTATCATTCTTGGTGAGGGCAGGATGCTACTCAGGGTCAGGGTCATACTAGCCTGGGCTACATGATCAGAGAGCTCTTCCATGTCTCTTTTCATGTAGTCCAGGGAGGTACGTCTCAGGTCATTCATACCAACATGAAAAATGACAGAGTAATATTTGTACTTGTTCTGGAGTGACCTGAGTGCTTGTGTTATGTGACGGATTCTGGCTTCCGACAGGCAGCTAACAGTAACCTTCTGCTTGTCCAGCCTAGTGACTGGGACGTCAGTGTGCCTGACTCTGTATGGATGTTTCGCAACTTTATTAAACTGACACCTCACATCTGGACCTATTACAGTACTCTGGTTAACAAATACATGTTATTTAGTAGCCAGTTATAAAAAAAAATGTTTATGTACTGCTTTCACATGTAAAATGCAAACTGGTTACAGTGGGGATAAAACCCAAAATAGCTGCTTGCAAAGCATGTGCTCTAACTACTACACTAGTGCAGTACTGTTTATGTTGGATGTCTCTTGCTATTTAACTTCTTGTGCTGTTTAAGCTGGGCTAGGTGCAGCTAAGCAATGGGCACATCCACGCTTAAACTTTATTGCATTTATAAAAAAAAAAAAAAAATGTATTTTATTATTTGTACCTTCAGAATATCCCTGCTAATGCTGGACCTGTTATTCTATCAACTTTCTGCTTTGTGGGACAATTGTCCCTTATGGCTTTGTCCACATTCCTTACTCTGACGGGTTGGGAGGTATGCGCTATGTGCTTATGCTACATCTCTTATTCTGTTTACTTTGGCTTGGTAGGGACGATTGTCCCTTATGGCTTTGACCCTGATGGGTTGGGGGTATTACAAGCGTTCTCACTCATTTTATATTACTGAACGGCAATTCTGGTGTGCAGGGGGCATGTGTATTGTGAGAGCACTGCTCTCAGACACACCCCCTGCACTCGTACACAGATCTGTGTCTGTTTAACAGCATGGCAGCGCGCCTTCATGAATATGCTTGGCGCCCTGCTGTGCTGTACAGGAACGGTCCCTTCCATGCAGGAATAAGCTATTCCTGCACGGAAGTTTGCTGAATCCCAGGGATTATTGTGTTCAGATAATGGGCTGTTAAATTGTTTTATAATTTTTACTAGAATATACATTATTTTATATTTCTGATGTGAAAGAGTTTCCTGCCTAATGTTTCAAACTTTTTGTAGCACGTATAATTACTGTTGGAGAAAGTATTTTGAAAGTATAAGTTATGTAGGTAAGTATTTAATGTTCACAAATGCACACATACACACACACACACACACACACACACACAAACACACACAATCGTATTCAGGCACAGAAACACACACACTTATAGACAGAAACACACGCGCACACACACAAACACACACACACACACAGACAAAATGTGACAATCAGGTACAGCTGTTTTCCTGATTACAAATGCCTCATTGTGATCAAATTAATAATTAAAAAAAAAAATACAGTGAAAGGCATTGCATCCCCTACTAGGCCTCTCAACTGTTCCTAGTTTTGTCCCTAGAAAATATTTTTTGGTAATCACTAAATTTTAATTTCAGTCAACAAAGCTAAAAAATTATAGTCTCATGCTAATAGTTCAGGAAATATATGTTGATGGAAAGTCTCTAACTCTGTTTGCATAAGTGAATTAAGGTTCTATTTAAAAATATTGTCTGATTTCAGATCCTTTTCATCATATTGTTGGCTTTGCCCATAATTCTCAAACAAAACGTTGACGGGTATGTGCTCAGTCTCTCACTATGTCACTCTGTCATTCTGTCACTCTAGCTCTCTCTCTGATTCTCTTTCTTTCAAACACACACACACACACACACACACACACACACACACACACACACACACACACACACACACACACACACTCTTTTTCTTTTTATGTACTTTTGGTTGGCTTTAAAAAAAAGTAGCAACAAGTCTTGTTTTTTACCACGTTATATGTTAAAAAGTGTTGGAGAACACTCATCCTCCTATAACGTTGTTGTTGTGTCTTTCGGCTTTTCCCGATTAGGGGTCGCCACAGTGGAACGCCGGTCCGCTAATTATTGGCAGTAGATTTTTACGTGCCGATCTGCCAGCTCTGATGCACAACCTTCAACGAAGGTACGCCCATTCACGCATGTCTCCACACAGAAGATGCTTTAGCTGAGAATCGAACAGGACAACGTCTTACTGTGAGGCGACAATGCTACCGCAGCACCACCACCGCAGTATCATCCTCCTATAGCATATCAATGTATATTTCACCCATTATGTAACCAGAAGTAGTACAATGCAATTCCACTGTCTTTATATTTAATATTAATGATGAGGGTTGTCTTTTAGCATGAAGTGGAAGGAAAAATGGCTGCCATTTTCTTCTTTGTTGCTTGCTAACAGTGTATGATGTGAGAGATGCAATTACATAAAGAAGCTATAGTCTATGCTCTCTCCATCACAAACCAGTATATCTGGCACTGAGAAGGTTGTCAACACAATCACTACACCTCAAACACCACCCACAACTACACAGTACACACCCACATATGCGGAGGTTCTCAACAAAAACAAACCCAAACAAAGGAGACCTCAGAGGCAAAAACACATGAGAACTCCACAACCCTCCATACCACATGCCATGCATAGTCAACACACCAGTGTCTCACAACCGCTAAGGCTTAACCGCAAACCCAACATATTAGTCATCGGAGATTCCATTGTGAGACACACACATGTCCTTCTCACCAGGCTGGATAAGGAGAAAGTCACGGTTAGTTGTTTGTCAGGTACCAGAATCTGCCATATCACATACGCACTCAAGTTTCTCAACAACAGGTCACTGTTATGACACTGTCATAATCCATGTTGGTGTGAACGACTTGAAATGTACCTCCCTGGACTATATAAAGAGAGACATGATCGAGCTCACTGAGTATGTGTCCCAGGCAGGTATGTCCCTAGCTTTAAGCAGCATTCAACAATCACCCAGAATGATGCCTCAATACAAACAGAAAATGATTGACTTTAAGAATTGGCTTAGTTTCTGGTGTCATTCCAGAGGGATGCAGTGCCTGACAGCCTGGAAAGATATGATCGACAGACCACGATGCTTTGCTAGAGATGGCCTGCATCTGTCTCACTTGGGCTTCAGGCTTCTGGCAAAGGCCCTTGCCTCCCCCGTAGTGCCGTTTTTAGGAAAAGTCATGAGGTCAATGCTACCATCATAAAAATCTCAACAAAAAGCAAATTAAGCCAAAAACAGAAAGACCAAAACTAAATAAATCCACAGATGAATAGTGAAGCTAGGAACCACAAAGGACACAATCCAATAATCCAAGACACTTTTTATTGATTTAGCGCTTTTGTCAAGGTGAAAGACTTCATCAGAATAGTCATGTTTGTTAAAACACATCTTTAAATAACCCACCCCCAACTCACATTGTTTAAAAGAAAAACATCACTTCCATCACTTCCTCCAAAAATAAACAATAAGAAAAACTTTTAAAATATTTTTATTATATTTTTTTAAATATTTGATATACTGCTGATAAAAAAATTGCTTGCACATAACAAAAACAGCATAGATTGCACATTCCTGATAAAAAATATTTGCACATTACAAAAACAGCATAGATTTCAGTTTAAGTATTGAACTAATAGAGACTCTGTCATTGAGTCCAGGAGCCTGACAAGCAATTGTTCTAATCTGCTACTTAAGCTCCATGAACTCTAAAAATTCATCCAAGGGACCCCCCCCCCCCCCCGAGGACCCAAATCAATTTTGTCGACGATTAAATATTTGAAAGCATGCAGTGTGTGAAGGCTGAAGCTGAAGGTCTTTCTCCTTGACGAAAGTGCTAAATCAATAAAAAGTGTCTTGGATTATTGGATTGTGTCCTCTGTGGTTCCTAGCTTCACTATTCATCTGTGGATTTAAAATGCAAATTAAAGGTCATGCTGCAAAACACTAGGAGTCTAAACATGAAACTGCACTCATTGCAAGCATTCTAAACCCTGGAAGATGCAGACATTTGTGCAGTCACAGAAACCTGGTTCAAAGCTGCGGAGAGCACCCTAGCCTTACCTGATTACTCATCCTATCATACATTCAGACCCCAAAATGTGGGCAGCAAAGCCAAAGGAGGTGGAGTTTGAATATATATATTAAAGACACGCACACCTCCAGGCTGGTCAAACAGTATGAAGCACAGGAGACACTCTAGTTGCAGTTAACCATTGACAAGACCCCTATTCAAATTATAGCTAGCTATAAGCCCACAAATTTGACTCAAGATGTCCACTCCACCTATCTGGACTTCTCAAATTTATCAAGATTCAACCCTTTACTCTGATCCTGGGTGACTTTAATTACTCAGCCATAGACTGAAAAAATTACTCATGCCAGAATACAAATGCCCAGAGATTCCTTAATTTTATCAATGCAAATGCCTTGGAACAGTTGATACCCCACAAGAGGTGATAATGTCTTGGACTTGGTATTAACTAACATGAGTAACCACTGCAGCACCCCTATGGTATCATCCTCCCTGGTAAGATCCTACCATAAAGCAGTCACGTTCGAAGTCACCATCTCCCCTGACACCCCTCTAGCTAGGGTCAAACAAAAAAAACTTCTCCAAAACTGATTATAACCTCCTGAGAGATGGTATAAACAGCTTCACAGCCCCCTTCCCCACTGCTGGAACTTGCACCAATGCCCAAATCTACACCAAAGTACTATACAAACATTTATATAGATGCATGGGATCAGGAATACCTGACAGGATAAAATCATCCTCTGCAAGGAAGAGTAAACCTGTCTGGTGGACATCTGCAATAAATAAACTATATAACAAAAGGAAAAAATTGCTGTCCAGGACCAAGAAGTAACAGGCACCCAATTGGAAGCAATCTCTCTTTAGCCTGAACAAGCAAATAAGAGCACTAGGGAAATCCTCTAAAGCCAACTTTGAGTTCAAATTGTCCACATCTACTAGAGACAGTCATTAGGCCTTCTTCACATATGTCCACAATCTCAAAGAAAGCACCCAGCTCTATTCAGAACTGGTGGTCAAAGACACCACATACACAAATGCTGTAGATATAGCCAATCTACTGGCTGACAGATTCAGCAAAACTTCTCCCCTCTGTCCCCCCATCAGTAAATCAGGACATCCCCAGTACCTGCCCCCCACCCCTTATCTCTAGGGAACAGGTCATCACTGCCCTCTCAAAGGCAAAAATACAGCCTCCATGGGACCCGATAACATCCCAGGCTGTATCTTACATGAACTCAGGCATGAGCTTGCAGCACCATTAGGCACTCTATTCAACCAAAGCCTGAGTACTGGCTTTGTCCCAGCCAAGTGAAGGACAGCCACTGTTATCCCTTTACACAATGGTGGAGCATCCACCGATCCAGGAAATTATAGACCCATCAGACTAACTAGCCTGATCTGTAAGGCCATGGAATGGATTATCATGGATATCATTAACAGGGGCATTGGCAATCTCCAAACACTCGACACAATACAGTTTGGCTTTGTCAAGGGGAGGTCATGCCTGTAAAATGTGGTTGACATCTTTGATCAGTCAACAAAGCCATGGACGAGGGGAAGACGGTGCACACCACCTACCTTGACAAGGCCAAAGCCTTCAACACTATTCCCCACTCAGGCATAGTAGATAAACTATCTCAACTAGGCATCAATGCATATGTTACCAGATGGGTAGCAAACTGATTTACTGATAGAACCCATCTAATCAAAATAGGGGAAGCCACCTCAGTAGACCCGTAATGAGTGGCATACCCCAGGGATCGATCTTGGGGCCTCAGTTATTTGGGATATACTTCTCTGAGGTGCAGGCCAAACCCAGTGGGCTATAACTGACCAAGTTTGCAGATGACTGCAACCTGGGTGCAGTCATCAATTTCCCAAGTGATGTGGACGTCCTCTAAGAGGGTCTCACTCAAACAAATGACTGGTGCCAGAAACATGGCCTCAAGCTGAATGCCAAAAAAATACATCATCATCCCCTTTGGGGAGAGTGACATGTCCACATTTCACATTAATAACAAAGCCCTAAGTACACAATCAGTAGTGAGGGATTTGGGCACCCAGGTTGATAGCAACTTGACTTTTGACCATTGTACGGAAAGCTTTCTACATGGCCCACCTCATAAGTAAGGGTATTTCATCCAGGGATAAAGAGGTCATAAGATCCCTGTATTCTTCCCTTATAAGGCCAATTATTGCGTACAACACCCCCCTTCGGCATGTACCTCACAAAGCACATGCAGTAGCTGGAGAGACCACAGAGGTTCCTCACTAGGAGAATCCAGGGCCTCAAACACCTACCCTACACAGATAGGCTAAAAGCCCTGTCCCTCTACTCAGTTTCATACAGACTCCTCAGAGGTGACCTCTGTCTGGCATACAAAGCAATCTCAGACCCCACCCTGATGGGACTGCTGCATATCCGCAAGTCTAGCTCCACTCGAGTAACCCATAGCGCAACCTCAACCTGGTCTGTGATATCAATAGGACTTGTTGGCAGGACATATTTGTGTCCCAGAGACTCCCCCATCTGTGGAATAGACTCCCTGTCCACGTCAAGCAGGGTACCTCAATATCTCTTTTTAAGGGCAACCTGAATATCTGGATGGGAAACAGAAAATACACTCCTGGGATTTCCACCTGTGTCCCTGCTAGACAGGGGCTCTGGGTGCTGAATTGTCTAAACATGGGCTAAACTCTTGGCTAGGCTTATAAGGGCCTCAGGGCCAATAGCCCAGTAACTTCCTATGATCCTGTGTATGTTTATTAATAGCACAGTGGCAAATGCTGTTTCCCGGAGTCAATTTAAAACAGTGCCTGCTGCTTCTCCATCACCCTTAAGTACAGGGGTAAATTCTGCAGCTTCAGCTGACAATTTGTGCCCCATTATCAACTATCTCAATATGGGAATGGAAAGCATATAGTAGTTCTATGTTACCAACCACAAGTGTCCCCTTTTTTTAACAGTACAGTGTCAAATGTTGCTTTTTGCAGATATTTTTAAATGCTGTATGTTGCCTGTGTATCATAGTAAGATGCAAAGCAAAATGTCACAGCTCTGATACTTCAGTACAGTGTTTATTATGACAGAACTGGCTTTTGTTTTAATTTGTTTGAATTTGTTTACTGGCTTAGAGCTCTGATCACAGTGGTCCATTTTCAGTCTCTGCCCAGTGACTGTTGTCAGAAATGCATGTTTTATCTGATAAAATGCAGAGCAGAATGTCACAGCTCCAGTCAAAAAATTCTATTATGCCTATTGTTGCTTTCCATAATAATATTAAAATAATGAGTGTTATTTCTTCATTGTTAAATATCACAATGAAAAATGTCAAAGCGCCACCTGTGTGGCCCCTCATTGGATATCTCAAAATAGATTTTGTCAATATACAATTGCACTACATTACCCACAATGTGCGTCATGCGGTTTCTGCAGGCATTCCAAAAACGGTATCTCTTGCTTTTTCCTCTGTTGAGCAGGACAGTGTAATTAAACAACGCTGTATTCCTTATAATTTCTGTTTCCCCCAAGCAGTGCTATTGTCAGTGTTTTCCTTGAAACAGGTTAAGGCAGATAAACGCTTCAGTACAGCTTTTCATTACTGCAGCAGATGCTTTACAGTCTCAGTATCTTGTTCTAGGGCTTGACAAAACCCAGCCATCCTCAGGTGCAGGAAAAGTGTGTCCATTGTCTTACAAATTCAATAGTAGTGTCACTGATAATTTTCTATTGTTGTAAACTACAATGCAAAATGTCAGCACTCCAGTAAGGGAATCCCTTCACCAAAACTGGATATGTGATGATAAGGCTGGACACCACACAGCAGTGATGTGCAGCAAGCAGGCTTTTTTTCTCATAAGCACATTGCCAGATGTTTTAAAAAAAATTTTAATATGCCTTTTCTTGCTTTTCTTCACAATAATACCCAAAGCACATTTTAAAATGCTATATCTTGCTTTCATCAGGATAATATCCAAAGCAAACTCTCTCAACACCAACTGGAAAGTGTTTCCTCATATCATATGCTTTAATTTGTACTGCACAAAGCACGGATACTTTTACTATCTATTGAGCAAACTATTTTAAAATTGTGCCTGATTTCAGGTATTTTTCCATCATTATGTTCCTAATGATCTTTTTTGAATAAAATGATGCTATTTTCGTTGTCTGCTGTGCAGACAGAATGAGGTAGATAAACATTACAACACTGCTTGATATAGAGGATCATGACTGGGTCACCAGTCATAACAGGATTATTATGTATTTGAGACATGGATGCCAAGAAATTCACCTCAATAGTGAGGCTTGAGAGGTGAATCTTGGCATCCATTTTGAGAACACATAATTAAGGGATATGATCAGAAACTGAATCATAATTCTTTTTTGTAGTGCACGGAGCTTTATCTGCTCCATGTACCACTGGCTACAGTAAAAAAAAGTACTAAGTGTTTTTCTGGCTTTCAAAACCATAAAGCATTTAGCAAGCACTGTGAGAAAGACAGTGTAACTCAGTCTCCTTTGTTTACCCTCACCTTTCATGTCTGTAACCTGTCCAGATTTTTTACAGAATGTCCAGATTTTTGCTTCATATATTTGATCTATTCCTCATAAACCTTTGTGGTTTTTTGACACGTTACTGAGGACTGATGTCACTGGGTAATTACATAAATTTGATTGTTGGACTTCATATCTTTAAGAAAACGCAGGCGAGAGCACATCCTGTTAATTTAGCACTTTCTAAATCCAGGATCTGTTACCGGCACAGGTAGCAGGGAGAAACAAATCATCACTGTCATTTGCTAGTCAGTACTAGCAGAACCAACTGCCTAGTGCAAGACCCAGCCTTAATAAGTTAAGAGTCTTGTACTATAGAAGTAATTAACTGATTCGTCTTTTTCTGGATTCCAGTTGCTGCACTCCATGCATTACATTAGTGTAATACATTTAGTTCACTCTCTGCAAATGGTTTTAGGACTTGTCAATACACAGTCTTAACAAACTGATAAAAGTGTTTGTCCCTTTTTAATTCAACATTTCTTTTGTATTCAGCAGTTCCATGTCAAATGTTGGTTTCTGCAGATGTTTTAAAATGCTGAATGCCACATTTTCATAATGATCACATGCAAAGAAGAATGGCACAGCTGCAGTATTTTAGAACACTGCTTATTACCACACAGTGTTGTTGTGCCCCACCTGATTTTTATAATCATTTTTTAAAATCATTATAAAATGCAAAGCAAAATGTCACAGTTCCAGTCGAAAATCGTACATGCCAAATTTGCTTTCTGGAATATTTTTAAAATACTGTGCGTTACTTCTCTGTTATCATAATGTGCAATGCAAAATGTCACAACTACGGTCAGAAGTCCTTCCCCCTTTAACCCATCCCAGAAAAGGGCTTGTCAGCAGCACAGGAGAACTATGTTGCTATCAATGTGTGTCTTGTCCTTTTTTAAAAAAATTTCCTTCTGTAGACATTTTAATATGCTGTATCTTGCCTTAAGTCACTGGTCTACAACAGTTTTTCAGCATTGCTAACAACAGACCATTTTTTTAAAAGGAGTTGTGTATCCCAAACAGTAAATCAGTACTGATTCCAAGACAAAGGCTGTTAGGTTGCTTATGCCACATCGGTAAATGAGGAATCCTGGAGCCACACTCCCGATTCCAAAATGTGACATGGCTTCCTCACACTATTTCAGCTATATGTGGGCACTAGATAAAATGAGCCTAGGATCTAGTTCCTATGTAGACCGCTGTCTTGAAAAATGATTCTCTTGACAGAAATAGCGTATAGATAAAAAAAAACTTTAGGAGCTCCATTCACACTTTTATTATAGGGATTACAGGACATGAAATTAAAAATGTGAGTTCTTGACCAGAATTTGTGTACCAGTGAGCAAAACAAATATTTTCAACAAAGGCATATTTTATTTTTTGAAGGCTTCTAAGATTTCAAGTGGACATGAGCTATTAAATAGCTTCTAGCTTAGACTTACTTGGGAAGGTGTTATAATTAAATTTGTCTAATTTGGGGTTTAAAGACAGCTTCCAGTGTTCAGAATGAATAATACTATGAAGCTTGAACTGGTCAATCTTATTGTTTAGTTTGGTCAAGAAATATATTTTATCATGACCTGTGGTGTAAGGAGAGGATAATTACACTCTGAATTTGGCAACACGATAACCTGTTGAGCATTTTTCTGATGGTAAGGTTTGGAACAATGTTTTGTTAAGCACCTTTCACTGCTGTAAAGCTCCAGGCTTGCAATAGAGTATTAGCATCAGCAAACACAGAATAGCATGTAAAGCATTTCACAGCTTTCAAAGCTGTAATACACCTGTCATACCCACACACAAACAAAAGTGTGCCTTTTTGTTCATCAGATGGATGCAGCTTTTGGCTGTTGTCTGCGTGCAAGCAGTAAGTGTTATGCAGTTTTGAAAAATACAAAATACTGTGCACTCCAATGCTTTTTTCTTGTAACTAGCTTAAGCTGCATGTTCTACAAAACACTGTGATCAGATCTCTTCAGCTGTACCTCATCATAGTTGTACTTAACATGGATGTGAAGACACTTCTTCCGCTTTGCCTCTCTCCAGTCTCAAGGTGAATTTCTTGACATCCATGTCTCAAGTATATAATCACTCTGTTATGATCAGAGACACAGTCAGAATCCTGTATTGTTTTCACGGTTTTGTGAAATAAGTAGTTATGAAAAACCCATCTTCGCTGTCTGACTTGGTTTGCTTGTGATTTTTAAAAATAAGAGAAACTATCCATTTGGCACTATTCCCTGCAGTAATTGCTTATTCTTTTAGCAAATTATTCTGGTTTCATAAGTTGCTCTTGAATAAAATCTTTGTCTGATACTATCTTGTAGAATAAGCAGCTGAATAAGATTTGTTTCTAAGAGTTTTGTGATATATTTACATTACAAGAAATTATTTTCAAATCAAATATCCAAACTCCCAGAGAAACAGTTGTAGCTCCACAGTTCACAAATCACACCAACTAGTGATCGATGTACTTAACGCAAAATCAGTTTTATTTGTCCACAATATAATGAAGCGTTTTCGCCAGTCAAAATAGAATAGCTTCTTCAGAGAAATATACAGCTTTTAAATATTGGCGCTCTTTATACACACAAAAAACAGACATTATCAGTGTGGAATACACGTCTATTAAGGTATTTTTTATCTTTTACTTTTATTTTGTTATTATTGTATTTAGCAGAGATTCTAGACAGACATACCAATGTCTCAATACTGAGTGAGGGCGTTTTAGTGACATGTATTAAGGATATTTTTGTCGCCCTCAAATGCATTTGTCTATGAACTGTGCTTATGATAAGGAATTTTTTTTACATTAAGATGAAGCAACAGTATAAGAGTGTAGTTGACTGATGTAATATTATTTAAAAGAAGTACTTTTATATTATTTTTTTATTTTGGCATTGGTGGATTAATATTGATTTTAGATGGACACACCAGTGTTTTACATTGAGTGAGGGGTTTAAGAGACATGATTAAGGATATCTTAGTCGCCTCTAAATGTATCAGGGTTTGGAACTGTATTTATGTTTAAAAAAATATACTTCTCTTACATTAAGATGAAGTAACAGTATAGGAGTGTGGCCTATTGACCGTAATAGTTACCTACCATACATTATATAAGAAATAAAGCTATAGATATGGTAGGAGACTTTGGCTTTGTATTTGAAGTGACTTTGAAAGAAGGGAGTTGTTTGGACTGATACGGACAGTCCCATTCCAAAAGTTCTTTCTTAAATCTCCATTTTAACATTTTTAAAAAATTTATTTATATTCATATGCCTAGGATATTTTTATAAAAGAAGTGGGCGTATACATAAATAATCCTATGGTAAGGAAGTGACGTGTATTCCACACAGATAATGTCCGTTTTTTGTGTGTATAAAGAGCGCCAATATTTAAAAGCTGTATATTTCTCTGAAGAAGCTATTCTATTTTGACTGGCGAAAACGCTTCGTTATATTGTGGACAAATAAACTGATTTTGCGTTAAGTACATCGATTACTAGTTGGTGTGATTTGTGAACTGTGGAGCTACAACTGTTTCTCAAGAAATTATTTTCAGTTTATTGAATACTGTATTAGTATTATGCTTGGTTATAGTGACTAGTAATAAAGTGGAGAAGAATGGGTGCATTTTAAGTATTTTGATAAAGAAAGAACACTGTCGTTTGTTGATCAGAATATTCCCATAAGGCTAGTGAACCTCTTTTCAGGGGAGACCCAAGGTGATGTTCATACTACTAGAAGAACTTGACCAGAACACTGGGGAACTTTCCCTTTTCTTTTTGATAAGTGCTGTGGGGTATTTTACATCCACCTGAGCTGCTTCCACTAACTCAAGCATATGGGGCCTCAGTTTAACATCACATCTGAATGATGGATTGTATTGCCATGACTGGTCAAGGGAATTTGCAATCAGTTCCATAAAAAAGAAAAAAATGGAGGACATAATTCTATCCATATTATATGCTGAATCTATGCCAGTTTAATATTTATTTTAAATATATATATATTTTATTGAGTTTTTATCATGATTGATGGATGGATGGATGCATGGGTGAGCTGGTCCAAAGACCCTTTTCAGTCATGATTTGGGTCCCGAGGCAAAGAGACATTCGTACATGGGATATAAAGGTTTACATTTATATCCCGTATATGAATGTGAAGCTGCAGTGTATTTGTACTTTGTGTTAATCTTATCTCTCATGTATATATTTTTGTTGATTAATCTCCTATGTATATAAATTGCTTTACTGATCTCTGCTAGGCTGTAAGTAGATACCTATATGCTGTATAGTAATTTTTTTCTTTATTGTACCCTACCCCCATTCCCACCCACTCCCACTTTCATTGCATTTATACACTCCACATCACGCTCTTCTTTCCATCTACCCAATCAGCCACTTCAATCAATTAACACCTGCTTTTGGCTACACCCACTCCCTCCACACTCTCCTCCCCTTCTCTCTCTAATTACCTATCTCTTCTGTCCACTAACCCAACCAACCCATTCTCATTCTCCTACTACTTCACTTTACTCCCCCTACTCATTACCCCTTACCACAGCACAATACAATTTATCCTCCGCTCTTCTCCCCTATAAACATTATCTACCCATTCATCCATCATGTGGCCCGTATATCTCTCTGCTACCTTGCTCATCATCCTGTCACTATCAACCTCTTACCACACACCATTCTGTTATCAACCACTCCCACCTACTCTCCCTCATTCTCTCAACACACACTGTATCCTTCACCCACATGTAGTCTCTCCATCCCTCTTTCCAATCTCACCATCTCACCTCTTCAAAATTACTATATATCCCTGTATCTCTCTTTCTCCACTAGCATAAAACAAAGGCATCCACATCTTGCCATCTTGAACCTGCATATATGTCTTCTCACTTTCATTAGCACACTTCTCTTGGATGGGGACATCCACCCCAACTCAGGACCTCCTACCCCTTCTCTTCACAACATCACAACTCTAACCCTGGCCACTCTCTCACACCATCTTAACAACATTCCCTCACCCAAAATCACTAAATATATTCTCTTTAAACAACCAAAGCATTGCTAATAAAATAACTAAACTTCACTCCTGGATTTCTAACACATCTCCCCACATTTTAACTCTTATCAGAAACCTAGCTTAAACCCCATATCCTCAACTCAGAAATCTTACCTCCTGGTTACAATATCCTTTGCTCAGATAGAACCAGTAAGAGGTTGGGGGTTGCAACCCTCTTCTCCGAACAAATGAACTTATCCCTTCTCTACATCTTTGTTCCTAACTTCTCACCCACAGAAATTCTTATTGCTAACTGTCACCTCAACACTCTTAAAAGAATCAATGTGGTTTCTATTTACATTCCCCCCGGCAATAATATTCCCATCCTTGAGAACTTTCTTTCCTGGCTTACCTAGTATGTCCCTTATGAAACCATAATACTTGGGGATGTTAGTATAGACTGGTCTAAACTCTCCTTCACTTCCCATATCTTTAGTCTCAACCTTCATGGATTTCACCAACACATACCTACCCCCACTAGCACTAGCAAAAACTCCACATCTGGGCCTATCCTTGACTGGGCCCTCACCTCAGCCCCAACCTTTACCACAATCCTGACATACTTCCTAACTCCTTAAGTGAGCACTCCCCTACCTTTATTCATAGATATACCTAACATCCACCAAAAATCACACTTACAGAGCATGTCGTAACCTTACCCACTTTGATCATGATACATTTAACTCTATACTATCCTGTATTAATTGGTCATTCCTTAACTATCTCTCTCTTACTGATGCTGTGGAATCCTTTAACAAAATCTTTCTTGATTTACTAGATGCTATTGCCCGCTCCAGGAAACTCAGAAGAAAAACCAACTATGCTCCCTGGCTTATGAAACAAACTCACTCCGTCATGTACAATAGGGATGTCATCTGAAAAGCCTAGGTTAAAAACAAATCCCCCCTCTTATTACAAAAATGTAAAGAGCTTAAAAACATGGCCGAAAAACTAGTCATTAAAGATAAGTAACCTTACTTTCCCTCTAAACAATGTAACCCATCCACAAATCCTAAAACATTTTGAACTACCATTAACAACCTGCTCCACCCTTGTAACCCTACTACTTGCAACCCTTATCCACACTGCAGTGCTACAGAAACTGCCACCTTCCTTAATCAGTACTGCATAGACACTATTCAAAAACTTACTCTAAATACACAAAATAATACTACTGTTTCAACCTCTCTATCACACCAAAACCAGTCCCCATCACCACTATTAAATCTCTCCTAAATAAACTCAAGCCTTGCTCCCCCTATGCTGCCGAACTACCACCCATTTCCTAAAAATAGCCACTCAATCCATTGCCTACCCTGTCACTATTCTTATTAACCATTCTGTCTCTGAATCTGTCATCCTCAACATATGGAAATCCTTTTATACTATCTCTCTCCATAAAGGTGGTAATTCCACCAATCCCTCTAACTATAGGCTCATTGCCATCCTCTCACCCCTATCCATAATCTTAGAAAAGTGCATCCATAGTCAGTTAATCAAACACATTCTCGACATCAACCTCCTTACTCCCACCCATCATGGCTTCAGACCTCAGCATTGCACTGCCACTGCATTACTCTCATTCACACAAACAGTAGCTGAAGTCTGTGACAAAACTTGCTTACCTCCTTTTCCTCGATCTTTCAGAGGACCTTGATACTATCTCTCACTCTAAATGTCTGCCTAAACTTTCTGACCTCAATCTCTCTACTTCATCAATCAACTGGGTCGCTAGCTACCGCTCTGGAAGGCAACAGTCCATCCTTTGGCAAACTTCCCTCTCTCCATTCCTCCATGTTAATGCTGGTGTCCCCCAAGGTTGTGTTCTGGGCTCCCTCCTGTTCAATATATTCACTAACAAACTTCACTTTGCTACAAAATTCTCTACTCATTTACAATACGTTGATGACTCCACCCTCATCTCAACTGCCCATAGCGTGCCAGAACTACTTACTCTCACTCAACAAACTTTCTCCTCTGTTGAAACCTGGCTCTCTGACAACCAACTGATACTAAACCCAAAAATAACCAAGCTTCTTCTCTTCTTCCCTAAACCACTGGCACAACACAAACACTCTTTTTCTATCGCTTCCATCAATAACACCATTATCAAACCCAATCCATTTACAAAACTGCTAGGAGTAATTATTGATGATGAATTAAATTCGATATCCACATCAATCAATCAATCAATGTATAAAAAAGACCCACCAGAAACCTGGCCTTCTCTATCACAACCAGAAATTCCTGACATCTTCCTCCAAACCCTCTCTAGCTCTGTCCCTCCTTCTACTCAATCTTCTTTATGAAGCTCCTGTCCTTACAAATGTTCAAACAACCGTTTTTACCAAACTAGAGCAAACTTATAACAAAACTGCCAGATTTGCCTTCAACCTCCCACATAAATCCCATCACTGCCTCACCCTTAAAAAACTCCAATGGACAGAATTCTCTAATCAGTTACTTCTACCCCAACTTCGCATTGCACACTCCATTCTTAATGATCCCTCTTCCTGCTCCTCTATCTCTAATCTTGTCTCCTGCTATAACCCTCCTTATCACCTCTGTACCACAAGCTAACACCTCCTTGATATTTACAAACCTAATAAAAACATTGGCAAGTCCCTCTATAAACACTCTGTTGCCCATGCCTGGAACTCTTTCCCCTTAACATAAGAAGCATTCACCAAAAGTACATGTTTAAAAAAGAACTCAAACTTTTTCTTCTAACGACATGGTCCTGTTCATGTGAACCCCTACTTGCTTCTACCAAACCACCTTTTCACCTTATATCCCTTCTCTTTTTACTTCTTTATCCTACAATTGACTCTCTACCTTTTTCCATTTTAATTATTCTCATCTTTAACTTCTACTTGCACTTGTTATGTTGTCCTGCTGATTTCTATATTTTTTGTTATCTTTAGTAACTAAATGTAACTATTTTCTTAATTACTGTAATAATTTAGATGTTTTTTAATTTTCAACTTTTGCATTAATGTTTAACGTGTAATGTTTCTGGAGCTTTTCTCTTTGGGTTTCCACTGAAAATGGGCCACTGGTTCAGCTGGACTAACCCAGTTAACAAATCTCAATAAATAAATACAATAAATGTACTAGTAAAAATGTATACTGTGCTAGAACATTTCTCCTTGGGCCTCTGCTGAAAATGGACACTGTTGTCCTGTCTGACCATCCCAGTAAACAAATGTTAAATAAATAAAAATAAATAAATCAAGCAGGTAGTTACAAAACATTATATACATCCGTAACAAACTTGTACAAAGTAATAAAAGCAAAGATGGAAATGAACCATAATGCCCATCAAGTAGTAGATTTATGTAAAGGTGGAACAGGTTGATGTAATATGTGAAGAGAAGCACAAACAGTGAAGTAGGATTCAAAGATATAATTAACCTGGTAACACTTTTAAACTCTGTGAGTTGTAAGTGGGAGTCCTGGAATACTGTGAATGAATGTGTGAAATTGGAGACTTCACATATATTAAGTCTGAAATAAGAGAATCTCGGAGTACTCCCTTTTCAGTGGGGTATGGCAATCTCAGAGTTAGTATACATAATCAGAAGAGTTGTGGGGATACATGGGACTTGTCCACTGCAAAAAAAAAAAAAAAAAAAAAACTGGAAAGGCTCACCCAGACACTGCCACAGCTTGCTGTGAGGGAAATGTCAGTTTGCTTTTGTTTTCTTGTATTCGGTATTACTTTATTGCCTTTTTCTGTTTTGTGTACTGTGATTTGTTTTCTTTACACTGTTTTACTTGTATTCTGCTTGCAATTGCATTAAAACTTGAAAAGAGACTACAGCTCTGTCTCTTGTGAGTCAGATATAATTTTTCCACCCTCCTACCCTGTTATTGTTGTGTTCTTAAACACCACTGTCTTTCGAGTTGCCTGCCCCTTATGTTAATTTGAACATATATCTCCTTCCCTCTCTCCTTACACTGGCTGGTGTGAGTAAGCACAAAATTATCATTTTGTGAAATCACTCCCCTTCAGTTATTCAAATTTATTGAGCATCCCACTGTATCCCATAGTACCAGAATACAAAAGTCCTCACCCTTTTCAGTCTGACTTGCTCTTTTAAAAATAGTGGCTCTTCACTTAGACAGCTAAAACATAAGTTATCCACTTTTATATCTAACTGTATAGTGCACACTGCAGTGTTTAGGATAAACCATTTTTTATCTTATCTTTAAACATCTATTGCAAGACCAACAGTTATTGGAGATCCCACATTCTGCCTCTCAGTAGTCATCTTGAGATTAGTGCTTCTGTTTTCTCCTGGTGAGAGTAGGCGTACAAGAACATTATTTCCTAGAGGCTGCTGATCATTGGAAAGCCTAATAACTGCTATATAGATGACAGCTTGGAATCTGTGCTTTTATTCTGGTCCTGGTGAGAGAAGGAGCAGAGTGCATTGATCTTGACTTTTTTGGTTGGACAGTGAGCATGTGTACTTAACATTCCTGATTGATCTGGTTGCTATTCAAGGCATCTTTATTTATTTTTTATTTATTTTATTTATTTTATTTATTTTACATTTGTTGACTGGGATAGTCCATCTGGGTGTGAGCCCATTTTCAGCGGAGGCCCGGGGAGAAAAGCCCCAATAAAACAAGAACAACACTGACAGGTACAGTGTTGGTTTTACATAGAATTTAACAGAAATATTTAGAGACAACAAAGAAAGTACAATATACAATAGGCACTTTAGTGAAAAGGAGAAAGTTATTACAATATATTAAAGTCGTATATATATATCTATATTTTGTTTTGAGGGCAGGGGTCCATCTTTAGTCGATCATTTAAGTATACTTTAATAGATGTACATATGTATACCCTTACAAAAGAAAAGGAATTATCAAATTATACTCTTATTGTAGGTAGCTGATAGGTGTTGTTAACAAGTGGGAGTGGGGGTGGGGGGTGGCCAGAGAAAGGCTACAAGGCCACAGACCTTTGCATCATCTGGTACAAGACTGTGGATCACCAAACAGGCTGAGGCCTGCTTCTTTTCTTGGGATTGGTGCTAACATTTTGCTTCTGGTGAGAGAAAAAGTAAAGGAGTATTGTATCCCAACAGAGTGAAGCTGCCGTGAGTCCAGCATTAGTAGTAGTAGCCAGACAGTAGCCATTCATGCGACTCCCCTCTTTTCATCATTCTTGACAAGCTAATTCTTTGTTTTCAGTAAGTACTGCTTGATTTGTTTCTAACTTAAAAATATCTTCCTAAATACTTCATCTTTAAATTTTCAAGGTCTACATATTAATTTCCCCTCAAGTGTCTGTCAGTGCTCTGTACAGACTCAGACACCTTAAGTGACATTTTTCTGTAAAAGCACAATTGAAATTTCTCCTATACCTAGCTGCACACAGGACAACTAGTTTGCAGTGACAAGCATTGTCCACATAGTTGCAAACCAGATACTCCTGGCAGTTATTGATATTCTTACTCCAACTGTCTAATAAAAAAAAAGGTCTGTTGCCATGGATATGAACTTTCCTACTGTCTCTGTTACTGGCCTGGTGGATATGGGGATATGGACATCCTGAGGCAATGTAGAAATTGCCTCATATTTACTGACAGCCAGTTAATTCTCAAACTGATATGGTATGTGAGAGATGTATTTACACAATGTCACTGGAGGCAAAGCTCTCACATAAAAGTATTCCTAATGTCAATAAGGTTGTCAGTAGAACACACGCTGCACCCAATTCAACGCATACATATTGACACACATATGCTGGGGCACTTACATGCAACCTTCCTAAACCACAAAGATCTCCTAGACGAAGTACGCATAACAAATACCCTCAGCAGCCCCAAATGTGGTCTTTAAAATAACACCCATATCAACACATAAAGCTACATCTCATGGAGCCTCTACCTCTAAGCCCATAAGGCAAGCCACCACACAATCCAACATTTTAGTCATTGGAGACTCCATCATGAGACAGACTGATGTCCATCTCACCAGGCTGGGTAAGCAGAAAGTTACGGTCATTTACTTATCAGGGGCTAGGATCCACCACATTACACATGCACTCAGGTCATTGCACCACAATTACCAATATGGCTCAGTCATAGTCTGCGTGGGAGTAAATGACCTGAGATGTACCTTCCTAGACTATATGAAGAGAGACATCATGGAGCTCTCAGAATATGTGTCTCAGGCTGGTATGAGTCTAGCATTGAGCAGCATTTTGCCTTCTCCAAGGATGTTGCCACAATATGAACAAAAGATGACTGACTAATAATTGGCTTAGTTTCTTGTGTCATTCTAAGGGGGTGCAATATTTGTCAGCATGGCAGGAGATGGTCAACAAGTCTTTGCCAAGAATGGTCTGCACCTCTCCCCTCTAGGCTTTTGAATATTAGCTAAAACATTGTCTTCCCCCATATTGTCTTTTTTAGGCAATGCCAGACTGAAAGTACTTCTAACATAGCAAATCAAAATCAAGAAAATCTAAATGTATTACTGCTCAGTGCTAGGAGTCTAAACAAAAAACTATACTCCCTAGAAGCTCTCTTTACCCTAGAGAATGCTGATGTCTGTGCAGTCACTGAGACATGGTTTAAAGCCACGGAGAGCACACCAACAGTGCAAGATTACAATGCCTTCCACACATTTAGGCCAAATACTTCACAGGCAGGGACTAAAGGTGGAGGTGTCTCTATTTACATCAAAAATAAATATACTTTCAGGCTGGTCAAGTAGAACAATGCACTTGAGCTGCTCCATGTTCAAATCACCATAGGTAAAATCCAGTACCACTTCCTTGCAAGCTATAGGTCCCCCTCTATGACCCAGGAAACCCATACCATGTATTTAAACTTATTAGAAGCACTAACCATCCAGCCCAATACCATATTCATGTGTGATTTTAATTACCTCACTATTAACTGGGAATTCTATATGACACCAAATGTACATGCACAGAGATTCCTTGATTTTTGTAAACACAAACTCCCTGGACCAGATAGTCAATACACCAACCAGGGGTGCAGCCATACTGGATCTGGTCCTCGCTAATATGTAAGTCTGCTGCACACCCCCTACTGTAATGCCTTCCCTGGTAAGGTCAGACCACAAAATGGTCTCCTTTGAAGTAAAAATAAAACCTGGAGCCCTAGCTAAACCTGGAATATTCTGGAGCTATTATAAAGCTAACCTCCTACTATTAAGTGAGAACCTGAAAAAATTTCAAGCCCCCATAAACCCGGAGAACCCTGATGTCTATGCAGAACTGTTCACAGAAGCCCTGTAAAAGCATGTTAATAGCTGCATAGAGGCAGCTGTACCCACCAGGAAGAAGTACAGAACTAACTCAAAAAACAAGCCACCCTGGTGGAATCACAAAATCAATAGGCTGTATAACAGGAGGAATAAAATCATGGCAAAAATTAGGAGGTGCAGCACCCAGCAGGATAAAAGCACTCTCATCAAACTAAACAAACAACTCAGAGGACAGATAAAGTCCACCAAAGCCAAATTTGAGGTAAGTTTGGCCTTCCAAGCCAAGGACAACCACAAAGCATTCATTAGTTATGTCCGCAACCACAAAGACAATACACAATTGTGTGCAGAGCTCATTGTAAATGGAGCCACCTATACTGAGCCAGAAGATATAGCATACCTCCTGGCTGATAAATTCATCTCTAGCTTTACCCCTTTCTCCCCCTCTACCTTCCCTCAGGAAATATCAAATATAACTCCCCCTACTGTCACTAGGGAACAGATTCTTAATGCTCTCTCTAAGACCAAGAACACTGCATCAATGGGCCCAGACAATATCCCAGGATGCCTTCTAAATAGCATGAAACTGGAATTACTATGTAACGGTAGCCTCCCAACAGGCTTCATGCCTCATGAATGGAGAAAGGCAACAGTCATCCCTCTGCACAAAGCTGGGCCATGTACAGACCCTGGAAGCTACAGACCTATAAGTCTCACTAGTCTTATATATAAATTCATGGGAAATAATTATTATGCAGATGATCAAAATAGATATAGTAAACCTCCAGACACTGGACCCAACCCAGTTTGGTTTTGTCAAGGGCAGATCATGCCTACTGTACCTGTTGGACTTCTTTGAGAAGGTCACCAAAGCAATGGATGAGGGCAAAATCGTTCACACTGCCTACTTTGACCTGGCCAAAGCATTTGACACAATACCTCACTCGGGCATCATTGACAAACTCAAGAGGTTAGGTACAAACCCGTATGTCACACAGTGGATAGCCAACTGGCTCACAGACAGGACCTAGGATGTTAGAATTGGGGAGTCCATCTCTACAAAGAGGCCAGTCACAAGTGGAGTCCCTCGGGGATCAGTCCTTGGACCGTTCCTTTTTGGCATTTACTTCTCAGACATCAAGGCCAATGTCAGTGGTCTCTGGCTGACTAAATTTGCAGATGATTGCAAATTAGGAACTGTCATTGAATCTCACACTGACACAAATGTTCTCCAAGAGGAGCTGACACAAACAAACAACTGGTGTCAGAGCCATGGACCAAACCTAAATGCCAAAAAATACATAATAGTATTCTTTGGGAAGTCATCCATACCTGGTAACTATCATGTTGACAGCACACCCCTTAGAGTTGACTCAGTAGTCAGGGACTTAGGGACACACACTGATAGTAATCTAGCCTTTGACCATCATGTGTCTACAGTGATGAGGAAATCAATCTGTGTTGTGCAACGTATAAACAAAGGTATGGCATCTAAGTCCAGGGATGTCATTGTTCCACTGTATTTGGCATTCATCAGACCTATCATTGAGTACAATGCCCCCCTTGGTATGTACCTAAGCACGCATGTCCAACAGTTGGAATATCCACCGAAGTTCCTCACTAAAAGAATACAGGGCATAAGTAAAATGTCCTATTCAGACCACCTCAAGGCCCTATCCCTGTATTCTGTTTCCTACAGGCTTTTGAGGGGATATCTATGCTTGGCATACAGGGCATTATCATACCCCACTCTGATGGACCTCCTGCAAATCCACAAAACAAACAGCACCAGATTACCTGTTCTAAATACTTAAACCTTGCCTGTGATATAAATAGGACCTGCTGGAGAGATAGATATGTATCCCAGAGACTACCCCATCTATGGAACAGGCTCCCCATCCATGTGAAGCAGAGTTCCTCCCTAACCCAATTCAAGTGCAACTTAGACAATTGGATGGGAAACCGGAAATTCATCCCTGATTCGGCACCTATGTTTCTAATGGACACAGGTAACCTGTAAATGGTTCATCTCCCAGGCCCATGCTTACACTTATCAAGGGTATCAGAACTTGTCAGAGTTTTGGGATGAATGGCTAGGCTTAAAAAGGCCCTTGTGGCCGTTAGCCTAGTAAACACCTATGAACCTATAAAAAAAAAAAAACAACTTTAATGGAAACACTAATTGTCGACATTCACTGTTCTCCTTTAATTTATCTGTAATGTTTTGGTAATAATGGGACTAACAATTGTGGGTCTCAGAATTACAACAGAGAAAACTTTTTACATAGAGCTTGAGCTGTGGGCAGAATTGTGGGAAAGTGTTTATTGTTTGTAGCTTTACAGAGACTGAATTCCACAGGGAGTGAGTTCCGTGTGGCTAGAGCAGTTTTGGGTAAGGTACGTTCATAAACGGAAAGTTGGAAGGGGGTTCTGATTAACTGCAAAGCAACTTGGCTTCTCAGACTAGTTAGTAGAGTAAGTTGGAATTTTACTACATTCAGGCAAGCAATAAAATACATGAAAAAGACTGTAAATGAATGAGTTAAGAAGGAAGGACGCTCTTGCCATAACTGGGAGTCACTTTTGCCTTTTTAATATTTGATATACATTGGTGTTCTTGCCTTTGTGCACAATGAATAAACCTAAGAATTTTATTTCCATTTTTCTGGATTATGCATGTGTTAAGGGTAAAAATGAGGGCTACAAAAGGCAGACAATGTTCCAACCTAAGGATTTAGATTTCCTATTAATGCAGCAGACTGTATTCCAGTCCAGGCATTTATAACTGTAGCATATCTAGCTTATGGAATTAAAAGGCTGGGGAATTTGTACCTTATATCTGTGCTAGCAATAATAAAATAGATGCTGATGACTAACTACCAGTCAGCTAATGTGCATAACAAAACATCTTCATTCGAACTATCTGGCTCTATCAATCATAGAACAGTACATATATGTCCCAATTAAAACAAAGAATAAAAAGTGGTGTGAAATAGCTTCCTGACATTTTACAAGTTATACTTTATTTTAGAAAAACTCCTTTCACTTCCTCCTTTGGCCAAGAAAGTTACCTCTTATCAAGTTTCTTTCCATCAGATGCATGCCATAATGGCATTCTGTACTCCCACAGTGATACCTACCCACATTTCTTACATCTTCAATATATGTAAATCTTTTTAAACTGCTTTTTACCTTTACAATCAGCAGATCAAAATGTTCCACTTAAAATCCAGACTATTTACTTTCCTAAAATTCATTCACCCCAGTAATAACTCCTTCAACTGTACTTTTAAATTCCTTTTTCGTTTGTAATGACCAGGTCCAGCATGTTATTCCACCACATACACCACGCATGCACACGTACACCACACAAGCACATGCCCAGACAGAACACATAAACAGACATACAAACACACAACCAAAGTCCGTTAGTTCTCACATCTTGATGAAACCCTCCTTGCACTAGCATCTCACCATTTTTCACTTTCCTCTCCTTGAAAATAGTACCTCCCCGTTTACTGCTGTAAGAACGAGACTCCATTGCTGTGATTCTCATTTTCTTTTTAACTTCCTAATTCTGTTTATATTATACTTTTTCTGCATCCACTGACTTTTGTGCTGCTATGACTTACCACAAGGGTTTCCCTGAAAGCTTATTTTTTTCCAAGAGTGAGCTTTTCAGTTATCCTTTTTTTATCTATCACATCCTCTGCATCATCAGCTGAACAGCTTAAACTATCCTTCAAGTAAAGTGCAACTCTTTAGCAACCTTGCGTATCATTTATTTTTTAAAACATGTATCCTAGTAAGGGTGTATAATAATCCTGTTAATCCCTGTCCTGCATGACCTATACTTCTATTATTTCACTCCCTCTGTTAAAAATCACTGTATACAATTGATTCACCTTATTCTTCAGGCTTCCATCATTGTAAAAAAAATGACAGTACAGTCCTTCCTTCTCCAGTCACCCTGATGGTGCCTTACATCATCCTGATTGTCGTGTTTTCTATTTCTTCCCCTTTTGTACCATTAAACATGATCCTTTATCTATTTCCTTCAGGGTAGTGTAGTTGAGATTGGTTTTGATATGGTTCTTTTTTTCAGCCTGTAGACCATTTTCCATATCATCATTAAAATATAGATAGTCCCTGATATACATTTCTCAGCTCCTTCTGTGTTTGTCTAGATTGCTCTCCTTCCAAGCCAAACATTTGCATTCTTTGTCATTTTCTGTGCCACCTTTCAGTTCTACTTTTTCTTCTTTTTTGCTGCAGTAGGAAGGGGCACTGATCTAAGAATACCAACAAACATCCCACCTTCTACAGAGATCGATCCCACATTTTACCTTTTCAGTCTATCTTTGTTTCTCCAACTGATCTTTACTCTGCCAGATTATTTGCTCTTACATGTGCAGCCATGTTCAAATTGAAATTCCTCTTTCTCTGATTGGTTTCATCATGCCATGACTTGCAGTCTTTGCTAACAAGACTGAAACTCATCCAAGCCACCCCAATCAATGTTTTTCCTCCTTTTGTTATCCTTACTAATCCTTCTTTTTTACAGTTTAGCTAACCACAGCAGTTTATCAGTGCTACTGCATAATCCATTTTCATTATCCTCTCATGGCATTTTGACATCTCTTTCCTTTACTCATACTTAGGTTCTCTTTCCCCATCTGCCTCAATGCTTTCCTTTCCATCTCTCTCTCTCTTAAAGGTCTAGCATCACATGACTGACTTCCTTAGTACTGTAGTCACATCAGCTGCCCAGAAGTACTGAACAAAATAACCCCCATCTCTGCTGATACGCATGCAAGTTCCAGCTACTATTTCTGTCTTTATTTCTCTTTATTTTATGCCCTCTCTCTCTCTCTCTCTCTCTCTCTCTCTGTGTTTCTCATGGTCTTCCTTATCTTGTCAGACTTTATTTCTCCCTTCTCAGCTCTCCCTTCCACCAGCGCACATACTGCACTCCCTCACTTAACCTCTCCCTGACCTCCCCCTCATACCCACCCCTCTTCTCTCTTAAAAATATCATAACCAATGATATTATACCTCTCCTTCAAAACCTAAAACTTGACTCGCCAGAAGGGACAGACACCCTGTCCCCCTTATTCATATTCCAATGTAGAGAGTACATTGGTTCATTGTTGCTCTTCTGCTACAAATTTACAACACTTGATTAACTCAAACCTCTATGTCCAGTATATGGAAAAATAGCAAAAATCATACTTCTCCTCCCAAAAATACAATTCCAAGCTACCCAGTGGTTGCCACCCAATCTCCATAATCTCTACCCATGGGAAAATCTTAGAAAAATTGGTCTATAATCAACTCTTAAACCACATAAGTTAATACTGCCTTCTGTCTTCCAAGCAACATTGTTTGTGGTCCATCTGCCGCACATAGACTGCACTTTGGATTTTCACTGATCACACCATTTTAGCTATGAACAAATGCCTCCTTACAGGAGCCATATTTATAAACCTGACCAGAGCCATTAACCTGGTTGACCATCCAATCCTATTTAACCACCTTATGGGGATATCCCCTAACACCATTCCATGGTTGCAAAATTACTTATCATACCAATATTTCTCAATACATTTTAACAACAGTACATCAGCCACCACTCCCTTACTTAAATGAGTCCCTCAAGGGTTCATATTATCCCATCTTCTTTTTTCCATTTTTATATAAACTCACATTGGATCTTCCCCCAACTTCCTGTCTTAACTATACACCTGTGACATGGCTGCTTTCTGCTCCAGCCACACAATCAACTGAATTCAACATGATCTGCAAAAAGATTTCTTCTCCCTCATTAACTGTCTCAATAGCAAATAACTATTACTTAACTCCACAACATCTAGAACTATACTCTTAGAAACTTTCACTACTAGGTAAAATAACCCCAACTCATTTCTTATTCTTGGCCATGTTAATGCCATTGAGTAGGTTAACACCTTCATATACCTAACAGTCTGGCTTAATCCCTGACTTATCTTGCATCATCATCTTGAAAACACCAAGAAAAATATAAACTCACTACTCTTCTGGGTCAATAAAATCTCCTCTTTCCTCTAGTGTCCAACAAGAAATGTTCATTGGAAAAGGGATTCTTCTAGCTCAGCTTGAGTACTGCCTACCTGTTGTAGCATTTGCCTCCAAAAGAAACTCTGCCACCATCCAAACAACTCTAACTCCATCTGCAGATGCATTACCTTTTCCCCAAAGTATGCACACCACTGTCTTACACTAGCTAAAGCCAATTCTCTGCCAGTCAGCAATGAGCCAATCTACTCCTTAGCTTACAACTTTTCCAACTCCTGAAAGAAAACTCCTGCCCTTTTCTTTCCTCTAGCTTACTTATGCAGCTTACATCATATAACCTTGGACCTCATAGCCGGTCTGGGCCTCTCTTGCAAGCACCTAAAACCAGACTGTATTGCTTTAACTACTCCCTTTTCACCCTTGGACCCAAGCTCTGGAGGGGTCTTCCCTCAAATCTTAAAGATCTCCCTAACTGTTCCTCCTTTTGAGCACAACTTAAAGAACATTTCACAGCACAAGCTGCCTGTAAATGCTCAACTTCAGATCACACAACCTAGTCTCCCTCATCTCTGACACATACTACCTATCATTTTCACTACAGCATCTCTTCTCTAACACCAAACATGTTGCTACTCTAACTGATGTAAATATTGTACATAGTGGTTTATTTTGGCTAACTTCTTAAATCATTCTTTCTATTCCATATTAATCATTCCTTTATTGTATTGTGCTCTTTTATTGTACAAATTATTTTTACATTACATTACATTTTTACATTTTTCACTTGATGTGTGTTTGCTTTCTGAGATGAGAGAGAAATTCATCCAGTGGGATAAGTGCTCTATCCCAGTTATCAAAGTGTATAAACACATAAATAAATTACCCTGTGCTGTATACCATTGCTGTACTCTCCAGTATGAGGCTCTTCCCCCTTCTACCCTTTGCATTATGTATTAACAGCTATAAAATTAATGCCAAAAACCTAGTTTACTAATTCTCAGATAGCATAAACTTCACTGTAAAGTAACAGCGATGAATTTCTGCTGCTTTATATGAAATACTATAAATAAGTGTTGATGAAAGATCATTTGGAAACAAGTTGCATAATTACACAAACACAGATGCACCAGATGTGCACACACATGCATACACATGCACATATACACAACGTTTGTGTAAACAGAGCAGTGTGCTTGTCACATGGTATCTGTAGTTGTTCTCTCCCATTTAGGACTATTGTAGGTAACCTTTTGAGAATCTGATTTAAACATATACTGTGAGTTTTAATGTGTCCCAGGCTGGACAAGAAGTGGATTGACATTGTCTAAGCACAGCTGTGCTGTCCTAAAAACACTTCATGATGTTGCTGATTCATTTTGTTAGTTAACTGTCTTGGGTTATTGAACTATACAGTCTAATAATGAATTCTTACTAAGTGTACACATGATGGGGATGACAAAATAGTAAAGGTTGTTTATTTTAAAACATTCATCATATGGTCCACCAGTATTTTAAGTCAACTTAGAGGTAAAAAAAACAGTAACAGAGATGCTTGACAATTCTGTATGTCATAGGATACCAAGTTACCTTTAAAGGATTCAGTTTAATAAAATATCTCACCACGCACAATTACTGCTTGACTTTAACCTTTAAGTTTTAAAATTCAGTGACTATTCATGGCCTGCTTTTATGAGTTTCAGTAATTAATCCAGGCATTTTACCTGGTTATTACCCTAAGAGGAGGTAATGTATTTTCACTGCTCCTTTGCTTGTTTGCTTAGTCTTTCATTCTGTTTTGTAGAATGACATAAAGACATAATTTTGGACACATTTTGTGTTTATTGAGCTGATGTTGAAAAAAAAAATCACAGAATGCAGTATCTACTTGGTGGGGTTTATTAAGGCAAAAGGAAAACTGGAAGCAATGAAAATACAGTTACTGCACACATACTAAAGAGTGGAAATTGCAGGGGGCACACTAACATGTAAGTTAGTCCACATTTAGACTTTCCATTTTGATTAGGCACTATTTCCCTTTACAAGACGTGTACAATAGTTATGTTATCTAAAGCTGTCAGAGGTTATAAGGTCTTAATTACATTCATGAAGTTTTACCCATATTGCTGTAATTTCTAAAAATTAGTCGAGCTCAAGCAGAAAATGACAAAGTCAGTATGTCTGGATTCCCATGAGTTGCACTGTATACAGAAAACTTGGATCCTTGTATAGGATAAAACCCTTTCTCACCCCAGATGCTAGAGCTACTATTGCCCAAACCCATCTGATCTCCACCCTCTTCTATGCCTCACCTATTTTTACTAATCTTTCCAAAAGCAACCTAAACAAATTGATCACTTCTTGTAACAATATTGCCAGGTTTGCTACAGGGTCCCCATTTAGAACTCATCATTGTCTAAATCTCAAACTTCTAGGTTGGCTAGAACTAAATAACCAAATACAATTTCAACAACTCTCCATTACCTATAATATTCTATACCATCCTAATAATACTCCTATTCTCAAAAACCTCATCTCCCTCTACACAAACCTTACTACCCTTCGATCTGCAAATAAACTACTGGTAACTATTGAGAAATCCCACAATAAGGCAGGTAACTCTCTTTTCTCATACTCAGTGGGGAAGATCTGGAACAAGCTTCCCAGTAAACTGACATCTCTCTCATCATTACCACTCTTTAAAAAACAACTAAAAATTCAACTAAAATTACAATGGCTATGTCCATGTACTAACCCAGACTAACCCCCCCAGTATTACCTTTTTCTACATCTCTCCTCCGCTCACCCACCTTGCTGAATTTAGTAAATTCATCCTCTCACTCCCCTCTTTGTAAATTATCTAAGACTTTCTCATGGTAACATTACTGTATTTTTGCCTTGCTAAACATTGTATGCATCCACAGTAGAATTTAGTTTCTGTATAAATCAACTTGTTGAAGGATATTTTCAAGTTTATGTATTTTAGATTGTTTTTTTGTACTTTTTGTCTGTCTCATATATATGTAGATTATAGTGGAGCTTATCTCCCTGGGCCTCTACTGAAAAGGGACATGTATCCAGTTGGACTATCCCGGACAACAAATGTAAAATAAAAATAAAAATAAATAAAAATACACTAGTACTTTTTAAATGGGAAATAATGAGGGATAGTAATGTTATAAAAATGCTGTCTGGAAAGGGGTAGTATTGTTATAAAAAGTGAAATGATAATGTCATAAAATACGGAATGGTAAGGGGTAGTATTGTTATAAAAAGGTAAATGATAATGTTATAAAATACGGAATGGTAAGGGGTAGTATTGTTATAAAAAGGGAAATGATAATGTTATAAAATACAGAATGGTAAGGGGTAGTATTGTTATAAAAAGGGAAATGATAATGTTATAAAATACGGAATGGTAAGGGGTAGTATTGTTATAAAAAGGGAAATGATAATGTTATAAAATACGGAATGGTAAGGAGTAGTATTGTTATAAAACGGAAATGATAATGTTATAAAATACGGAATGGTAAGGGGTAGTATTGTTATAAAAAGGGAAATGATAATGTTATAAAATACGGAATGGTAAGGGGTAGTATTGTTATAAAAGGGAAATGATAATGTTATAAAATACGGAATGGTAAGGGGTAGTATTGTTATAAAAGGGAAATGATAATGTTATAAAATACGGAATGGTAAGGGGTAGTATTGTTATAAAAAGGGAAATGATAATGTTATAAAATACGGAATGGTAAGGGGTAGTATTGTTATAAAAAGGGAAATGATAATGTTATAAAATATGGAATGGTAAGTAGTATTGTTATAAAAAGGGAAATGATAATGTTATAAAATACGGAATGGTAAGGGGTAGTATTGTTATAAAAAGGGAAATGATAATGTTATAAAATACGGAATGGTAAGGGGTAGTATTGTTATAAAAAGGGAAATGATAATGTTATAAAATATGGAATGGTAAGGGGTAGTATTGTTATAAAAAGGGAAATGATAATGTTATAAAATACGGAATGGTAAGGGGTAGTATTGTTATAAAAAGGGAAATGATAATGTTATAAAATACGGAATGGTATGGGGTAGTATTGTTATAAAAAGGGAAATGATAATGTTATAAAATATGGAATGGTAAGGGGTAGTATTGTTATAAAAAGGGAAATGATAATGTTATAAAATACAGAATGGTAAGGGGTAGTATTGTTATAAAAAGGGAAATGATAATGTTATAAAATATGGAATGGTAAGGGGTAGTATTGTTATAAAAAGGGAAATGATAATGTTATAAAATACGGAATGGTAAGGGGTAGTATTGTTATAAAAAGGGAAATGATAATGTTATAAAATACGGAATGGTAAGGGGTAGTATTGTTATAAAGGGAAATGATAATGTTATAAAATACGGAATGGTAAGGGGTAGTATTGTTATAAAAAGGGAAATGATAATGTTATAAAATATGGAATGGTAAGGGGTAGTATTGTTATAAAAAGGGAAATGATAATGTTATAAAATACGGAATGGTAAGGGATAGTATTGTTATATAAAGGAAATGATAATGTTATAAAATACGGAATGGTAAGGGATAGTATTGTTATATAAAGGAAATGATAATGTTATAAAATACGGAATGGTAAGGGGTAGTATTGTTATAAAAAGGGAAATGATAATGTTATAAAATACGGAATGGTAAGGGGTAGTATTGTTATAAAAAGGGAAATGATAATGTTATAAAATACGGAATGGTAAGGGGTAGTATTGTTATAAAAAGGGAAATGATAATGTTATAAAATACGGAATGGTAAGGGGTAGTATTGTTATAAAAAGGGAAATGATAATGTTATAAAATATGGAATGGTAAGGGGTAGTATTGTTATAAAAAGGGAAATGATAATGTTATAAAATACGGAATGGTAAGGGGTAGTATTGTTATAAAAAGGGAAATGATAATGTTATAAAATACGGAATGGTAAGGGGTAGTATTGTTATAAAAAGGGAAATGATAATGTTATAAAATACGGAATGGTAAGGGGTAGTATTGTTATAAAAGGAAATGATAATGTTATAAAATACGGAATGGTAAGGGGTAGTATTGTTATAAAAGGAAATGATAATGTTATAAAATACGGAATGGTAAGGGTAGTATTGTTATAAAAGGAAATGACAAGGTTATAAAGTACGGAATGGTAAGGGTTAGTATTGTTATAAAAGGGAAATGATAATGTTATAAAACACAGAATGGTAAGGGGTAGTATTGTTATAAAAGGGAAATGATAATGTTATAAAATACGGAATGGTAAGGGGTAGTATTGTTATAAAAAGGGAAATGATAATGTTATAAAATACGGAATGGTAAGGGGTAGTATTGTTATAAAAAGGGAAATGATAATGTTATAAAATACGGAATGGTAAGGGGTAGTATTGTTATAAAAGGGGAAATGATAATGTTATAAAATACGGAATGGTAAGGGGTAGTATTGTTATAAAAAGGGAAATGATAATGTTATAAAACACGGAATGGTAAGGGGTAGTATTGTTATAAAAAGGAAATGATAATGTTATAAAATACGGAATGGTAAGGGGTAGTATTGTTATAAAAAGGGAAATGATAATGTTATAAAATACGGAATGGTAAGGGGTAGTATTGTTATAAAAAGGGAAATGATAATGTTATAAAATACAGAATGGTAAGGGGTAGTATTGTTATAAAAGGGAAATGATAATGTTATAAAACACAGAATGGTAAGGGGTAGTATTGTTATAAAAAGGGAAATGATAATGTTATAAAATATGGAATGGTAAGGGGTAGTATTGTTATAAAAAGGGAAATGATAATGTTATAAAATACAGAATGGTAAGGGGTAGTATTGTTATAAAAAGGGAAATGATAATGTTATAAAATACGGAATGGTAAGGGGTAGTATTGTTATAAAAAGGGAAATGATAATGTTATAAAATATGGAATGGTAAGGGGTAGTATTGTTATAAAAAGGGAAATGATAATGTTATAAAATACGGAATGGTAAGGGGTAGTATTGTTATAAAAGGGAAATGATAATGTTATAAAATACGGAATGGTAAGGGGTAGTATTGTTATAAAAAGGGAAATGATAATGTTATAAAATACGGAATGGTAAGGGGTAGTATTGTTATAAAAAGGGAAATGATAATGTTATAAAATACGGAATGGTAAGGGGTAGTATTGTTATAAAAAGGGAAATGATAATGTTATAAAATACGGAATGGTAAGGGGTAGTATTGTTATAAAAGGAAATCATAATGTCATACAATACGGAATGGTAAGGCGTAGCATTGTTATAAAAGGTGAAATTATAATGTTATAAAATACGGAATGGTAAGGCGTAGTATTGTTATAAAAGAGGGGAAATGATAATGTTATAAAATACGGAATGGTATGGGGTAGTATTGTTATAAAAAGGGAAATGATAATGTTATAAAATACGGAATGGTAAGGGGTAGTATTGTTATAAAAGGAAATGATAATGTTATAAAATACGGAATGGTAAGGGGTAGTATTGTTATAAAAAGGAAATGATAATGTTATAAAATACGGAATGGTAAGGGTAGTATTGTTGTAAAAGGGGAAATGATAATGTTATAAAATACGGAATGGTAAGGGGTAGTATTGTTATAAAAGGGGAAATGATAATGTTATAAAATACGGAATGGTAAGGGTAGTATTGTTATAAAAGGGAAATGATAATGTTATAAAATACGGAATGGTAAGGGGTAGTATTGTTTTAAAAGTGGAAATGATAATGTTATAAAATACGGAATGGTAAGGGGTAGTATTGTTATAAAAAGGGAAATGATAATGTTATAAAATACGGAATGGTAAGGGGTAGTATTGTTATAAAAGGAAATGATAATGTTATAAAATACGGAATGGTAAGGGGTAGTATTGTTATAAAAAGGGAAATGATAATGTTATAAAATACGGAATGGTAAGGGGTAGTATTGTTATAAAAGGGGAAATGATAATGTTATAAAATACGGAATGGTAAGTGGTAGTATTGTTATAAAAGAGGAAATGATAATGTTATAAAATACGGAATGGTAAGGGGTAGTATTGTTATAAAAAGGGAAATGATAATGTTATAAAATACGGAATGGTAAGGGGTAGTATTGTTATAAAAAGGGAAATGATAATGTTATAAAATACGGAATGGTAAGGGGTAGTATTGTTATAAAAAGGGAAATGATAATGTTATAAAACACAGAATGGTAAGGGGTAGTATTGTTATAAAAGGGAAATGATAATGTTATAAAACACGGAATGGTAAGGGGTAGTATTGTTATAAAAAGGGAAATGATAATGTTATAAAATACGGAATGGTAAGGGGTAGTATTGTTATAAAAAGGGAAATGATAATGTTATAAAATACGGAATGGTAAGGGGTAGTATTGTTATAAAAAGGGAAATGATAATGTTATAAAATACGGAATGGTAAGGGGTAGTATTGTTATAAAAAGGGAAATGATAATGTTATAAAATACGGAATGGTAAGGGGTAGTATTGTTATAAAAGGGAAATGATAATGTTATAAAATACGGAATGGTAAGGGGTAGTATTGTTATAAAAAGGGAAATGATAATGTTATAAAATACGGAATGGTAAGGGGTAGTATTGTTATAAAAAGGGAAATGATAATGTTATAAAATACGGAATGGTAAGGGGTAGTATTGTTATAAAAAGGGAAATGATAATGTTATAAAATACGGAATGGTAAGGGGTAGTATTGTTATAAAAAGGGAAATGATAATGTTATAAAATATGGAATGGTAAGGGGTAGTATTGTTATAAAAGTGGAAATGATAATGTTATAAAATACGGAATGGTAAGGGGTAGTATTGTTATAAAAGGAAATGATAATGTTATAAAACACGGAATGGTAAAGGGTAGTATTGTTATAAAAAAGGAAATGATAATGTTATAAAACACGGAATGGTAAGGGGTAGTATTGTTATAAAAAGGGAAATGATAATGTTATAAAATACGGAATGGTAAGGGGTAGTATTGTTATAAAAAGGGAAATGATAATGTTATAAAATATGGAATGGTAAGGGGTAGTATTGTTATAAAAAGGGAAATGATAATGTTATAAAATACGGAATGGTAAGGGGTAGTATTGTTATAAAAAGGGAAATGATAATGTTATAAAATACGGAATGGTAAGGGGTAGTATTGTTATAAAAAGGGAAATGATAATGTTATAAAATACGGAATGGTAAGGGGTAGTATTGTTATAAAAAGGGAAATGATAATGTTATAAAATACGGAATGGTAAGGGGTAGTATTGTTATAAAAAGGGAAATGATAATGTTATAAAACACGGAATGGTAAGGGGTAGTATTGTTATAAAAAGGGAAATGATAATGTTATAAAATACGGAATGGTAAGGGGTAGTATTGTTATAAAAAGGAAATGATAATGTTATAAAATACGGAATGGTAAGGGGTAGTATTGTTATAAAAAGGAAATGATAATGTTATAAAATACGGAATGGTAAGGGGTAGTATTGTTATAAAAGGAGAAATGATAATGTTATAAAATACGGAATGGTAAGGGGTAGTATTGTTATAAAAGGAAATGATAATGTTATAAAATACGGAATGGTAAAGGGTAGTATTGTTATAAAAAGGGAAATGATAATGTTATAAAATACGGAATGGTAAGGGGTAGTATTGTTATAAAAAGGGAAATGATAATGTTATAAAACACGGAATGGTAAGGGGTAGTATTGTTATAAAAAGGGAAATGATAATGTTATAAAATATGGAATGGTAAGGGGTAGTATTGTTATAAAAAGGGAAATGATAATGTTATAAAATACGGAATGGTAAGGGGTAGTATTGTTATAAAAAGGGAAATGATAATGTTATAAAATACGGAATGGTAAGGGGTAGTATTGTTATAAAAGGGAAATGATAATGTTATAAAATACGGAATGGTAAGGGGTAGTATTGTTATAAAAAGGGAAATGATAATGTTATAAAATACGGAATGGTAAGGGGTAGTATTGTTATAAAAAGGGAAATGATAATGTTATAAAATACGGAATGGTAAGGGGTAGTATTGTTATAAAAAGGGAAATGATAATGTTATAAAATATGGAATGGTAAGGGGTAGTATTGTTATAAAAAGGGAAATGATAATGTTATAAAATACGGAATGGTATGGGGTAGTATTGTTATAAAAGGGAAATGATAATGTTATAAAATACGGAATGGTAAGGGGTAGTATTGTTATAAAAAGGGAAATGATAATGTTATAAAACACGGAATGGTAAGGGGTAGTATTGTTATAAAAAGGGAAATGATAATGTTATAAAATATGGAATGGTAAGGGGTAGTATTGTTATAAAAAGGGAAATGATAATGTTATAAAATATGGAATGGTAAGGGGTAGTATTGTTATAAAAAGGGAAATGATAATGTTATAAAATATGGAATGGTAAGGGGTAGTATTGTTATAAAAAGGGAAATGATAATGTTATAAAATACGGAATGGTAAGGGGTAGTATTGTTATAAAAAGGGAAATGATAATGTTATAAAATACGGAATGGTAAGGGGTAGTATTGTTATAAAAAGGGAAATGATAATGTTATAAAATACGGAATGGTAAGGGGTAGTATTGTTATATAAAGGAAATGATAATCTTATAAAATATGGAATGGTAAGGGTAGTATTGTTATAAAAAGGAAATGATAATGTTATAAAATACGGAATGGTAAGGGGTAGTATTGTTATAAAAAGGGAAATGATAATGTTATAAAATACGGAATGGTAAGGGGTAGTATTGTTATAAAAGGGAAATGATAATGTTATAAAATACGGAATGGTAAGGGGTAGTATTGTTATAAAAGGGAAATGATAATGTTATAAAATACGGAATGGTAAGGGTAGTATTGTTATAAAAACGGAAATGATAATGTTATAAAATACGGAATGGTAAGTGGTAGTATTGTTATAAAAAGGGAAATGATAATGTTATAAAACACGGAATGGTAAGGGGTAGTATTGTTATAAAAAGGGAAATGATAATGTTATAAAATACGGAATGGTAAGGGGTAGTATTGTTATAAAAAGGGAAATGATAATGTTATAAAATACGGAATGGTAAGGGGTAGTATTGTTATAAAAAGGGAAATGATAATGTTATAAAACACGGAATGGTAAGGGGTAGTATTGTTATAAAAAGGGAAATGATAATGTTATAAAATACGGAATGGTAAGGGGTAGTATTGTTATAAAAAGAGAAATGATAATGTTATAAAATATGGAATGGTAAGGGGTAGTATTGTTATAAAAAGGGAAATGATAATGTTATAAAACACGGAATGGTAAGGGGTAGTATTGTTATAAAAAGGGAAATGATAATGTTATAAAATACGGAATGGTAAGGGGTAGTATTGTTATAAAAAGGGAAATGATAATGTTATAAAATACGGAATGGTAAGGGGTAGTATTGTTATAAAAAGGGAAATAAACCAAAAAAGCACCCTGAATCACAGCTAGATTAAGCACAGTTATAAAAGGAAATGATAATGTTATAAACTCCACACAGAAATGGTAAGGGTAGTATTGTTATAAAAAGGAAATGATATTGTTATAAAACACTTATATACCGGTAATCAATTTAAATTAAAAGGAAATGATAATGTTAAATAAATAAATGGTAAAATGTATTGTTATAAAAGGAAATGATAATGTATATAAAACACTATTGCACATGTAATTTGATATGAAAAACCACAATGACATCCTGTTAAAAATACATATTACATATACTACCTAATAACCAAAATAAATTGTATTTACACAACTTTTAAAACAAATGTAAACTCACACATATATAGATGTATATTGGAACACAATCAATAATAGTTCCCTCTACTGGCCATACATTTTGTTGCACTCAACTTTCACAGTTTTGCAGATCTCATTTTTAACACAGGGGTGAGGGAGATCATATCATTTAAACCAGGGGACTTACTGGCTTCCAAGACAATTTGCCAGTATAATTCCCTGTATTCCACCAAAGTCTCCCACATCCCACCCCTAGGATCTTTAGGTACAACTTCCAATATAAAAAATTGAAATTCTGCTTCCAAACATACTTTAGTGTGTTTATACAAAGAATTTGTATCACATTTAGTTCGAATATCATAAGTGTGCTCATAAATTCTTTGTTTGATTTTTCTTTCGCTCTTACCTACATAAAAGGCGTCACATTTTTTACATAAACCTAAATAAATAATCCCTTTAGTGCAACAATTTGCAAAGGTTTTTAGAGTCAGTTTTTTATTGTTCCTAGCCCGCAAATTAATTGAATCTCCTGTAATAAGATAAGAACAATAACTGCATGAGCCACATTTATGTACACCAGTCTTAAAAAGGGAAATGATAATGTTATAAAATACGGAATGATAAGGGGTAGTATTGTTATAAAAAGGGAAATGATAATGTTATAAAATACGGAATGGTAAGGGGTAGTATTGTTATAAAAAGGGAAATGATAATGTTATAAAATACGGAATGGTAAGGGGTAGTAGTAATATGGTGAAAGATATAGTTACCAGGAACTGGCGTATTTTACAGACTGACAGTAGGTGTTCCGATATATTAGCAGATGGCCCTAGATTTGTATATAAGAACCACAGTAATTTAAGGCAACAGTTATGTTTTCCTAGACATGTTATGTCTGGATCCCAAGTTTTGATGGGTACATCTAAATGTCATAAATGCAATTTTTGTCAGTTTATGGATGAGTCTAGGTTCTTTAGGCACCCTGTCACTGGCTACTTATGGAAGCTGAGGGCATCTGCTGATTGCTTCACCAGGAATATGGTTTATTTAGCACATTTTCAGTGCTGTTATAAATTCTATGTTGGCAAGACCAAAAGGAGTTTAAAAGAAAGAATTAGGGACCATGTGTATTGCATGAAGAAGCAATATGATTTTAATGCCTTAGCGAAGCATGTTTTGTCTACTGGCCCTGAACACAACTTTGTCTTCCAGGTATTATGTGTGATAAGCCCAGGTCTTCGTGGTGGTGACATAGTGACTCGTACTGAGGTGGTCGAGTTGGAGTGGATCTTGAGGCTGGGGGCACACCTAGCTATGGGGTTGAATGAGCATGTCCCCATTAAGCCCGTATTAAGGAATAAACTGCTGTAGGGCATTTATTGTTGTTTGTTTATATATTTATGAAAATTTTTCATGTTTTATTTATTTGTGTTAATGTTTTTATCTTTATTTTTTATTTTTTATCAGATTTTATGCCAATAAATATTATCTACTTCATATGCCTTTAAGCTGAGAATGTGGCTGCATGAATGTTTGTTCTATTGGCTGTTAAGCTGTTTGAGATGATGTCATTTGTGTATAAGTTATTCTGTCCCCATTCATGTTTGTCTGAAGAAGCGGTATGGTATTACCATGAAAGCGCTTTCTTTCTCTGCAATAAAGTTTTTTGGTGCGATTACTTGCTTGTTCATCAAGTTTTTGGATTTAGCTGCATATTGAGCTGTCTTCTGCCTGCTTTGGGGAATTTTACAGTTTTACAGTTTTGTTTGGTTGCTGCAGTTGGGTTTGTTTTTACTTGTAATACTTGTACAGTGCTTTATATTGAGCAGATTGTTTTGTTTTATCCTTAAGGAAATTGAAAATATATTTTACCGTAGTGAAGAAACATATTGCAGAAATGCCCATTAGTCAAATGCATAATGTGAGGTACAACAATATTTTAGAGCTAGCAATCTTTTTATTAGGAGGACGTTATTTCTTGAGAGAGATATTGATCTGCACCTCAGTTTGTTACAGGGTTTCAGAAGTGTAAGGTGACAAGAAATGTCCTGAATGTTTATACAAGAATCCAAGGTAGCCCCTAATGTGTAGAATCCCCAGTGGAGATTGAAGATCATATGAGAGAGCTAGCTTCAAGGGGGCTATTTAAAGACCATATGGGAGGCTCAAGAGGGGGATGTTTTGAGGATTTAGGTCACTTGCATTTCTACTCTATTCACTAATAAAATCTCCCTCCACACTTGTGTATACTGTGTCTATTTTGGCAAGACCGCATTTACTTCACTTATAGCACCTGTATTATGCAATGTGTAATCCTGATCCTATTTCTTTTTAAATTTTCTTGTAAATGGGTAGAATTTTATATCTACGTTCTTTTCCGTTATGTTATGTCACTATGTTATGTATAATTTAATGTTTCCTTTAGTCTTTCTTTGCCTTTGTTACTATGTATATATTCCAGGCTGAGCCTGCAAATGGTCAAATGTGACCCTGGTAAACAAAACTAACCAACTAAATGACTGATACAGCCTCAGTTATACCCATTGCATGCCACATCCTACAGCAGGTTAGTGAACATGGGTTATGGGTTAAAAAAACTGTGATGCCATCACTGCCCACGACCTGGCACTTACTTAGAAACAAAAGAGCTCTAGAGCTTTTACTTCCTGGGAAAACAAATGGGCCAATTGAGTGAGCAGAGAAGGGAAAACCAATGGTCAGAAATAGAGGAACAAAAAAAATCACAAGCAAAGCAAAAAGAAATATCTGAGTGGAACAGCAGCAGCCAGCACAGTGATCTGGCATTTCAAGGTTTGAGTCTCAGTTGATGCATGTATGTCTTTGTTGCTGTGCTCTCATACATGGAGCAGGACCTTTGTCTGTAAAGCGTCTAAGCGATACAGCAGCTTATTTTAGCTCTGGTCCATTGAACACGTATTGCCACTCTTTGTATGATGACCTTCATTCATTGCTAAATGACTTTAACATCATCTCATCACAATATTCATTTGCCTATAGCAATTTATCACTTGTGATTGACAACTTTGTTGCTTTTAGAAGTTCTGAGATAATACCATGATACAAGAGGTATTAGGATGAAGCTGTCCACAGTCTGCTTTATTAATCATTAAATTCGGTTGGGTAATGTTTATCAGGTTAATATTCCTCTCCACTGACTGCTGAAGTAGGGATTTGAGTATTAAAAAGGCACTCAGAGGTAGCTTGTTCGACCACACAAATTTTAATGTACACAGACAAATAAAGTGAAGCGCTTTTCGTCCGGTTCAGTGACCGGACTTCTTCAGACATAGTTCAAAGCAAGTACATACATCTTAAATACAAACAGTTAATTACACCAACACTAATTAACCAGTCCCTACAAGCCTTCATTAGTTTTTACTTAAAAGGTCACATGTTAAAATTCATTTACAATACTATATAAAACTATCAGTTTAACCATACTAAAACCTATAATTTCAGTTGCAACAAATAAATTATAAATTATGCTCTATATACATCTACATATTCTGTTAAAACTGTGTTAACTATATTAAATTAGAGTAAATAAGTAATTGTAATAAATGTTACATTAATAACTGTGTATATAGGTAAAGAATGATGTGCAAATGATGCATTTTTTTATGTTCCTTCATCTCTGAAGACTTTTTAAGTTTAGAATACATGCTATACAGGTTACCTCATTCAACCCAGGTGCTCTACTTGCATCTAAACGCAACTGCCATAGGACCTCTTGTCTTACTAATAATAATGAAAAAGCCCCGCCCCCATTATACTCTGTATAACCTGATCAATTACCCTAAAGGTAAATGCATGGCCGGGTGATTATTATGGTGTCCTGCCAGTGCATTCTCTTCTTTTCCTTTTCTAATGCTGTTTATGTGTTTATACACCCTATTTTTTAATTTTCTTTTGTTTTTTCCGATATAATAGGCTGGAGACATCTGGCACTGTGCAAGGTAGATGACTGATCTGGAGTCACAATTGTACCTCCCATTCACTCAGTACATTTTGTAGTTAATTTCAAACGTATAACCAGAAGCCATGTGTCTACATACATTACATGCTTCGCATTTAAACATGCCAGGTGTTCTTACAGCCACAACTCTCGGTGCTTCCAACAGAGCTTTTAAGTTTCTACCTCGCTTGTAAATTATTCCAGGTTTTTCACCCACTTTTTTAACTACTTCATTATCAGCTGACAGTAACCTTCAATGCTGTCTTAAAATGTCCCTAATACTGTCAGCATCCATACTAAAGGGTGTTATGAAACTAATAGAATATGTATTTTTAGTCCTGTTACATATATATAATATGTATATAATATATATATATATATAATTTTTTGTTACAGGTAGTACAAAGAATAGATAAAACTCCATGCACTACAAAGAGTTGTGATCAGATCTCACTGATCATAACCAAATATTATGTGTTTTCAACATAGATGTGAAGATTCACCTCTCGAGCAAATTTCTTGGCATCCATGTCTCAAATGCATAATAATATGGTTGTGATTAGAGACCCAGTCATAACCCTCTATATGACACACACACACACACACACACACACACACACACACACAAAACACATATATACATATATATATATATATATATATATATATATATATATATATATATATATATATATATATATATATATATATATATATATATATATATATATATATATATATTATAGATATGTGTGTGCGTGGGTGTGTGTACTGCAGACTCTAAGCAGCTGACACACATCTTGTTTCTGAAAACAGTTTTATTTTATAGAACTTAGCAAAATGTTTGACTTCTCCAAAACAAAGCACTATGTGTAGTCTAAACAGAAAGTATTCGAGCAGTACTTTTAACAAATTAAGTGCAGAATAAAAATAAAATCACCATAAAGTCTCTGGTTCTGGTCAGTTTCCAGCCAATGTCACCAGATCATCCACTTTTTACAGTACTTCGTAAAAAAAAGTCTCTTCTCCAGAGTCAATGCTCTAGGCCTGCAGTTCTCTCTTCACACTTCTAGGCTTCCATGGATCTTCTTGACTTCTAATTGGGATTAACCAAACCCTGCTTTATATACATCTTTTACTGATGCCTTACTTAATTCTCAGTTACTCTTTGAGCTCCTCTTATAGGGCTACTTGTCTCACTTGCACAAATTATACAGAGAACACCAATATAGTGCACGATAATTGCCCTTCATAGGTGACAACCACCACACTAATTTACAATATAGGTATATAAATGTATGTAAATGAATATCTTTTATTTATTTACTCTGTAGGTGATTTGACCCAGATTTACTTTTAATACCCATAATCTGAGACAAATAATTGAAAAAAGAGTAAATACATTAATGTACAATGAAATGATATGTGAGAAGTACACCTAGTGTACAGTGATAAATACCAGATAATTAAATAGTATATAACATATAAATGGCCAAGAAGAGCAAGTTGGTACAATAAACAGATTTACAGCAAAGAGAATGTTTTGAAAATTGAAAAAAATATAAACAATGATATGAAGGAAAACAACAGCAATATACATGTTGCATTCCACAAAAATAAGCAGCTCTGCAATCTCGGGAATTACTGGATTTGTATACGTTAATATCCCACAAAGGGTTAAAACACACCCTAAGGTTAAAACGTGCCCTTCTCCCCATGCATTGATGATTATACTAAGTGCCACTGGAAGTAACCAATTGAGGTGCCACAAGGCAATGAATCCATGAGATTTATTAGAAAGAAAATAATCATTGCCTTTAAAGGCAGAGACATTCAGCTGAAGCACTGGCAGTTTACTGGGCTCAGCAGGCATTTTTTATTCCCTTTAATAATCAAGAGAAGTATGATTTTCATGCAGATTAAGAAGTAGTAGGTACTTGAAGAAAGAGGCCCATCAGGAGAATGCTTGGCATCCAGTCTTAAGGTATGTCATCAATGTTTCAAGTTTACAAACAACATTATCGTAGTTTAATTTCTCCAAGTTGTTTGGGTTTCTAATACCGTGCTGGGAATGAATCCCTATTCCTAAGTCAAAGTATGATTAAAGTTTGTGAAATTAGTATTGTTTTGATCTTTAATGTTAGCCAAAAGTGCTTTTTGCAGCTCCTGCAATGTGCCCGGAACAGACTCCTTCTGCAGTTCATACGGAGTTACATGTATCAGTAACATAGCTAAATAAGACTGTACATTCTTTTTTTTATGAGACCTATTGCTCCTTCTACTATTGGAACTGTCTAGGTATCCTTCTTCCACACTGTCCTCATTTCTGCCTGCAAATCCTGGTATTTTATGACTTTATGTTTCTCTATCTCTGTACAAAACACACTATAATCACTAGGTGAAGCAATTTCAATGATCAGTGCAACTTTTTGTCTTCTTTTCATGGACTACTATATCTGGTTTTCTCACATCTGTTTTTTTTTTAACTGTTGGTAATGGGTGTACCTATGTGATATAAACTTCATTTTCTATAATGCTTTGTGGCTTGTGTTTCCAATGTTTCTCAGCTGCTTCAATATTGTAATGTTTGCACAATCCCTAATGGAACATTCTTCCATATTATTATGCCTTTCAGTATACAGACCCTCTGCCATTAGTGTATCATACCCAGCAACAAGATCTGCAATGGTTTCCAGTTCTATTTTACAGAACCTACGTTTCTCCCACATGCTTAATGGACTTTGCAATCCAATGTGTATGTAGTCCACAATCCTGGGATGCTAATATTAACCTTTCATCTTTTGGTTTGAATTCACCTCTCCTTAACCATTCCTGCATTGGATCCTGATCAACATGAAGTTGTTCCAGGAGTTTTCTGTACTTGCAACAATATTTACGATTTTTTCACATTTATTGCTTTCTTATCTGATCCTTCTCCTTATATTCTTTCTTTTGTTTTTTGTTTTTTTGTTTGTTTTTTGGCACATTCATTTTGTGCCTGATTTTTGTCTACTTCTGGTTTGGTTTCCATTCCTGCTTGACACTGATATGCTTCTGCTAAACCGAGCAAGGAAGTCATCTTAGATGAGTTCTCTTCATGTTTCAAAACTTTCACTATGTATGGATCTGATTAGGTCAGCAGATATCTGTGCAGTCCTACGACTGCAGATCTGTGCATGTAATCAATTCCAGGAAACCCATACCTCCTTTAGAATGAGAAATATATAATCTTGGTATAGACTGATTTTTATATATCATTTGATATGCATGAAACATTTTCTTGTTTTCCTGTCCAACTGATCCAATACCTTCAGGGCCCAGTCAATCACCTTGAAAATGTAAGTTAGAATAAGAAGGGCAGATTGGTTTATAATTTTGACTGTGTTTCTAAATGTCAGGGCTGTTTTCCGTATTAATTTTAGTCTTCTAAAGTATTCTTTAGTGAGTTTTGTTTGCATGTGTTCAAGTTTTATTGTCGATCCTTTAGCAATTCCCAAATATTTTTATACACTTTCCTGCTCAAGTTCTTTTATATCACGTTCCTGTCCCAGACTGATATTTTCTTGGTGCTCCTGCTTTAAATGTTGCTTTTGCACATTTATCAAGACCAAATGACATTCTTATATCATCTGAGAAAGTCTGACCACTTACAGTTGAGCTGTCAGCTCCTGTGATGATAAAAAGTGCAGTTTTAAATCATGCACAAAAGAAGATGAGAAGTCTTTATACTTTGTTGTTTTCGAGGAACCAAATTATAACCATGACCTAATATGTTAAGTAGACAGCCTAATGGGTTAAGGGCAAAACAAAAGAGCAGCGATGACAGAGTCACCTTTAATATCCCCCTTTGAATTTTTATCCCTGGGATAATAATATGTCCTTTATCATGGCTTAGCTGCAAATTGGTTTGCCACTGTTTCATGGTCATGTTAATGTAATTGATCAATGTCTTGCACATCTGTAAGCACTCCTTTATCCATGAATGTGGAATGCTGTCAAATGTTTATTTTATAATCTAGCCATGCCATACTTAGATTCTTCCCCTTTTTACAATTCTCCATCATGACTTTAACAACAAATGATCATTTGTTCCATAGGATTTCCTTTTGTTACCCTGCTTTTTATTGTCATGATTGAATTTTCTTCTAAATGACTGTAGACTCTCTCAGCATCAATTCCAGTTTATAGTTTATACATCTTGAAAAGGCAAGTTATTGGTCTGTAGGTTTTAGAATAGCTTGTAGGTTCACTGTTAGGGAGGAGTATATTTTTTTCTGTTATTAACTGGGTTGGTGCTGCATTTGGGCCAGAGTTTTTTTTTATTTAGGAGCTTTTCTTAATTTGTTTCAACTCTCCTTGTCATTACGTCATCCCATTTCATATATGACACATTAGAACTTTTTACTGTTTCTTTTACTTCTTCTTTCCATTCATCATCTTTATTACGTTTCTCAGGGTCTTCATAGATATTTATCCTAAATGTGTCTATTTCTTCTGTTTTTTTGTTGGTATTTCTATTCCTTTTGCTTTGTTTCCCAATTTCCTATAAAACGTTTTGGGGGTCAACAGTGAATTGCTTATTTTGTACTGTCCTTTATATTTATTTGTATATCTTCTTAGTTTTGCTGCCTGTGCTGATATCTTCGGTTTATTATTTGCAATAGTGTACGATAGTTCCTGGTCTGTTCTAATACTGCTTGTTACTTTTATCACGTCTATTTTTCTGAGTATTTTTGTTGCTCTTTTCCCTGTTCTACACTCTTCTAACAGTGACACTTCTTGTCTTAATTGCTTTAGAGTTTTCTCAATTCAATACTTCCATCAGAGGTGACGGAAGATGCTGAAGGCTTGGGGGAGTGGCAGAGGTGCAGAGGGGCATGTTAGTGACCTGAAAGGGGCATTTTTCACTTTTTTCTTCTACTGTTAACTGTGATAAAAGATGTACAAATATGATATGTGTTGAATAGTTGCATATATGGCCAAGCTGTTGTTGCATTAAGAATAATTCCACATAAATTTCATAGTAAAATTATAAATGAAACCACTGTCTCTCATCACCCCATTCCAAGTGTGAATGGGATATTTCACCTGAATGTCTAGCCTTTGAGTATACCATTCAAAAAGACTGCCTGTGTGATAAAAAACTGAATGAGTAAATGAAAGGAGGACAGAAGTTTTAACAGGCAAAGTTAAACTCTGGCATCTGTGTGTTGTTTGGGTATTGCAATACAAACTACATGGTGGTGAGCAACAGTTGTAATTGCTATATGACATGGACTCTATGGTTTCAGACTGTTTCTGGCCATAGTCCAAACAGCGTAACATATACTTTATATTGTAAAAGTGGATATAGTGAAGACAGGGTGGCAATTTCAAAATTCAAAATAAAAATTATACACTGAGTTGTCAGCGCTATACTCAGAAATTGATTAATACCAGAGCCCATGCTTCTGTTTCCTCTGGTATGTCCCAGAGTGTTGGGGACAATAAATGGTTTCTGAGTTTTATTAAAAAAACACACACATAGGCATAGCCACAGACTTTACTACTTAAATCTGTATTATGAGTTTTCAGTCCAACTGTAGAAAATAATATTGAAATAAAATGCAAATTTGCATGTAATCATTTGGGGTTGTAGAAAAGTACAGTTGTATAGGTAAATTAACTATAACAGTAGATGTTCAAATGATCCCTGCTGCAGTAGCTTAAATACATTTTATATCCTGCAAAGCTTCTAGGCACCTTCCACTCACCCATATCTTTAGCTTGAGCTGAGCTGGCTAAAAAGACAGGTTTGGGTGGCAAGACCTTCAGAGCTTTCATACCAACTGAGAGAGGGATGCTGAGCCCTGAGAAGACATTGCTAGGAATAAAAAAAAAAAATCAAATGCCTACACACTGGAATAAAAAACACACCAAAGAACAAGGTGGGAGTGGCTACTGCAGCAGTGATCATTCAAACATCTACTGCCATGGTAAATTTATTTACACAACTGTACTATGTTCTTCATATGGATCATTTCTGTTATAGCCTAAGCTGTATGGGTAGATTACCTTAGCTTAGAACAACTGGGAGGTACAAGAAAAATGGTCCAGGAAGCCCTGGAGAGTGATCCTAGCAAAACTTGACCTAGATATGGGGAAGGAATATGGCTTATTGTACTTTGTAAAAGTATGTACAGCAGACCAAGTTGCTGCTTCTAGAATACTTCTATAATCCAACATTCCCAAAAAGCCATAGATGAAACCAAGGCATGAAAGAATATGGCTTGACCCTGCCAGAAATATTTTTTTTGCGGTCAGAATAACAAAAGGTAATAGCCCGAGATATCCATTTGGAAATAGTCTGCTTTGACACAGTTTGTTCCTTCTCCTTACCTTAACAAGAAATGAACTGAGCAGAAGCTCTGAAAAAATTTGTAATGTCAAGATAATACCTGAACTGTCTGTGGACATCCAAGGTATGAAGTATCCTTTCTCTCTCATGTTGGGGCTCAAGGAATAACACAGGGATATGGATAGTTTGGCCTTAAGTAAATTTGAATGCCACTTTAAGCATGAAAGAAGGATTACTTCTCATGAAAACCCTGTCCTGTGTTAAATGAAAAAGGTTGACCTACCATAAGAGCTTACAGCTCAGATATTCTTCTTGCAGAGGTTAGAGAAAGGAGAAAAACTCTTTTCCATTTTAAGAGCCTCAAGTCAGCCAAATAAGCTGGTTCAAATGGAGCAAGTGTTAGCTTTTCTAACACAAAATTAATGTCCCAAGGAGGATTTTCTTGGAGGTCTCTTATGTAAAACCCCCTTTAAAAACTTGTTGACATGGGAATACCTTGAAAATGGGGAAGCAATGGGCATACATGCTGTAACAGTAAACAAATGAACCCTGATAGAGGAGTAAGACAGGCAAATAGAAATGCAGTTCACACAAATATTGTAAAACAAGTGACGCCACTCTGAATAGGTTCTGGTTATGTTTTTAGTGCCAACTTGAAAACATTTTTCATTTGCTAATATATGATTTTCTGGTAGAAGGCTTTCTTGCCTGAATTAGTACCACCTGTACATCCTCAGTAATCAAGTGCCTAAAAGGTACTAAGACCCTAAGATCCAGGCAGTCAAAGTTCTTGAGGTTGGGATGTATAAAATGTCCCTGTTCTTTTTTTTTTTAAACAAGAAACATCTTTGTTAAATTGTCACTTATGACATAGACAATCATACATATATATAAATATATATAAAATATATATAAATGAAAACAGACCGTATTGACATATTTTCATTTGCAAACATTATACATCACATACAATGTATCCAGTCATTATCAAACATTACAAAGTTCATTCAGTTCCTGCCTTCCCTTAAACCTCCTTCAAATAATTATTCTGCACGTATTGTTCCCACCATACCTCTCAACCTCGTAGTGCAAGAAATCTGTACAAAGCCTGACAAAATGGAGGGAACACGGGCCCAAAAATAGGGACATATATTAAATATTGCTCTTATAAACTTAGGAAGTTGCTAGCGTAACAAGGTTTGTTTTAACACACATTTTCTGAAGGATTTAAGTTCTGAAAGTCAAATGTATGTTATTATTTATTGTCTTCAATCCTCAGATCTTCCCAGTGATTTGCCAGAAAACCACAAATTTTATGAGGAACAGACCAAAAATATGAGTCAAAAATCTGGACATTCCGCGAAAATCTGGACAGTTGAGAGGTATGCTTCCCACCATTCCTATTGTTTTTTCCATGTAATTTGTTCCTACACTTTTCTAAAGCTCCCACTTCCAGCTGTTTTATCTCTGTTACTATATTTACTACTTCTTGTACGGTTTGTTTAGACTTTCATTTCCATTTTGTAGTAAACGCCTGATCTCATTAAACTCCCCAATGCAAATCAAACTACCTACTCCACATAAAAGTTCTGAAATACTGCTACTAAACTTAAATCTTAGACGTATGCTGACTAAAATACACAAACTCCATGCAACTCTCTCCCTTTACAATCCAGACATTACCATCCTTACTGAAACCTGATTGAAACCACATATACCAGACATACAAATAACCCCACCTGGTTACAATATTCTAAGAGCTGATAGAATAGAAAAGAAGAGAGGTGGTGGACAAAGCATGGCAAACTTGGGCTAAAAATAAATCCTTCCAAAACCGTTTAATTTACCAGCAACTTAAAAACAGTGCCAAACAACAAATTAAACTAGACAAACAACACTGCTATTCTAATTTACAATGGAAATACAGAATGAATCCACAAAAATTCTGGAACACCATCAATAACATACTTCATCCTGGCCAACCCCCCCCCCCCCCAACTTGCCTGATAACACAAACAATATCGCTGTAAAATTTAACATATTTTTCACTGAAAGTGTTTTAGCACTAAGAATAGCAAGTCTCCCACAATGCCAACACCCAACAATCCAAGCAATTTTGCAGATGCATTTTCATTTCAGACAGTCCCAAAACAAACTATTGCAAAACTATTAAAGAAGTTGAATCCCACTTCACTGGCAGCAGATAACCTGCCAGCAGAATATTTAAAATTAACATAATTTGTTATTGTCTTCCCTGTGTCAGTACTTATAAACCACTTTATAATAGAACAGTATGTCCCAGCTATTTGGAAAATTGCATATATTACACCATTACAGAAAGGAGGTAATGCAATAGAACTAACAAACTACCAACCCATTGCTATACTTACACCACTTTCTAAAATTCTGGAAAGATGTATTCACTTTCAACTTCTTAAACACCTTCTAAACAATAATCTTTTCTGATCGTCACAGCATGGATTCTGACCACATCATAGCACTACTACAGCTCTTCTAAGTTTCACTAATACTATAAATAAATTCAGAGACGATGGCAAATTAGTGTCTTCAGTCATTTTGGACATTTCTAAAGCATTTGATACAGTTTCCCATCCTAAGTTACTGTCCACTCTGAAAAATTTTAATATCAACCCTGATGCTGTTAACTGGTTTCAAAATTATCTATCTAGCCACCAGCAAGCTGTGAAATGGAAGCAAGGTCTATCTCCACTCCTTCCTGTTACACTTCGAGTTCCTCAGGGTTCAATCCTAGGGTCTCTCTTCTTCAGCATATTCATAAATGATGTTAATACAGGCTCCTCTCAATCATCTATCATACAATACGCAGATGATTCAACCCTCATATGTGCAGCATCCACAATAACTCAACTTCTTGCAGTCACACAAAAAGCCTTCTCTGATATTGAAACATGGATAGCAAACTCACAACTCATTCTCAACCCTAATAAAACTAAACTTATGATCTTTCATCCATCTAAACCTACTAACCTCCCAGCTAACTTTTATATCACTGCCAGTAATAATACTAGGATTTTCCCAGATTCCCAAACAAAACTATTAAGTGTCATAATCGACAACAGACTAAAACTTGACATACACATTTTGTAACACAATCAACAAGGTTCACAAGAAAATGGGAACAATGTATAGAAACAAAAAATTCTTAACAGACACTGCAAGAATAGCCGTAGCTAAAACCCACCTTCTCTCCTCACTCTTATATGCATTCCCCATACTTACAACCTCAAAAAGTCAGAACCAAGTAAATTAGAATCATGTTACAATAAGACTGCCAAATTTGCAAGAGATTCCACACATTCAACCTATCACTGCCAATGTCTAAACAATCTTACTTGGTTGGAACTACCTCATATTATGAACTATAACCAATTAATAATGGCTCACAAAATAATGCACAATCCTTACAATGTACCTTCCCTAAAAAATCTTCTACAACTTTACTCTAACATTCATAATCTGATCATCTGACAAAGATTTACTCTAAGTAACCAAAGTATCCAATACAGCAGGCAACTCTCTTTAACTTTGTTGCCAAACACTGGAATATCCTTCCATATAGTATTAGATCCATAAGCAATCTTAATTATTTCAAAATATCTCTCAAAAAACACTTATTTGAATCTTGGCTTTGCAAATGTAACATGCCAGGTTAATTATTAACTTAGCATTACTTATACAATTTGGCTGTACGTACTGACTCTGTTAATATATCCCTTCTAACAACACAACTTCTGTATCAGTAGTTACATTCCTAGCTGCAACTTTCACCATGGAAGTATTACTAACTATGCTCTACTTTGCCTAAGTGATTCTCCCTACATAATTTCCTAACTAATATTATGTTCTTCCACATATATAAGTTTAACCATATATTTGTCTATATTCAAGTGTTTAAAGTCTTGTTCTATTTGATACTATGTATGTATATATATTTTTGTTTTTACATTTTTATCCTGTAAATGTGTTAACACTCATTTTTTTTTTGTCAATTTTGTTTAGAATGTCTGTTACATGTTGTTATAATTTGTATGTAAGTTTATACTGGAGATTTTCTCCCTGGGCCTCCGCTAAAAATGGACACTGTCCCAGTCGGACCATCCCAGTAAACAAATGTAAAATAAATAAATAAAATAAAATAGTAAATGCTTTTTAGGCAGCCATCAGAATTAAACTCAGCAAGACCTTATTGTGTCTAGGTAATTCTGCTTCTGTATTACAGATCAAAAAATTATTTTCTTAGTTACACCAGTTTGTTCACCCAGTATTTCTGATAGAGTAGTCTGTATGGAATTTTTAAAGTCTAATAACTTATTACAGTATGAAAAAATATGTTCCCAATTACCTCTTTCATCTCTGTTCTTGTGTGACTAGATCCAGTCTGTGAGGAAACTTGTGGTAATTGCCCCTGGCCAATTCCAAAAGAAGGAATAAACATTGCCTGGGCCAGAAGAGAGTCACCACAATGATCTTTGGAGATTCCTTCTGAATGTTCAGTTACCTTGAATATCAGAAAGGATGGAAAAGCATACAGGACTATTCCTGTCCAAGGAAAGGGAAAGGCATCTGTCTTCCAGGCCTTCTTGCATGAAGTCTTGGAGCAGAAGTTTGCTAGCTGATTGTTCATTGGGAAGGCAAAAAGACCTACTTGAGGAACTCCCCACAGATGGATCAGATTTTGGAAGACCCCCCAATCTAGTTTACATTCATGAAGGTCTGCCTTTGTCCTGCCCAGCTTGTCTGCCACACAGTCTTGTTTTGACAGAATGTAGGAAGTAGTGAGATTCTGTTGTAAAGCTATATCCCATGATAACATGTCTAGTCCGCAGATAAGGTAAGACCTGGTTCTCCCTCACTTTCTTATGTACCACATCACTGTGGTATTAGCCGTAACAACTTGAAGTTATACTGGGGATCAAGTTGATTTATCGAATTTAGTGCTTTGATAAGGGCAAACTTCTCCTTAACATTTATGTTCTTGTGTCTATGTTTGTTGTTCCAGATACCTTGCACTTTTATCTCCCTAGCAAAGTGCAAGGTAACTGTGGTGACTGACTGTTTTGAAGCAAGAGGGGAGAGGGAGAGACCTGGATTCAGGGTACTAGATGTCTCCACCATGTGATTTATCTTCTCACACATCCCAGAACTGGAATCTGAAAATATAATGGGTGTTGTTGCTGGGACCAAAGAGGATTCAGATAATATTGTATTTTTCTCATGTGGAATATTTCCAGAAGTATCATGAGAATCATTGATACCATTGGACTCAAAATCTTAATGTATTCCTTCCCTTGCTCATTAAGGGGACCCCAACAGTCACAGAAGACATTGCTAACCGCAGTCCATAATGGCTGTATGTATAACACCAGAGAGATATAAGGAAAACCCCTGGAATAGATATAAATGTAAATATATATACTTTTTCCTGTGGAAGAAAAGCTCTTTGTACTGAGGTTCTCTTGGAATCCTAGCTTGCATATGAGATCTCTCAGCAAAGAGAGATATTACTGACACTTTGAAAAAGAGTCTGCTTAGATAAGCAAGACATGTAAATATGGACAAATGTGGATACCGTGTAGCCTGCAATGTGCTAAAACTGGAGCTAGACACTTTGTGAACCCTCTTGGGGCAATGGATAGCCCAAAGGGTAAGGCAGAGAATGGATAATGTGATACAGGTACATAAAGCCTTAAGAAACATCTGAAGCCTTAATGGATAGGAATATGATGATAACTGTCTTTTAAACTAAGGTTACCAAAATATCTCAAATGGGGATGAAGGGGTAAGAGATTGTGGTATGAAGGGATCTTGAACTTGGGCACTATCACAAACTCATTCCATAACTGATCTCCAAGCATTTTCTTCCATAACTGATCTCCAGACATTTTCTTTTTTTGGCATCAGAAACATTCTTGAATGAAAACCATTTCCCTACTGGGAAAATGAACTATTTCTATTACCCCTCTCCTGATAAAGCATGTGCTGTAGGACAGGAGGAAACAGAGGAGTTTGGTCTGGGGATGTGGAATAATTCCCTGCAAAGGAGGGATCTCTTCGCACTGAGTCAGTCTCAGAACCCTTTTGGATGGAACAACCTGTTCCCAAAGAGAGAGAGAAATGGAGAATCTGACTTTCTGGAAGGGGTCAGAGACTGCCAGGATGGGAGGTGGGGCAAGACCCCTTACATACTCATTCTGACTTTTTTGACTGCTCTTTGTTCCTGGGGTTCCTGCTTTCTTTTAGGGAAACTCATCACCATTGTTTTTTAATGTCTGCTTACTACCATATTGCTGAGACTTTGTTTTGTTTTCTTTTGTTTCTTGCTGCAGTTGGGCAAGGGAGCAAAATAATTACTGGAGGAAAAAAAGAAGAGGGAGGAATAAAAATCTGAGAGATTCCCTGCATATTAGCTTTCTTAACCCCTCTCATCATTATCGAGACCAACCCTTGGCAGCAGCGAGACCAAAAAAGTTCCTGGTTTACAAATTTGTTCCTTCATGTTTACATCCTGTAGGAGGTTCTGAGAATTAAGCCAGGCACAACCTCCTCAACACAGTAGCAGTGGCAGCCTCACTGGATGTAGTATCTACAGTCATAAACCCACTTTAAATGAAACCTGAAAAGAAAATAAACCAAACCAAACCACATTTTACAGATTTTCACAGCAAGGAGGGAACATAAGATAAACATACTCATAGCAACAAGCAGTTAGTCACAGCAAAACAAAAAGTGGACAAAATTAAAAATTAAGAATTAAAGTTGCAGAAGCAAAAACTTTTCCAAACTTTAAAATTGTTTTGGATGGGATTATTTAAGGGGAAGGATTAGAGTTAAAATGTTTGGCAGCTAGGCTGGGTACTAAAGCTATATGTGCTCATCATGATTTCATGTGTGTTTTCTTCTTTTTTTAGTCTTTTTCCTGGTTAGGGTCAGCTACAGATCATCACTCTGTTGCTGTGTCATTGGCAGTGCCTAGCACCTCCGCCCCAGCTGAGGGTGGAACCGGAGAACCTCTTGCTGTGAGGTGGCAATGCTAACCACTGCACCACCGTGGCAGCCCATTTGGGAAATGCATATAAAAAACTTTAAAGACTGAGGAACTTTATACATTCTGTTTTCCTTTTTAATGGCAGTAGGCTGAGTATCAGGAATTTTGCAGGCAGTGACATACACTTCCTCCAGACCTGACATAACTGGGGAAATGAGTCAAAGTTCTGGAAATTTCTTCTGTAACGGTTGATAGTATTTTCTGTTGTGACTGACAAACCTCAGCGTTCTCCCACTGAATACACTTGCACATTCTGGAAATAGTCTCGGATAAAGAGGATCATTGACAGAGAGATTCAGGTGACATGCTGTCCACTGACTCTGACTCAGAATTCTGAAGGGGAAAAATGTATCTGTTACATCACATTCCTCTCTGGATTTAATTTTTTGAATCTCTTCGGGAAAAGAGGAATCACTTTTTCATTTACCAGAAACCACATGATAAGAAAGGTCAATATCTTGTACAAGACCCTGAACCAGACTTAATAAACTACTCGTCTCCAGTGAAACTGTAGCAGGAGAAGCTATACGTTTAGTTTTCTGTTTCTTTTTTGACAGGAAAATTAAGGCAAACACATTTTTAATGGCATCAATAGCTTCCTCATGGATGGACACTTTCCCTGCCCCTTCTTGCAACACCAACAAAAGTGGTTCTCCGTTGCTCAATAAGGGGAGCCCTATAGCGGCAGAGGGCATTGCTAAACCCTAGTGTATAGTGGTTGTATTTGCCACACAGATGGATCAAGGGAAAAGGGAAATGGTCTGAGGAACCAGCTTGGCCACAACAGAGTCTCTCAACTGCATCTGAGGCAAATTTCAAGCCTGCAGTGGTAGCAAACACCTTTACTGAATTATCACTTACGACAAGCAAAGATACATTTATATAAAAGAAAACAAGCCATGTGAGTAACTTGTACTAGCTAAGAATTATAATTAATGATCTTTGAGATATAGCAAAATATTTTCTGACAACTACTCAGATAAAAGTGTGTTGCCTGAGCTGCACTAAACACTCCAAAATATTATTTCTTTGTTGTCAAAACTACCATATCTCCCATACCCGGGTATATTATAATTATTTTAAGTCGCTGCTTCACAATAAAGAAAGAGACAATTTTCTGATAGGATGAATTTGCACAAAATGACTCTTGCTACAATAAACTAGCTAATAAATCCAATAAAGCACTGTTGATGCCAGGAATCGCTTTACAATCTTTTTATTCCACAGTTAGAAATACAAATACAGATTGAGCGCTTTCATCCCCTCCTGGGGATTTCATCAGAATCTGCAAGTGTTCATTATTATTATTATGGATTACTTAGAAACAATTATAGAACTAAAATTATTTTTAAGGAAAATTAATTTAGGGTACATATGTGAAAATTTGGTGATAGAAAGTAAAAAAATCAACGAGTACTGAATTTAAAAGAAAAAGTACATACAATCCACCTTTAGATCCCACCCTAAGTTGTTTGGAAAAGGCAATCACTAATGAAATTTATGAACTTAAAGCTAAAGAAGGGAAGTCATATTATAATAATCTAACAATTAGTGAAATGAAGATGATAAAGAACTTGAAAGATGATAAAAATATAAGAATAATGAAGCCAGAGAAGGGTGGTGGGATGGTATTTTTCAACACCTTAGAATATTCACATAGAATGTTTGACATGCTTAACGATACACAAACATACCAACGGTCGTCCCTTAATGAATTAAATATTAGTTACAGAAAAATAGACTACTATTTAGAAGATTGTTTAATTGATGAAAGAATATCAGTAGAGACTTACAACTACCTAAAAGTATTCAATCCGAGAGTTGCCAGTACAAAGGTATGCATGCTTTAAGGTTTAAAAAAATAATGTTTTCTGGAGCAATATCCCTTATGTAGAAGTCTGATTCTGAACCATCTACACACTCATATATGCCTACACGTACTCACACATACTCGCATACAGGCACTCACTCACACTCACATATACATATGCAGTCATGCACAGTTATATACATGTAATCACACACTGGCATACACGCACCCATGCACACTTGCATATACACACATGTACTTGCGTATAGACATATACACATACTCATACACTCGCACACAGACGCTCAAACACACTCGCTTAAACACATCCACTCATGTGCACACCTGCATATACACATGTACTCATGTACAGTCACATACATGCACTTGCAAACACTAGCATGCAAGCATTCACGGACACTTGCAGACAACCAGGTAGACACACACACGTGATCACACACACTTTCTCTTTTTCTGATATCCCTTTTCTCTTTTCTCTGGCACAGCTTTATTTAAAAAAAAATCTGACTCAGGAGCTGGAAGCACAGTTTATGACTTTATTTAAAGTGGGGGGAGGGGTGCTTGCCCCCTCCCCCTCAGCCTATGGTGCTGATGCCCTTGACTTCCATGATGGCATTTGATCTCATCGCTTCCTTTCTCTTATTGCCCTGTATTTTTGCGTTAAGACTTTATCTCTTATTAATTTAACTGAGTAGTAATATATATTATTTATTTCTGTTATGTCACATGAATTTCTGTTGATAGTCTTGATTATTGTGTTCATTAGTTTTATCATACTTCTAATGTTTTGGGTCTTATTGACTTTCTGCAATCTATTTCTTTCACCAGTCTTAATATGTCTACCATCTCTATTAAATCAAACAACTCTTCCCTTATATCATGTTATTCTAAACTGAGGGCACATTCTTTGTTCCCTAGTTCTTGCGGGCATTCTACAGAAAGTTCCAGAACATCTTCCTGTTACATATTCTCTTCAATTTCATCCTGTGTTATCTGTTGTTCTTTCATGTGGGAACTCACTGGCCTATCAGTCTGCAACATTGACTGCATCAGAGTTGCCACTGTTTCCTGTTCTTTCTTTGCTGTGCAACTCCAACTGAACTTTTGTACTGTTTTCCTACTGAAGGCTCCAAAGTATCTTTATGTGGCACCTGCTTTCTCTTTAATTTGAGGACTTACTCTTCTATCATGCTGTGGCGTTACTAGAGTTGGATTTTCTATACTAAATCCTTCACTTCACAAGTTATCAATAACTTCAGTTTCTATTTCTTTAATTTTTCCATTAATAATCCTCTTTTCTTCTCTCCCCTTTGTTTTCTTATTTTTTGTATTTTAAAATTTTCCATCTACAGATGCCTTTTTCTGTATTTCTATTCAAATATGTTGCTGTTTATTTTTTTGTATATTGATTAGTTTTGCTTTCCCCTTTGCATAAATATTACACCATATTAAATTTAAATCTCTTTCTTTCCCATGTCCATATTTCTTCTTCAAATGTCTCCTGCCCCACACCTGTTTCTCCTTTGAGGACTCATTGTTCCATCATGCTGTAACATAACTTGTGTTAGACTTCACACACCAAATCCTTCACTTCACAGGTATTCCTTAAAATCAACTTCTACTTTACTAATCTTCTGTTCTACATTCCCGTTTTTGTGATCTTATTTTTTGTTTGTGAAATTTTCCATATCAGAGGGCCTTTGCCTGTATTTCTCTTCAAATACCTTTGAAGCTGCTTTTTTGTATTTGTTATTTTGGCTTTCATCTTTGGATAAATATTATACCATATCAGATTTCTCTTTCTTTACCAAGTCCATGTTTCTTATTTATACCTCTCAAAAATCTCTAAGGTTTGACGTTTATATTTTCACACTTTCTCAGTTGCTTCTTTATCCAAATGGCATAAGATGTCTAGGTCTATATAATGTTTTTCATGTAACTGTTGTATTAATGAACACAAATTTGCATTTGAAGCTTTTGACAGTTTTTCTTGGGCAAGTATTTTTCTCTACTCTAATTTCTCTCTTACTCTTTTTTGAATATCTTCTATCTAGAAATTCTGGACTTCTTGCATAATTTTAACTGTGATGATGTGAAGTATTACCATCTGTGTCAGGGAGAATAGGGCAGTGCATGTGTAACATATGCCAGCATAGTTAGCTGGAGTTTTGTAAATAATTTTGTGTCATTTGACTTTTACACTGACTTGTACAGATGCTTGTGTTAAAAATGTATCAACGGCATTATTATAACTGATAAAATGTATATCTTTAAACAAAGAATTCTGGAAGGGAAGATTCAAAGGTTTTGAAAGTGCTTATCCTGTGTTATAATAAACCAGAGTTGTTTTTTACTATGAGTTTGTGAATTTTATGCCCAGAGTCTTGGTGGACATACTGAGTTCTTTTGGATTTGAAGTTTTTGAAATTGTTCTATAGCTTTCGGGTACTACAACATATCTCAGCAAAGCTCTGAGTGCATATTGTACCAGAGTTGGGTGATCAAATTTGATGTCATTCTATAACCAGCATTGAGAGGATGGAACTCTCACAGCAGCTTGTTTTATTATCTCTGGAACCTAATATAAAAATCCATGACTGTTATCACAGTTCAGTTAGTTGAGTTGAGTTGAGTTCAGTTCAGTTTTTGTTAGAAGCTCATCACTTTGCCTTTTGGAAGTAAGCATCTCAGCATCCTGTCTTGCCTTGCTGTATTAATCAAGTTAGCTAGGGAACAGTTCTTTAGACAATCAGGAAATACAGTGAGATTAGTTAAGTATTGTTTTTTCTGCATCTGTATGAATCTGTCCAACTGTGTTATTTTTATTTCTCCTGTGATTGAAACTCTGATGTTTATTGTACTTCGATATCTAGTATTCTCATGTTTTCTATTTTATTATTTATTATTGAATATTTTATACCTTTCTTGGTGCCAGGTCTTTTAAAGAATACTTTTAATATCTTGAGAGTATTTGTGCTTATTTCAGTGATGCCTTGGCCACTCTGAAAAGCCTTGCTGCTTTGGTGACACTCTTACATTTATATTAGTACTGATTTTACTCAGTTTAATTGGATACCCTTGTAAGTGCCTGAGAGTGGTTTACTTGTGGCAGCATGGTTACCTTATAGTCTGGTCTGTGCAGAAGGGGTACAACTAGTAAATTTGTACCAGACTTTCTCAGGAGTGAGGGTGTGTGTGTGTGTGTGTGTGTGTGTGTGTGTGTGTGTGTGTGTGTGTGTGTGTGTGTGTGTGTGTGTGTGTGTGTGTGTATCAAATACCAAGGTGTGGGTTTGTCAGCTACTTGGAACTGGGACACAGTGCTCCAAAGTGGGTACTGTTTGAGATCTGGAGAGACAGATAGTCCGGTCCCAGGTCTGGAGTGTGTTCTCTGTGTGTTCTTGGGGAAAATTGTGCTTGATGCAGAGAGCTGCATCTGAAAATACTGTGTAAATTCATTTCTGTTTTTAGTGGCCGTCTCTCACCGGTGTCAGTGGAGAGAATTTAAGCTCCTTGATTACTGTCCCGGGGTAGAGAGGACATGACAATAACAATATGTAATGTCTTTCTTATTCTCAATAGTGCACTCTATTATCTTTATTGCTCTCTTTTGACCTGTCAGTTTTTGTGTTTCTTGTAGACTATTAATTCCTACTACTTTGGGGGGAGGGACATCCTCGCCTGATCCTGGCCTAACCTCATTGTAGGAATGTTTCCATGCCTTGAGGATTCTGAACTGTCACTTTTTTCCAATCCTGGCACCAGTGCACCTACCAGAATTGGGCACTTTTTTATCCTGGAACTTTTGCACTCAGCTGTCTTTTTTATTTTTAATGTACTTCTGTCAGTGATAGACTATATGAAATATAGTCTATATATCAGTGTTGTCATGGTGAGATGTTGCAAAAACAGGGTCCACCTCATGAAGGTACTCACCAAGACTTGATGATGACTTTAACTCCAGAAATACTATTCTCCTCTCCTTGCTGATTTTATTGTCTCTCCATCCGGACCCCATTATCTACAATGAGGCATTTTAGAATAATAGTGAAATGTCTGTGCTTTATAACCTGTATTCTAATAGTGAGCACATTTCCATGCTAGTCTGTGACTCAGGTAAGTTTTCATCTCACTCCATAGAGAGCCATACCAATATCTCAAGGATGGGACATTCATGGATGCACAGAAGAAGAAACAGGATCAATTGTGCAATTCTGTTTTGCAAAATATGAATGACTGTAGTTGCGAGATATACCTCATACACTAGTGGGGTATTGTTGTTTGATTATTTATTACTCTACTTATTTTCTAGAAATTTCTCTGGCCACATAAATAATGACTCTTCCTGCCTTATAGTTGCTTTTTAGCTGACTGCTGCCAGGGGCGGCTCGTGGCATAGGGCTGCCGGACTGCAGCCCCCTCAAAAATAAAAAAGCAAGAAAAACAAATGAAAAATAAAAGAAAATATTTTTTTAAATTTCGCGGACTTCGCGCATGCGCATAGACCGAGTCCCGACTTATCGGTCTATGCGCATGCTCAAGGCAGCCCGACCGTCCCCATAGAGGGACACAAGGAGACGTCTGTGCACTTTTACAGTGCACAGACCCGCCAGGAGTATAGGACGCGTCCGGACTGCAAGGACTCGGGACAGAGCCTTAGGGATCTCGTCGGCGTCGGGAAGGAGCATTGGGATCTCGCGGGTCTTCAGTATTGCGCGGGAAGGATGTATGTATTCATTTGTGCTTTTTAATTTACAATGTGTGTGTATGGTGCTTGTGCTTTACTGGAGTTTGTGCATGGTGCTTGTGCTTTACTGGTGGGTGTGTGTGTGTGTGTGTGTGAAAATGCCCCAGGTGCTTATGGTGGTGTGGTAGGGAATGCCTCAGGCTTGAACCCTGTACCCTGTATGCAGGTGTTAAAGACTTGAGTTCCCTACCCACCACCATTTGTAAAAAAATTTCAGATTTTTACCTCATATTCGATCTGATCTGTTCCTCATAATATCTGTGGTTTGTAAATGTTGCAATGCTTGATATTTGATGGTGTAGTAGTAGCATTGTTGCCTCACAGCTGCAGGTTCTTGGGTTTGATTCTTGGCTGGGGTTCCTTCTTTGTGGGGTCTGTATCTTCTCCCTGTGTTTGTGTGGGTTTGCTTTTGTGCCTTCCCATGTTACAAAGACATGTCTGCATTATTTCTTCCTGGGCCTCTGCTGAAAATTGTTTATTTGTTCCAAGTCAGACTGTCCTGATTAAAAATGTTAAATAAAATTGATAGGCATTTGAATTTCAGACTTAAGGGTTTCTGAATGTTTAATTCCTTGCGTATTTGATGGTGCAGTGGTAGTATTGTTGCCTCACAGCTATAGGTTTTCTGGTTTGATTCTTGGTTGGGGTGGCTTCTGTGTGGAGTCTGCATCTCCTCCATGTGTTTGTGTGGATTTGCTCTGGTGCCCTGCCATTTTACAAAGACGTGTCTGCAGTTTTAATCCCTGCTGAAAATTGGTTTTGTTCTGTCCGCAGTAAAATTGACAGGCATTTGAATTTCAGACTTCAGGTTTCTGAATGTTTAATTCCTTGCATAATTGATGGTGCGGTGGTAGTATTGTTGCCTCACAGCTATAGGTTTGATTCTTGGTTGGGGTGGCTTCTGTTTGGAGTCTGCATCTCCTGCCTGTGTTTGTGTGGATTTGCTCTGGTGCCCTGCCATTTTACAAAGATGTGTCTGCAGTTTTAATCCCTGCGTCTCTGCTGAAAATTGTTTTTGTTCTGTCCGCAGTAAAATTGACAGGCATTTGAATTTCAGACTTCAGGTTTCTGAATGTTTAATTCCTTGTATAATTGATGGTGCAGTGATAGTATTGTTACCTCACAACTATAGGTTTTCTGGTTTGATTCTTGGTTGGGGTGGCTTCTGTCTGCATCTCCTCCCTGTATTTGTGTGGATTTGCTCTGGTGCCCTGCCATTTTACAAAGACGTGTCTGCAGTATTAATCCCTGCATCTCTGCTGAAAATTGTTTTTGTTCTGTCCGCAGTAAAATTGACAGGCATTTGAATTTCAGACTTCAGGTTTCTGAATGTTTAATTCCTTGCAGATTTGATGGTGCAGTGGTAGTATTGTTGCCTCACAGCTATAGGTTTTCTGGTTTGATTCTTGGTTGGGGTGGCTTCTGTGTGGAGTCTGCATCTCCTCTCTGTGTTTGTGTGTATTTGCTCTGATGCCCTGCCATTTTACAAAGACGTGTCTGCAGTATTAGTCTCTGCTGAAAATTGTTTTTGTTCTGTCCGCAGTAAAATTGACAGGCATTTGAATTTCAGACTTCAGGTTTCTGAATGTTTAATTCCTTGCAGATTTGATGGTGCAGTGGTAGTATTGTTGCCTCACAGCTATAGGTTTTCTGGTTTGATTCTTGGTTGGGGTGGCTTCTGTGTGGAGTCTGCATCTCCTCTCTGTGTTTGTGTGGATTTGCTCTGATGCCCTGCCATTTTACAAAGACGTGTCTGCAGTATTAATCCCTGCGTCTCTGCTGAAAATTGTTTTTGTTCTGTCCGCAGTAAAATTGACCGACATTTGAATTTCAAACTTCATGTTCTTCAGAATACATAGTAGCACAACCTATTTTTCTAGCAATTTTCTAAGTTTATAAGATGAATATTTTAAATTTGTCCCTATTTTTGGGACTGTATTCCCCCATTATTGGCTTCATCCAGGTTTTTGTGCTAAAGTTGACAGCTATGGCAAGAACTGAATTCACTAAATATGGACTGTAGAATTGTGCATATTTACTGATAAAGGTGCACTGTAGAATTGTGCATATTTACTGATAATGGTGGACTGTAGAATTGTGCATATTTACTAATAATGGTGGACTGTGGAATTGTGCATATTTACTAATAATGGTGGACTGTAGAATTGTGTATATTTACTAATAATGGTGGACTGTGGAAGTCTGAGTAGACTTGTGGTATGATAAATGTTCTCAACTGGGCAGTTTTGCCATTATGGGTGCATATGTTTTGTTTCATTGCTTACTGGAAAAATGTTCAAAACAAATTTAAAACACCCTCTAACAAGTGTACTGTATTGTACAAGGAATATAATTTTTAGTACAATGAGGAAGGTGTATCAAAGAGCACATGTATGTTTCATATGCAAGGGGCCTATGATTCGAAAACAGCCCAAAATTAATCTTTATCTGCCACTGGCAAAATGTATTTTCTTTGAATGTGGGTTTCAATGCTGTTTCAATGAATGTGAGTTTCAAGGGCAGAGAAGTTTTAATGCTAAGTTTTCATTGTGAGACTGCATTGCTTTGTTTAACAGATGACTTAATGTTTGTGCTGTAAAATACAAAATAAAACTTTCAAATGAAGTCCAATCATTGAAGTAAAGCAGTATGCACATTAGTGTTTATGGTAAATGGAGTGAAATAGCCAAGTAATGGTTAATTGGAATGGCTGCAGAGGCTCCAGTTCAACCATTATTTTGTCGGGGGGGGAAGGGCAGCAAACTCAGACAGGCCCAGCTGAACTATACCTCCCAACTGTCCAGATTTTCAAAGAATGAATAGATTTTTGCTTCTTATTTTTGGTTTGTTGTTCATAAAATTTGTAGTTTTAATTCCTAAATGATTTGCCAGAAGTCACTAAATAATAAGTTTCAGACTTCATAACCTTCATAAAATGCATGTTAAAGTAAGAGCCGTTCTATCAACTGTCTCAATTTATTCAAGAGCAATTTTAGTACTGTTTATATGTGCCCCCAATATATTTGACCTTGTTCAGATTTACTGCATTAACAGGTTGAGAGGTACATGCAAATAAATTGCTTTATAGAATTAGGCATAGCCAACCTCTCAACTGTCCCCAATTTTTGGCTCAAAATGTTGCTCTTCCCCTAATAATCCCTCTGCAAAATAGCAATTTTGGAAGAAAACATGGAGGGTTTACAATTAAGAAATAACTGTAATAATCAAAGTTATAGATTACTTGAAATGCATGTAGATTCTTTTATTTTGTCAGCTGCTCAAGGTAGCAGTACTAATATTAAAGTGTCCCTTCTTTGACAGGTAGAAGCTGTATTGTGTGTCTATTTTATATTTTTGCATCACATTTTTGGTCCATTTTTCATAAAATTGTGTTTTTGGCAAATTAGTGACAAATCACTAAAGACTGAAGTTAGAAAATGACAGACATTTGAGTTTCAGATTTTATACCCTTCAGAAAATTCATACTAATGCAAGACCTATTCTATTATCTGTCTAAGTTTATTAGAGCAATATTTAAAAATTGTCCTTATTGTTGTGCCTTTGTCCCACTTCTGTGTATGGCTTTGTCCAGATTTCTTGCTCTTGAAGTTGAGAGGTATGACAAATGTGTCAGGGCCATCACAGTCAGCCAGAGAGATTTCAAATTGTGACATGCTTGTTGCACCCCACTCCCCATGTAGTGACTCTGGATGTGTCCAAGCAAGGCAAGGAGTAGTTGTATCTACCTTGGATGGGGAGGACACACTGCATAAGTACTACAGTGGCTTTTCATCTGTCCTTGATTTTGCAGAATGGTCTGGTTTCTGTCATATTTTTGTACTGTTGATTTATGCTTATTACTCAAAGTGCCTGTTGCTCTGTGTTTAAGTAGCAATGCTTTAATGACCATAAGGTAAGCTTGTCTGACATCGTAAGATGCAAGTAAGCTTTAATAAGCATACTGTTAAAGAATTGCCAACATTGAAAGCCTTTCTGTTGTTGCCATGCAGAGAATACTTGACTAGATAATGTATAAGCCTTGGGTATTAAAGGACAGGATTCCATTATTTTAAAAGCTCATTACACTTGTTGGAGACTTCCAGTCATCTCTACAGGCTTTACCCGTAAACTAAACAGAATGCCAATCATGTGTGGTCCATAACCTGTACAGTAATCCTTTAAGCAATGTATCTTGAGCTTGTTTCTTGTTTGCTTTTCATTTTTACTTTTATCATGTTTTCCCCATGAAACAAGTTGTCAGGCAGCAGGTCTTTTTGGATAAGAAACATTTTTACAAGTGGGGCATCACATAGATTTCTACTTTCAGCATGTTGCTTGGTACTTTAATAAAGCTGAATATATTATAATTAGAACTGCAGTGCAAGGAGAAGTGGTTTGAGTTGAGTGCTTCTGGTTTTTCTTATACTTGATTTTGACTGGCATTCCAGTAATGTATTTAAAAAGTAATTTATTTTTTCATGCCTCACAACCTTTTGTTTCCATCTAGATATTAAGTAAGCTGTCATGCAGCCAATGCATTGAAATATTTTTATTCTTCTACACTTATTTTTGTCTTGATTGGACTTTCATAATGATGGTTTGCCACCCAGGGCAGCGTATTTAATTAAAGTTAGTTTTTTTGTGGTTTTGTGCATAGCTCCTCCCCTTTATGGTTGACCACACCCCTTCCCTTTGACCCCGCCCATTCAGCGTCTCCTGCAGCCCCCCTGTGATTTGAAGTCACCAGCCGCCACTGACTGCTGCATACTTAAGTTACATTTTAAAGGTTAATTAGCTGCCATGTCACAATGCCATAGATGTGAAAGTGAAAACTGTTTAAACTGCTTTTGCATAATCAATTTCTAGTCTCTCATGGCATTCTTGAGATATAGCCAGGTACCAACAGTATAACTTTGGTTTTGTCCAAATTACTAGCTGAGTTATAGTTGGAACTAGTCCTGATTATAGATATGTCATTTTGTAGATGGTCTGGTCAGAAAGAAGAGACTCATTTGCACTGTACAGAACAAGACTACCTACAAAGAGGCATGTGGGAAGGTTAGGGAAGGTTAGGGTTACCAGCTCCGTGGCACAGAAGGATGGAATTCTATGACACATATTTTTGATTAGTGGCATTGGCACTGGAGGGGTTGCCTCAGGTGGGAGGGGAATGAAGACACCAGGTCTGCAAACCAGTTCCATGGGGAAGATTGGGGATGGGGAGGTGATCTGTGAAGCATGCTATGCCTATGAATCTCTTGAGAAGACCAGAAATTAAATGGAGAGATCTTTTGCAAAATAGTACAATGTTTTTTGGGAAGGGGGCAATGTCACTCCCAGCAGTGGGTGTCAGAGCCTTTAACACAGCATAATTTCCGTTCCATCTTGTTGACTTTTTCAGCTATGCAAAAGGAAGTTAAGGCAAGAAATTAAGGCAAAAGATACGTTTTTTATGAGATGGAAAGGAGGGTATGAAAAGCTGGATGAGACATAGTGCAAGGAAATTAGCAAAGGGCAATAAATATAGTAAGAGCAGTAAAATAAGAACATTGAAAGGAAGTTAGCAAAAGGGATCAAGAACAGAAAAAATGTTTTCTACATAGCACAGAAGGAAGGAAAGGAGGGACAGAACTGGCCAGGCTGAGCAAAGAAGGGAGGGGAAATATAGAACACTATGGTAAATCATTTGTGCAACAGAATATTTTGCTTCAGTCTTCACAAATGGTGGGCACTGCACAGGGAGTGTGGCAGGGCAGAATGGCAGAATAATGGACAGACTCCAGAAAAGATTTGGAGGAAGTTCAGGGGGAACTGGCTGTTCATAGGATAAATAAAGCACAACAAAGAAATGAGCTGCTTCCCAGAGTCCTTAAAAATCTGGCCAGGGTATGAGCAGAACCATTAACCATTAATAAAGATTTTCAACAAATCAGTGGCTAGTGTAGAAGCGCATGCTACAACTTTGATTATACACAAAGTGTACAAACAAACAACATTCAGAAATGTTAGTATGGAAATGAATACCTGTACTGCAATACCCATCTTTCTGATTTGATGATCACACCTCTTTACACGTTGCACCCAGGACATTTGCCCTCTTCGCCCCCTAGTTATGCCTATGACAGGCCTGGTAACTTAATGGCAGTTGCAGGAAACGTTATGGAGAAAATCATGTGGGAGAAGGCTGGTAGAATTTCTAGAGGACAACACATCCAGGATAGCAACCAACATGAGCTCACAGCCAGATCTGCCAGTCAAACCTGATGTAGTTTTTCGACTGGGTTACAGGAGGATGTGACAAGGGAGTAACCATAGACATAGCCAATATAGACTTCAGCAAAGTCTTTGACCCTCGTAGAAGACTGAAAAGAAAATTGAATGTGCTACAGGTAGGGCTAATATTGAGGAACTAATAATTGCATGATTGAATGGTATGATGTAGAAGATTGTGGTGAGAGGGACAATGTTAATAATTAGGAAATTAGTTTGTGAAGTATCACTGTATGGTATCTGTAAGAGGAGCCCATCTTATGTAATTAAGTAAGGCAGAAGGGGACATGTTGCATTTATGGCTATCAGTGAAGACATGATGTAACTGGTGTTAAAATGTAATGCTTAAGGACTTGTGTTTGCATTAATGCAGTTCCAACTAGTCATCTCAAAGCTAATGGTCTAGTATTTTTCTATCCCGTTTAACCTGTTGAAACTCTTTTCCTAAACACAGTATATCTGTTGTTATCTGCCCCTTATGATAATTTGACAACATAATTCCATCCCTCTCCCCATTTATTTGCTGTTGACAAGTAGCCTATAAATGTCATTTTGCAAAGTCTCTCCCTTTAAGCTATTTACCAGGGTATGAGACCTTTGATAAAACTGCTTAATAATAGGTGTACTAATAGTGCTTGCACTGGTTGTTGTGCTAAATTACTGAGTTTAGATTTATTTACTTAATTTATTTAGATTTAGTTGAGTTTAAATTTATGAGGTACATTACACTGCCCTGTATGGTCTCAAATACTTTGAATTAAAATTTTTCTATAAATGACTACCTCCGAAAATTCCCCAGCACCTAATTGCTCAATGAGCAACTGGCTTTCGCTTTGAAGAACACAGCCTTGCAAGCGTGATGCCCTAGCACTGGTCCAGTAATCAAGGATCCTCAATCCTCACAACTGGCAGCAGTGGGGAAGGTACACACTGGGAGGATGGCAAGTACACACACACAGTAAAGTGAAATTTCCCTTAAGAGCACACAGAGATCACAATCAGTCTGGGGCTGGTCTCTCTCTCTGTCTCTTTCTCCAGATCTCCAGTAAGACTCCACACTGGCACAGCTATAGAAGTGAGATCTCAGCTGAGTGGCCAAGCTAAGACCTCCAGCACCATCTCTGTCCAACCAATGCTTCATGTCCCTGGCTAAGTAGCTGACACACACACACTTTGAGATTTGATTTATACACAAACACAAAAGGCTGCCACAGGTTTACTAGCTATGCCCCCTTCTGCCTACACTATAAGGTAGTTTTCACTGCCACCAGCCAGCTCTTTGTCAGCTACTTTAAGGCCCTTAACAACGGGTGTCCAGTATAGAATGGTGGTCTGTAGGATGACGGTGATCAAGAAGAGGAGGACAAGTGTGAGAGCAGTGCCAAGGATCACATGGTGGAAGTTGAAAAAGGGTGATTGTGAGGTGGAGTTCATGGAAGAGTTAAAACAGGTACCAGGGGCAGTTAAGAGTTACCAAATAGATGGATAACTACAGCAGAGATGGTAAGGGAGACAGCTAGAAAGATGCTTGGTGTGACGTGGATAGAGGAAGGAGAACAAGAAGACCTGGTGGTGGAATGAGGAAGTGCAGGAGAGTATACAGAGGAAGAAGCTGGTGAAGAAGTGGGATTCTCAAAGAGATGAAGAAAGCAGACAGGAGTATATGGAGATGAGGAGCATGGCAAAGAGAGAGGGGATGAAGGCTAAGGATAAGTCATATGGAGAGTTGTATGAAAGGTTGGACACTAAAGAGGGAGAAAAGGACCTGTACCGATTGGCTAGACAGAGGGACCGAGCTGGGAAAGATGTGTAGCAGGTAAGGGTGATAAAGGATAGTGAGGGAAACATACTCACAAACGAGGAGAGTGTGTTGAGCAGATGGAAAGAGTACTTTGAGGGGCTGATGAATGAAGAGAATGAGAGAGAGAGAAGGTTGGATGATGTGGGGATAGTGAATCAGGAAGTGAAACAGATTATCAAGGAGGAAGTATGGACAGCTATGAAGAGGATAAAGAATGGAAAGGCTGTTGGTCCAGATGACATACCAGTGGAAGTATGGAAGTGCTTAGGAGAAAAGACCGTGGAGTTTTTAACCAGATTGTTTAATGAAATCTTGGAAAGTCAGAGGATGCCTGAGGAGTGGAGAAATAGTGTTTTGGTACCTATTTTTAAATATAAGGGTGATGTGCAGAGCTGTAGTAACTACAGAGGGTTAAAACTGATCAGTCACAGCTTGAAGTTATGGGAAAGAGTGGTAGAAGCTAGGTTAAGAAGGGAGGTGATGATTAGTGATCAGCAGTATGGTTTCATGCCAGGAAGGAGCACTACAGATGTGATGTTTGCTCTGAGAGCATTGATGGAGAAATATAGAGAAGGTTAGAAGGAGTTGCAGTGTGTCTATGTGGACTTGGAGAAAGCATATGATAGGGTGCCTAGAGAGAAGATGTGGTATTGTATGAGGAAGTCAGGAGTGGCAGAGAAGTATGTAAGAGTGGTACAGGATATGTACAAGGGTAGTGTGACAGTGGTGAAGTCTGCAGTGGGAGTGACAGATGCGTTTAAGGTGGAGGTGGGATTACATCAAGGATCAGCTTTGAGCCCTTTCTTATTTGCAGTGGTGATGGACAGATTGACAGACGAGATCAGACAGGAGGCCCAATGGACTATGATGTTTGCAGATGACATTGTGATCTGTAGTGAGAGTAGGGACCAGGTTGAGGAGATTCTGGAGAGGTGGAGATATGCTCTAGAGAGGAGAGGAATGAAGGTCAGCAGGACTAAGACAGAATATATGTGTGTAAATGAGAGGGAGGATAGAGGAATGGTGAGGATACAGAGAATAGAGTTGGCGAAGGTGGATGAGTTTAAGTACCTGGGATCAACAGTTCAGAGTAATGGTGAGTGTGAAAGAGAGGTGAAGAAGAGAGTACAGGCAGGGTGGAATAGGTGGAAAAGAGTGTCAGGAGTGATTTGTGACAGACGGGTACCAGTACAAGGGAAGGTCTACAACAGGGTAGTGAGACCAGCTATGTTGTATGGGTTGGAGATGGTGGCATTGACTAAAAGGCAGGAGTCAGAGCTGAAAGTGGGAGAGTTAAAGATGTTAAGATTTGCACTAGGTGTGACAAGGATGGACAGGTTTAGGAATCAATATATTAGAGAGTCAACTCAGGCTGGACGGTTTGGAGACAAAGTCAGAGAGGTGAGATTGCATTGGTTTGGACATGTGCTGAGGACGGATGCTGGGTATATTGAGAAAAGGATGCTAAGGATGGAGTTGCCAGGAAAGAGGAAAAGAGGAAGGCCTAAGATAAGGTTTATGGATGTGGTGAGAGAGGACATGCAGGTGGTTGGTGTGACAGAGCAATATGCAGAGGAGAGGAAGAAATGGAAACAGATGATCCACTGTGGAGACCCCTAATGGGAACAGCCAAAAGAGAAGAAGAACAAAGGGTGTCCAGTCTTATTGTGAAATGTTACTATCAATCCAAATGGTAGTTTGATCAAGCATCAGGCTATAAGGAGTGACCTGTACAGTGTCACCAAATAGATATGCAAGTACTCTAAGACCTTAAATATCTCTAAACAGACCAGCCACAATTGAACATTTAAATATATTTAATAATAGATAAAAAAGAACAAGACAATACTCAGTAAGTAATCAGTTACATCAGAGTTCAGAATCACAGGAAATATTTAAAACAGCATTGCAGGAGAGTCTCAAATAAATAAAGAAAACATCTAAGCTATACTTTACTATATTCCCATCTGAATCTAAAAGAGTTACTATGCCCTAAAAACTTACTTACAGAACAACAAGCAGGCAGAAGTGGTGAGTGGATGTTCTTGTTAGGTCAAAGACAAAATACAAAATGCCCTCTTTCTCTCTCTGTCAGAGAGTTCTTAAATTAATATCAACTATTTCTGCTGGGTTAGCTTGGATGACATCACTCTTTTTCACCTTACTTTACTTTCCAAGCTAAACCCCCATTGTCAGAAACTACCAACATTTAGCATCTCCCTGTGAAAAATACATAAATAAAGGCTTCTGCTCAGAGCTGTGCAGCTGTTGGAAGTCATAAAGCAATAAAACACTTCCACTTCTCATAGGTTCATAGGTAAGTACTAGGCTATCTGCCCATGGGCATTTACAAGCCTATCCACAGAGTGATGGCTTTCACCTCCCCATTAGATTAGTAACCTGGGCCTCTGTTAACAGGGCTCCTGAAGTGATCCCAGGGTAGAACTTATGATTACCCATCCACTCATCAAGATTTCTCTTGAAAAGGGTCAGAGAGGAGCTCTGTCAAACTCAAACCTAGTAGTCACTTCTCTTTCAAGGCAATACAAAAAACTTCTAGCTCTAGACATTGTGTCTGCTATTGCACTGACACTGAGAGATAACATCTTTTGTTTATGGCCCAGCTATAAAGGAACTTAACCTCAACTATTCATAAATTTTGCAAGTTAATCTTCTATGCTCCTGTAGGGTACACTGTGGCTATATCTTTGAAGCTCAGTACTGTACAAACCCTGTTCAATACATATTTATGTATCAGCAGTTTAATAAACACATAACATACAGTTCTAATACATTTGTAAGACAAGCACATGAATCATGTTGATATTCGCAAATGACATACGCTTATTTGAAAAATTCCAGACGGCTGGGCTGGCAGTATCTCCTTTTGTTACATTTCTATATAAATCATATTCTTCTTCTTCTTTCGGCTTTTCCCAGTTAGGGGTCACCACAGTGAATCATCTGTTTGCTCATGATTGGCAGTGGAGTTTTACGGTGTCAAAATGCCAGCCCGGTGCCCAACCTTCGACAGAAGGTGCACACATGCATGCACTCACGTCTAGGACCAATTTAGAGTGTCCAGTCCACCTACATCATATCTTTGGGATGTTGGAGGAAACCATAGCACCCAGAGGAAACCCACACGACCACAGGGAGGACATGCAGACTCCACACAGAAGGCACCCCAGCCGAGGATCGAATCGGAGAACCTCTTGCTGTGAGGTGACAACCCTAACCACTGCACCACCGTGGCCGCCCCTTCTATACAAATCATATTAATATTCACAAATGACATAATTATTTACAATATTCCAGATAGCTGGGCTGGCTGTATTTCCCTTTGTCACAGCAAGTACAACTAGCAGCCTAGCAGCCAGTGGATAATCCCTGTTGTATGAGCCACAAGTTAAAAAGCATTAATTAAAAATTTTTAATCATGGATTTGTACTCTCCTACTATCTCTGCAGCTAGCAAGGTGGATGTGGGTGTCCTGAGCCAATATAGCATTTGTCTGTTGCTTACTGACAACCATTTAATTTTAATGCAAACTGATATGGTTTGTGAGAGATGTTATTCAATGTCACTGGAGGCAAGGCTCTAATTTTACCAACACAAACAACACCAAACAGGGTGTTAGTAACATACACACAATACATCTAATTCATATAGTGTAAACGAGACACCAACCCAAATATGATGAGGCTCTTAAATCTAATTTTTCCAAAACCTCAAAGGTATCCCAGATATTTCCCAAAAAATAAGTATACTCGGCATCGTTTGGAGCACTGTACTAAGACAACACTCAAAAAGATGCATACAGTGTTATCACAAGGTATCTCATACTCTAAGCCAATAATGCAAAAAGTCATACAACACAATATTTTAGTCATAGGAAATTCTGTTATAAGACACACGGATGTCCCACTGACTAGGCTAATCAAGGACAAAGTCCCTGTCAGCTTGTCTGTCAAGGACTAAGATCTGCCCAATGAGGCATGTACTCAATTTAATGTACCACAAGTACCAGTATAACTCCATCATAGCCCTTGTGGGTGTAAATGACCTGAGACATACCTCCCTGGGCTATATGAAGAGAGACATGATGCAGCTCCTAGACTATGAGTTCTGGTCTGGTATGAGCCTCATTCAGCCATCTCCAAGGGTGATGTCACAATACCAACAGAAGATGATTGTCTTTAACAATTGGCTTAGCTGTTGGTGTCACTCCAAGGTGATACAATATGTGTCTGCCTTGGAGGAAATGATAGAAAGACCATGCTCCTTTGCCAGGGATAGTCTGCACATGTCCTCCTAAGTTTTTGAATATTGGCAAAAACCTTGACCATCCCCATAGTGCCTTTTTAGGTAGTTTCAACCTGATAAACCTACTGATATAGTTATAGTGTCTACCTGATAAACCTACTGATATAGTTATAGTATCAACCTGATAAACCAACTGATATAGTTATAGTGTCACCCTGATAAACCTAATTGGTGCCAGAGCCATGGCCTTAAGCTGAACGCCAAAAAATGTATAGTCATACCCTTTGGGAATAACAAGGTACCGACAAATTACCACATAGGCGGTAATCCATTAAGTACGGAAGAGGTAATCAGGGACCTAGGGACCCAGGTTGACAGTAACCTCTCATTTGACACTCACATTGCCAAAGTGGTTAGGAAGACCTTCTATATTGCCCACCTTATCATGAAGGGTTTCACATCTAGATCAAGAGAGGTCATTGTGCCCCTGTACTCTTCTCTTATCAGGCCAATGATTGAGTACAATGCCCCATTTGGGATGTATCTCACCTGACACCTGCAGCAGTTGGAAAGACCCCAAAAGTTCCTCACCAAGAGGATAAAGGGTCTTAAACATATGTCATATGCCGCCCGACTGAAAAAACTCCAGCTCTATTCAGTCGCATACCGCCTACTCAGAGGTGATCTGTGCCTGACGTACAAGGCCATGTCCAATCCTGAATTAATGGACATGCTCCACCTCAGAAAATCCAAATCCATCAGAGCCACGAGAACAAGTGACTTAAACCTCAACACAGAAATAAATAGGACGTGCTGGAGGGACAGATTCATAACCCAGAGGCTCCCTACACTCTGGAACAGAATCCCAGTCCATGTTAGGCAGAGCCCCTCACTGACTCTATTCAAGAGAAATCTCGACGACTGGATGGGAGATCGTAGGTTTACCCCGGGGGTCATCTCTGTGTCACTACTAGACAGAGGCATAGTAAACTAAACCCTAAAAGGGCGTAGTATTCTCATCCTAAGGGGTGGTGTAAGCCACATACACTCTGGCTAGGCTTATAAATGCCTTAGGGCAGATAGCCTAGTACGAACCTATGAACCTATGATACAATTGTAGTGTCAACCTGATAAACCTACTGATATAGTTATAGTGTCACCATGATAAACCTACTGATATAGTTATAGTATCACCCTGATAAACCTACTGATATAGTTATAGTGTCACCCTGATAAACCTACTGATATAGTTATAGTGTCACCCTGATAAACCTACTGATACAATTGTAGCGTCAACCTGATAAACCTACTGATATAGTTATAGTGTCACCCTGATAAACCTACTGATATAGTTATAGTGTCAACCTGAGATAAACCTACTGATATAGTTATAGTGTCACCCTGATAAACCTACTGATATAGTTATAGTGTCAACCTGATAAACCTACTGATATAGATATAGTATCAACCTGATAAACCTACTGATATAGATAAACCAACTCAGAATAATCTAAAGGTATTACTTTTCAGTGCCAGGAGTATAAACAGGAAACTCCACTCCTTCCAAGCTCTTTTCATCCTGGAGAATGCAGCCATCTGTGCAGCTACCAAGACTTGGTTTAAAGCTGCAGAGAGCACCCTGGTAGTGCAAGGCTACAGTGTCTTCCACACATTTAGACCAGCTACTGCATACATAGGGTCTAAACGTGGAGGAGTCTCAATTTACATCAAACAAGAGCACACCTCAAGGCTGGTTAAACAGCATGACATGTTTGAGCTTCAACACGTCCAACAGCCAGAAGGAAAATCCCACAATATATTCTTGCAAGTTATAGGTCTCTCTCCATGACCCAAGAAGTCTATATCACATACTTGAATGAACAAGAGACAATCCCCACTCAACCCAACACAATACTAATGGGCAAATTTAACTACACCACCATTGACTAGAAATCATACACAACCTCAAACATGCAGGCCCAGAGATTCCTGGACTTTGTTAACACAAACACCTTGGAACAGCTAGTCTGCACACCCAATAGAGGCACAAAAATCCTTGACCTGGTTCTCACAAACATGGAAGAACAATTTGCTCCTCCTAGTGTAAAGTCCTCATTGGTCAGGTCAGACTAAAAAATGTCTCCTTTGAAATAAATATTAAGCCTGGGACCTTAACTAATACTAGATCATTTGAAAAACTTTCCAAAGCTGAATACCTCCTACTGAGCAAAAGTCTAGCAAAATTCCAAGCTCACCCAAACTCTGAGATCTCCGCTTCCTATGCAAAATTGTTCATAGAAACATTGTACAGTCATGTAAATAGCTATGTAGATACAGCTATAGCTACCAGAAATAAACATAAGACAACCTCCAAAAGTAAGCCACTATGGTGGAATCCTGTTATAAATAGATTATATTACAAAAGAAAGAAAATAATGTCCATAAACCTGAAGGATCTTGCCCGGCAAGGTAAAACTCCATCATCAATCTGAATGAGCAACTCAGGGGACTAATCAAGTTCCCCAAATCCAAATTTGAGATAAAAATAGCCTCCTAAGCTAACAGCAACTATAAGGCTTTTCTTTAATTATGTCCACAACCTTAAAGGCAATAATCAACAATGTGCAGAAGTAATGGTGAATAGAACCACCTGTATAGAGACAGAAAATCTACTGGCTGAGAAATTTAGCTGCAATTGTACCCCATCACCCCCAGTCACCCCCTCCCCATAATGAGCAAGTCCTCAATGTGCTCTCTAAGGCCAAGAACACTGCTTCAATGGGTCTTGATAATATCATAGGATACCTCTTGAATAGCATGAAACATGACCTGTCAGACACACTAGAATGTCTATTTAACTATAGCTTCCAGACAGGCTTCATGCAAAACAAATGGAGGATTGCAGATGTTTTCCCTCTACACAAAGGAAGGGCTTCCATGGACCCAGGGAATTGCAGACCTATAAGTATGATTATTTTCATTTTCAAGGCCATGAAATAATTATCATGGATCTGATAAACAATGAAACACGAAACCTACAGACACTGGACCCTACCCATTTCTGTTTTGCCAAATGCAGGTCATGTCTACTTAATCTGGTGGACCTACTCAAGTAGGCCAGTAAGGCTATGGATGAGTGCACACTGCCTACCATGACCTGACCAAAGTGTTTGACACAATACTGCACTCTGGCATTGTAGATAATCTTATAAAATATGTCACCCTATAGATAGCCAAATTGCTCACCGATACAATACAAGAAGTTAGAATAAGGGAATCCATCTTCAGAAAGAGGACAGTCACTAACAGAATCCCACAGAGATCAGTGTTAGAGCTTCTCCTTTTTTGCTTCTACTTCTCTGAAGTTAAGGTAAATGTCAAAGGCCACTGGCTGACAAAGTTTATAAACAAGTGCAAACTAGGCATGGTTAAGGAAAACCCTAAAAACACAGATACCCTTCAGGAGGGCCTGATGCAGAAAAACAACTGGTGCCAGAGCCATGGACTAAAACTCAATGTGTAAAAATGCGTACCAGTAGCTTTTGGAAAGAGGGCCACCCCTAGAAATTACCAGATTGATAATAGACCCCTTAAAGTAGATCCAGTGTTCAGGAATCTGAGAACACATGCTGATAGTAACCTGACCTTTGAGCACCATGTCTGTTGTGCTGAGAAAATCATTTTATGTTGCACAACTTGTAAGTAAGGGCATGACATCCAGGTCCAAGGGCATCATTGTTCCACTCTACTTGGTTCTCATCAGACCAAACACTGGGTACAATGCATCCTTCAGCATGTACTTGACCAGACATTTGCAACAGCTTGAGAGACCACAGAGTTTCCTCACAAAAAGAAAACAGGAAGTAAACAACAAGTCCAATGCAGACCATTTCAAAGCTCTAACCCCGTACTCTGTCTCCTACAGACTGCTACGTGGCTATCTATGCCTAACCTATAAGACACCTCTGTTCCCACGTTGATGGATTTTTTTGCACATCAGCAAAACAAATAACATCAGAAATATCCATTCTAAAGACCTAAACCTAGTCTGCAACATAAACATGACATGTTGGTAGGACAAGTATGTCTCTCAAAGATTACCCATTCTCTGGAACAGGCTACCCATCCATGTGAAGCAAAGCTCACCCCTTACTCTTTTCAGACATAACTTTGACAAGTGGATGGGAACTGGCAAATTTACCCCTTGTCTGGCACCACTGCAGTTAGTTTGGTTAGGTGTTAATAGCTGCAACTGTTGAGTTCAGTGGTTCCTAATTAAGCAAAATAGTTAAGCAAGAGCTTGTATGGTCAAGAGCAATAGCTAATACTTCAAAAAAATTACAAAAAATCTAATATTAAATATCTTGTTCACTTGTGAAGAGCAACATATTAACATACGCTTTACTATGTAGGTATTTTTCCTCTCACAAATGAACTCAGGCAAACACATCACTATTTTCCTGCTTACTCCAACATTGAAATTGTACTACAAGGCTGCGCGTATAGTTTGAGTCTTAGTGTTCTGTTGCTGCTAATAATCAGCACAGTGCTTTCTGCTTTATGTCAGGTTACCATCATGGAAAAAAAAGAAAACTTGCATGCATTCCCAGAAATTCTTAACAGTTGTCATGGTACTGACCTGGTCACCTAGCTTGCTGTTGAAAAGAATATGAAATGATGACTCATCTTTTGAGATTAAAGAATAGTTAAATAAACGTGTATATGGCATCGATGTATGAACTGAACATAAAGGGTAGGGTGAAAACAGTCTGTACTTTGCTAAAACAGGTAAGGCAAGCATCTGCAGAGCACCTGCTTATTGAGTCATCTTTGAAAACAGGTGAGACAGCTTTTTCTCTTAAAAAAAGTAAGGCAAAAATAAATTAGATAATACTCGTACCTCCAGATGTATTACTCTGGAAGAGGTTGGGTAATCACCTCGCAAATCTGACAGATGTTTAATTTTCCCAATAACCCAGGAAAATGGTGGCACAAGGTCTATAGTTTTATTCTTACATTAAGATCTTACAAGTCTAACACAAACACTGAGCCCCAGTGGTTTAACTTCATTAAGACTCAAAAGTCTTTCTGAAATGCTAATCTGGAAATCACAACATTCTCAGATATGCTTCTACATTGTTTGCCCTTCCTGTAATCACCTTATACTTCAAATGTATCTCCCTCCTATTTATCTCAGTATATACAAAGCAGACAGGGAAACAAACATGCAGAGTCCCATAAAGTGTTAATTCAATGAACTGTCAGGCAAATTAATTTAGCTTAGATTTCTTTCTCTTGCTTGATGCAGATAATGAATGTATTCTACAACTACAATTACTGGCACTGATTGTAATTAAGTTTAAGAAGGGTAGCTTTGAACCTGAGACTTAACTGCAAGTTAAATATTTATTTTATACATAGCTATGAGGTGATGCCTACATTAATGGTTAAATGCCTTCTGTTTTCTTGTTTATTCTGAATTGTCTCTGTAGATTAGCATAGTTTAACAGATTTGCACAGTTTATTTGGTGATTTATCTGCTTGTTTGCTTGCTTTTATTTGGGTAGACTGGATTGCTGGCAAGGTCGGGCCAATTTTCAGCAAAGATCCAGAAGAAAACAAATATATAGATTAAAATAGTTGGATTAACAAACTATTACAGACCAAATTGCTTATATATAATATAAGGCCTGAAGACATCACATACTCATGGCATAGCAAAGAAAATGAAACAGTCATTTAGATACCTTTTTAGCACTTCTCATAATGATGAATAAATACTTAGTGGGAAGCAGAGATCTTAGATAACTCACACATTGTGGAGCTAGGGAGAAAGGGGGCAAAAGGGAGTAATAAATAAGATGGCATTAATAAATCATGAGATGCTGGAGAGAATAGTAAGGCAGAAAAAGAAAGGAATGACTAGGAAGAAGGCTGATGCAGCAGGGCATGTAAGAATGAGTTGGGTAGAGAAAAAAACAGTCCAACTGTAAGTAATAGAAAATCTGGTAAGAAAGTAAAAACATGTCACATGGGACTAGAGAAGATTGATATATACCAGCTACACACTGACAAATTCAGTTTTCTATGAGCCATGTTTTTATCATTCTGGAAGACTCATGCAGACAGTTTTAAGTTCGCATATAAAGGCGACTTGTTCCATACATCAGATATTTACATATAAAACAAACCATTACTAGAATTTTCACTCCTATCCAGCCTGAAGGGTGAGGAGGCATTTGAAGGCCAACGTTCACAAAAGGAGTACATATTAATGAAGAAAGCTGCAGAGGGCAACCCTTTTATTATTTAATATAAAAGTTAAAAGTGAAGAATAGATGAGTACTTTTCAATTTTACAGTGACAATAGGATAACTAAAGAATTTAGAAGTACAGTGGTAGGCTCTTAATAAGAAGAAGGTTAAAAGGTTTGCCACACCACCAAAATCTAAATCAAGATTAATTTTATTATTGAATGAAAAGTTTTGTAGCATATTGTCCCTTGCAACTGATTAGTAAGAAGCAAAGATGTTAAAGACATGATATATGAGTATGGTAAAACAATGCCTGAGGTGATAAAGTCTTATAAGAGTTTGGATGGATTTCTTAACAGCAAATAACAGTTAGTTGTCATCCTGCAGTATGTTGTCTAAGAGGACTGCCAGATACTTTCCCAAGTCTAGAGAGGCGCCGGAAGCTGTTGAAGACTGGGGGGGGGGGGGGGGTGACAGCGACACTTAGTGATCTAAAAAGACAATTTTTTAAAACTATTTATTACAACAACATAGGTTCACTTGGAGGATTTTAAGCTTAGACAATTTTCATTTTGGTGCTTGAATTAACATTTCCTGATTGGTCTTACCTGTCCCATGGCTGATAATTGTATATTAGCTGTAGTGAGAATAAATGTGATCACACTGTAGATAATTTGAGGGGACCCATGTAAGGGATGCAGCATTTAGAAACTGCCTCTATCCATTAGTGGCACAAGGTGTAATCCTGGAGTACATTTTCTATTACTCACCCTTAGATCCAAGTTGCATTTGAATATGGACAGGGATGAGCTTTGTTTTACTTGAATGGATAGTCTTTCTGGATATATATCCATCTCTCCACAACATTCAGTTTAGATAGCTGGACTGAGTATTTCTGATGCCATTTGACTTGCTGATGTTCAGTAGGTCCATCTGTATTAGGTCAAAGGATGCCTTGTATGCCAAACATGTCACCTCTAAGCACTCTGTAGGATACTGAGTATAGTGATAAATCTTTGAGGTGGTCCATGCAATACCTACTGTTTAGGACTTGTATCCTTTTAGTAAGGTATATCTGTGGGTATTGTAATTGTTGGGTCTGGACAGATACATGCCAAAGTGGGCATTATACAAAATGATTGACCTAATGAGGGCTTTGTAAAGGGGGACAATAACATCTCTAGATCTAGTTACAATCAATTTGTTTATAAGCTGTGCAATATAGAAAGACTTTCTTATGACTCTGGGCACATGTTGGTCAAAAGTTAGGTCACTGTACACACAAGTTCGCAAATGCCAAACAACTGGGTCAGTTCTCAGGGGGCGTTGTCAGTTTGGCAGTTCCCTGAAGAAGATGACTTCCCAAAGGATACGATAATGTATTTCTTGGAGTTTAGTTTCAATTCATGATTCTGGCACCAGTAATTGTTTGGGACAAACCTTCCTGCATGATGGTTAAGTCATTTTGGGATTCAATAACTGCTCCTAGCTTGCAGTTATCTCAAACATAGTCGGCCAAAGCCCTTTGGCATTTCCTATTACTTTTGAAATGTATATGCCAAACAGAAAAAACTCTCAGCACCGAACCCTGGGGGACACCACTGGTGACTGGTCTCTTCCCCTATTTTAATCTCCTGCATCCTGTGAGCAAGTATACATGTATACTTTGATTCACCTTCCTGATTGTATTAACCTGATTGTATTAAATTATATTCCTTGTATAATACAGCACCACTTGATAGAATGTGTTTTAAATGTGTAGTTTAGAACAGTCTTATAGTGAGCAATGAAACAAAACATATGAACCAACAATGACAAAACTACCCATTTCAGAAAATTTCAACCATAAAAGGCCACTCAAACTTCTGTAATTACATTCCTCCAATATCAGTAAATATGCAAAATCTCTGCAGAAGTAAGTCATCTAAATAATTCCCCATTAAAGGGATCTGTAACTAATGAAGAGGTTGCTGCTAGCAAACAACTTTATATTTCATTGTTTCAAACAACTTTATATTTCATTGTTTCATCTACAAATAAAGTGCCTGTTGCCCTTGAAGAATAAATTACCTGTGCTACATTAAAAAATGATAAGCTCATAATTTTAAATGGGGAATGAGTGGCAAACTGATAATGGGTTCATAGTTACTAGATAACTCCTCCAAAGGAGGACATTCATAGGACTGCAGCATCCACTCCCATTAAAGTACAACAGAGTACAGTATCAGCAATCCATCTGCATACTGTGGGAGTAGCACCCACAGTCATCTGCATCAAAACCAAGTGTACTACCTGCTGTGCTACTAACAATGCAAATGACTTCACATAAGTGGGATTAAACTTCTCTTCCCCTGAAGCTCTCATCTCCTTGTAAAATCCACTTGAAGATCAACTAAATCTCTCAACTTCACAGCACAAGAAATCTGGAAAAAGCCAAAATTTATTTGGGGGGGGCAAAGGCACAAAACCAGGGGCACATTTTAAATATTGCTTGTATAATCTTAGAAAGTTGCTAAAATAAAGTGTTTTGTGTGACCATGTGTTTCCTGAAAGACAGGAAGACTGAAACTTAAAGAGCTATCATTATTTAGTGAATTCATTTCTCACTGATTTGCCAGAAAACCACAAATTTAAGAGAAACAGACCAAAAATATGAGCCAAGCATTCTGTGAAACTCTGGGCAGTGGAGAGCTATGGACTCAACTCTGTGAATCACAGGTGGTGGTATGGGTGGAGACTTCAGGCTCTTGTTTGAGCCTGAGTAACACTAACCACCAGTTATACCTAACTGGGGCATTTTACACACACACACACACACACACACACACACACACACACACACACACACACACACACACACACACACACACACACACACACACACACACACACACACACACACACACATGCTGGGAGCAGCATAACTCCTGCAAATAAAAGAACAAAACTCTCCTTACCGGCATGACTCTGGCAGCACCAATGGAACAGCGGCAGCAAAACTCCTGTAACACAGAGCAATAAAAGAACAAGAACAGGTAGTTTAGTTAGTTTAACTTCCCCACACGAATCCACGTTAGAGTGAAAACTCCACTTCATTAAGTTTTCCTGTCAGGTCTTGCAGCTGTAAAAGTGGGGGGCTCCATCTCCCCCTGGTTCTATGGTTCCAGCACACATGGAAGTCCACCAAATCAGTAGGCTCTTACTTCACAGAATAGACATTAAGTGTAGAATTCCTTAGTGTGGATGGAACTATCAGTCCTCTAGTATGTCAGTATTTTGAACCCCATTTCCATCTATCCCACATAAATAAAACACAGTAATTTAAATGGAGCAGAACACAAGTCATATGCATACTAAATGAAGAGCAACGACATTTAGTGAAATTAATATAATTTGTGAATATATGATTAAAAGAAAAGACCAACAACAGATCTTTAGTGCACCTCCTTATTCATTAAGGAAGTTTTGGTAAGATTTCCCCTACTTTATTGTTATGACTACCATGGAACTAAATGTTAAAGCAGGCCACACTGGATGGTATGTAACCAGTGCCAGAATGGGGACTGGTCAGAGGATAGTGTTTTTTTTTGTATTCAAAGCTTTAGCTAGATCACAGAATAAAGCAACTCCAATAAAACTTCATTAAGCCCATTCTAAGAAACTCAGAGACAGAGATGAGTGCAGTGTCAACTATATGCCCCTTGACACAATGTCACTGGAGGCAAAGCTCTCACATAAAAGTGCTTCTAATGTCAATAAGGTTGTCAGTAGTACACATGCTGCACCCATCACACACAATTCAAAGCAGACATATAGACCCAAAAATGCTGAGGCACTTAAATGTAATCTTCATAAACCCCAAAGACCTTCCAGATGAAGAAAACTTAACAAATACCCTCAGCAGCCCCAAATGCACTCCTTCAAAACAACACCCACATAAGTACATACAACCACATCCTATGGAGCCTCTACTTCTAAGCCCATAAGGCAAGCCATCACACAATGCAGCATTCTCGTCATTGAAGACTCCGTTGTGAGACACACTGATTTCCCTCTCATAAGGCTGACTAAGGAGAAAGTCATGGTCAGTTGCTTATCAGGGCTAGACTCCACTACATTACACATGCATTCAGGTCATTGGACCACAAATACCAGTATGACTCAGTCATAGTCTGTATGAGTGTAAATTACCTAAATATATGAAGAGAGAGAGACATCATGGAGCTCTCAGAATATGTGTCCCAGGCTGGTATGAACCTAGCAGTATTTTACCTTCTCCAAGGATGATGCCATAATACAAACAAAATATGACTGACTAATTATTGACTTAGAATCTGGTGTCATTCTAAGGGAGTGAAATATATGTTAGCATGGAAGGATATGGTCAACAGACCATGCTGCTTTGCCAGGAATGGTCCTCACCTCTCCCCTCTAGGCTTTTGAATATTAGCTAAAACATTGTCTTCCCCCATAGTGCCTTTTTTAGGCAATGCCAAACTGAAAGTACTTCCGACATAGCAAATCAAAACCAAGAAAACCTAAAGGTATTACTGCTCAATGTTAGGAGTCTGAACAAAAAACTCCACTCCTTAGAAGCTCTCTTTGCCCTACAGAATGCTGACGTCTGTGTGGTCACTGAGACATGGTTTAAAGCTGTGGAGAGCACAGTGACAGTGCAAGGTTATAATGCCTTTCACACATTTAGACCAGCTACTACATAGTTACACAAACAGGGACTAAAGGTAGAGGTGTCTCACTTTGAATCAAAACTAAATATACCTGAAGGCCAATGTACTTGAGCGTCTCCATTTTCAAATCACCATAGGCAAAATCCACTTGCAAGTTATAGGTCCCCATCTATGACCAAGGAAACCCATACCATGTACCTAAACTTGTTGAAGACACTCCCCTTCCAACCCAGTACAATATATACCATATTCATGCGTGACTTTAATTACCCCACTGTAAACTGGGAATCCTGTATGACACCAAATGTACAGAGACAGAGATTCCTAGATATTGTAAACAGAAATTCTTTGGACCAGTTTGTCAATATACCAACCAGGGGTGCAACCATACTGGATCTATGCCTGGCATAAAGGACATTGACAGACCCCACTCTGATGGACCTCCTGCATATCCACAAAACAAACAGTGCCAGAATTGCCCATTCTACATACTTAACCCTTGCCTCTGATATAAATAGGACCTGCTGGAGAGATAGGTATGTATCCCAGAGACTACCCCCTCTATGGAACAGGCTCCCCATCCATGTGAAGCAGAGTTCCTCCCTAACCCAATTCAAGTGCAACTTGGACAATTGGATGGGAAACTGGAAATTCATCCGTGGTTTGGCACCTATGTCTCTAATGTAAACAGGTAACCTATAAATGGTTCATCTCCCAGGCCCGTGCTTACACTTATCAAGGGTATCAGAACTTGTCAGAGATTTGAGCTGCATGGCTAGGCTTAAAAAGCCCTTGTGGTCATTAGCCTAGTAAACATCTATGAACCTATCTGGTCCTAACTATATAGGAGAATGCTGCACATCCCCTAGTGTGATTTCTTCTCTGCTAAGGTCAGATAACAAAGAGGTCTCCCATGAAGTAAAAATAAAACCTGAAACCCCAGCTAACCCTGGGATATTCAGGAACTACTCAAAGACTAACTTCCTGCTATTAAGTGATAGCCTGGCAAAATTCGAAGCCCCCATAAACCCTGAGAACAATGCTGCCTATGCAGAACTGTTCACAGAAACCCAGTACAAACATGTTAATAGCTGCATAGAGGCAGCTGTACCCACCAGGAAGAAGTACAGAACTAAATCAAAAAAACAAGCCAGCCTGGTGGAATCACATGAATGGGCTGTATTACAGAAGGAAGAAAATCATGGCAAAAATTAGGAGGTGCAACACCCAGCAGAATATAAGCACTCTCATCAAACTAAACAAACAACTCAGAGGACAAATAAAGTCTACCAAAGCCAAATCTGAGGTAGTTAGCCTCCCACGCCAAGGACAACCAGCTATGTCCACAACTTCAAAGGCAATAGACAGTTGTGTGCAAAGCTATTTGTAAATGGAGCCATATATACTGAACCAGAAGATACAGCAAACCTACTGGCCAACAAATTCAGCTCCAACTTTACCTGTTTGTCCCCCTCAACCTTCCCTCAGGAAATACCATCAAATATAACTCCTTTTGCTTCCATTAGGGAACAGGTCCTTAATGGTCTCTCTAAGGCCAAGAACAATGCATCAGTGGACCTCGACAATATACTAGAATGACTTCTATATAGCATGAAACATAACCTATCAGGACCTCTGGAATTGCTATTTAACTGTAGCCTCCAAACAGGCTTCGTGCTTCATGAATGGAGAACAGCAATAGTCATCCCTCTGCACAAAGATGGGACATTTACCGACCCTGGAAACTACAGATTCATAAGTGTCACTAGTCTCATATGCAAAGCCATGGAAAGAATTATCATGGAAATTATCAATAATGATAGACCCCACTCAGATTGAATTCCTGCATATCTGCAAAACAAAAAGCACCAGAATTACCCCTTCGAAAGACTTAAACCTTGCCTGTGATATAAATATGACCTGCTGAAAAGACAAGTATGTATCCCAGAGACAACCTTGTCTCTGCACCAGGCTCTCCATCCATTTGAAACAGAGTTCGTCCCTAACCTAATTCAAGTTTAACTTGGGCAATTGCATGAGGAACAAGAAATTCATCCCTGGTTTGACACCTATGTCTCTAATGGACACAGGTAACCTGCAAATGGTTTATCTCTCAGGCCCCTGCTTGTAAATGTTTCATCTCCCAAGTCCCTGCTTACACCTATCAAGGGTACCAGAACTTGTCAGAGATTTGGGATGCATCCATAGGCTTAAAAGAGCCCTTGTGGTCTTTAGCCTAGTAAACACCTATGAAACTATGAACCCTTATGAAAGTGACCTTGTGAATCAACAGCTAGATGATATGCAATTAGGAAAATAAGCAGCTGCTGGCTTGATCACTACCTGTAAGACCCCAGTGGAGGGGGGGGGCAGCAATGAAATTGTCTGTAGTTGTTATGTCTGGCTCATAAACATCTCTATTTAGTATGGCAACTGTAGCTTCCTTCTAGGTTGCCCAAACTTGGATCAGTCTGCTTGTTT
>NC_056731.1:843093081-843115521 GCF_019279795.1 Protopterus annectens
ATCTAATGATATTCCTCAATACATTTTACCAGTTATAACTTTAATAATACAGAGGATTGTGATTGGGTTTCCAATTGTAAACATATTAAACATTCAAGACATGGATGACAAGAAATTTGATCCCAGATGAATTTGGCCTTAATATCAAAAAGACATAATAAATTGATAAGATCAGTGATACCCGACCATAATTCTTTGTAGTGCATGGAGCTTTAACTACTCCATGTACTGCCAGTTACAGGGAAAAAAGCACAAAGGGCAGGATTCAAGAAACTCCATGTCGGGTTGTGTAGAGCTTACATGGACTGTTTCCATCTACATGAGTTTGTACATGTGGCGGTGCCACAAAATGCATATTAATGAAGTGCAGCTCACTTAAACAAGGCTTTCCTGCATGCAACAGTGTCATTACAGCCACAAAAACTCTTTGGGAATGTGGATAGCATTTCTCTGTAAGGTTGTTGTCTGCAGCATGGCAATCAGTCCTCTCAACCTCTTACAGAAAAATTCTGAACAAAGCTATAAATACTGTGGTGGCAAAGGGCCAAAAATAGGGGCAATGTTTAAATACTGCCTTTTTAACCTTAAAACTTTGATAGAATAACAGGTTTCGCAGTAGCATGAATGTTCCAAAGGGTATGAAATCTGAATCTCAAATGCTTGTCATTATTTTCTGAATTCAATCCCCAATGATTTGCCAGTGGTTTGCTAAAATCCCACAAATTTTATGAGAAACAGATCAAAATATAAAGCACAAATCTGGACATTCGGCAAAATTCAATACATTTGAGAGGTATGACAGCATTAGCTTCCCCTTGTTCAAAATTTGCCAGGGTCCCAAACACATTTAAATAATGAAAAATCATAAAAGGGACCCTAATATAGATATGTCATTTTGCATGTATTAATTTCATATATTTTATTGTTTTTCATTTCTCTCTCTCTTTTTTTTTTTTGTTGCACATGTTTGAGTGATGCTTCACTTGTTTGCATCACTGGACCACTCGTGTATCAGATATGACCCAGACAACCAAAAATAGAAACTGGGTGCATTCATTTAATACCTCTGGGCATTGCACAAACCTGGTAAGCAAGGCTGTGCTGTGCTAACACCATCAAGTTAACAATGAATACTAATATAGGGAATGTCATGTAACTAATCCTGTGGCAGTAGGTGGCAAGTCTAGGCCTGATGTGAAAATGGCTCTGTGTTCTAATACGGGGCAAGCAAACTTTTCTTTTACTGTGTTGACAATGCAGTTTATACAAATGAAGTACAACATAGCCAGGTGTTTTCTCAACCTTCTTGTAGCAACAGCTGTAAGTTTAGGACTACTGTACACATGCTCCTGGATTCAAAAACTGCATATATCATGCACTTTTAATGTTGTTCCATGTCACGTCAAATCTACTCTTACTTATAACACCTGACATGTAGCTAATATAAATATTTACATGTACGAGGTCTGAGACACTAATATTGTGTCAGTTATGTTTACCTAATCATTTATATGGGTATTGTGGATATATTATGAAAAGTATGACTGTCGGTGTAATGTGTACTATGTTGATGCAAGTATATTTCTGAATCACATTTCAATAACGGAGCAACACAGGGAACTACATTTTGTTTTTTTGTTTTTTTTATTGCCCACTGTTGTGTGCTGCTTACTATCATGCACTTTGTCTTGCCATGTTTGCGTGATGGTAAGCGGCATGCGGTATTTTCAGCTATAGCAAAAAACAGACAGTGCACACTCTCAGTAAGCACAGTGCATGCAATTGGTGGGAAAACATATATTTAAAGTGGAATTGGCAGGTAATGCTCATTAGACATTGAACTTGATCTTTAGGAGACATGGCTGACGTTGGAGAGGGTGTGTGCTTTTGTGCACAGTGCTGCAGTGTTCAGGAGTCCAGAGTTTTTGTTGGGTTGCTAGTTAAGAAGCATAGTCCATGCCTATTGCAGCAGGACTACTCAGGTTCTCAGTATAGATCTGAGGCCTGGATTAGTTTGGCTAGAGCTTTGACCAGTGTGACAGGTATCCCACACACTAATGAGTAGTGCCACCATCATTATGATGACCTCCGTAGCAGGAAGAGGGATACCCTTGATCAGTGGAACAGGGAATGTAGAGTGGGCAACACTCCACAGATGTGTAAGTATAAAATGCATTGACCAATAGTAAAAGTTATAGCTGAATATAGTCAAGACTGGTATTCATAATGGCATTCTATTTTGTTTTTCTTTTCCACAGCTGCTGAAAAAAGGGCCTCGAATGTGAGTTCTCATGGAGCGCTCCTGGCAAGGATGAGGGAAGCATGTGGTATGTATGTATGCATAAGTTACTGTTACTGTAGCTTTAACTGTTAAAGATGGCTTACATGTTATTTCAGACAGTTGTATATAATTGAGCATGCATATCTCAACTGTAAAAGAAAGTATGCATGGCATACTCTGTAGCACAAAGCAACCATTTCACATTATCAACTAACAGTGAGAAGTTGTGTATAAAGTGTAAAAGGAAAGTATGCATGCATTAGTCTGCAGTCCATAAGAAAAGTACAGTATTATAGTATGGTTGTGGGTTCAAAGACCACACTTCCCACATATACAGTAGTGTATACAATAGTGTTATGTTTTCAGCATTATATACACAATGATGTTAGCTAACCATCATTATAGCAAGTTACTTCCAGACCTCAATACCCTTGGCATGGCTGGCTTGCTGTCAAGTGTAAGCATGCATATGTGCAATATATGTGCACATGAATGATTTCCGGCTGCAATCTGATCAGCACTACAGTGTCCATCTGTTAGTAACTGGATAGTCTTCAAAGTAGTAAAGAAATCTCTTAGGAGTTGGTAGTGTTAAAAGTAAAATGTGGTAATGAGAGCCACAAACTGACCAAAAAATCCAAAATAAATCGAATTCGGACAGGCAAATGAAGAAAAAGTTGTTTAATAAATACGAATACAAGTTAAAACCAATTAGTAACACAAGTAACAAAAAGTAAGTGCTTTCGTTTGTGCTAATGACAAACTTCCTCTGACAAATAAACATAATTTCCTTCCAATTTAAAACGCTGAATGAAAGTCAGATCACTTTTCTAATTTGCCCATCTCCCTATGAGACATAAATGACATAACTACATAACAACACCCCTTCAAAACACAAGTACCGTATTAATGTATAAAAATCTGTGATAATAAAATGTAATACATACTAATATTGTGTAATATATATAATATATAATATATAATATAATATATAAAATATAAAATTAACTTAGTTATGTAGCATAAAAAATACTTGTAAAAACCATCCTAGACTTGATTAATACATACTTGCATGGCAATTAATTCTTGAAAAGAAGGAATTCAGATGGCAAATCCGTTTATGTGCACATTCTTGGCCAGGTTTAAACGGTATGTTATCTTTAGGTAGTGTTCTGAAATTAAAGGCTTTAGAACGTTAATTGGTAGGTTCAGTATTATGTTATAATGCACACATTTTTTATGTAAACATTTTTTTAAGCACATTTTTCAAGCACATTTGCAAGTATGTATTAATCAAGTCTAGGATGGTTTTTACAAGTATTTTTTATGTACATAACTAAGTTAATTTTATATTTTATATATTATATATGTTATATATTATATATATTACACAATATTAGTATGTATTACATTTTTATTATCACAGATATTTATACATTAATATGGTACTTGTGCTTTGAAGGGGTGTTGTTATGTAGTTATGTCATTTATGACTCATAGGGAGATGGGCAAATGAGAAAAGTGATCTGACTTTCATTCAGCGTTTTAAACTGGAAGGAAATTATGTTTATTTGTCAGAGGAAGTTTGTCATTAGCACAAACGAAAGCACTTACTTTTTGTTACTTGTGTTACTAATTGGTTTTAACTTGTATTCGTATTTATTAAACAACTTTTTCTTCATTTGCCTGTCCGAATTCGATTTATTTTGGATTTTTTAAAAGTAAAATGTAACAGAATGGTATGGCTATCAAAAAAATGGCCAGCCATACCATGGGAAAGGTAACTATGGGGTACCACTTATACTCTGCTGCCTAGAGTCATGCCCACCCAGTTAACTCAAATGAAATTAGAATTCTTTCCTATCTAAGTGTGCAGACTATGGAACACAGTACTTTATGCATGGGCCACAGAACAAGTCTGACTTACATTCGAGTGCAGGTGGACTTATAGTAGATGACATCAGTAGGCCATGTGGTGGACAACAACTTGGGAGGCTGGTATGAAATGACTGTGTAGGGATGAGCAGATATCACAAAAATGGCCAGCCATACCATTGGAGAGGTAACTGTAGAATACCACTTATACTGTGCTGCCTAGAGTCATGCACACCCAGTTGATTGCAGTGAGATTAGAACCCCTACCTAAGTGCACAGACTATGGAACACAGTATTTAATACACACACACACACACACACACACACACACACACACACACACACCATAGAACAAGTCTGACTTGCACAGAAGTGCAGGTGGACTTATTTTTGATGACATCAGTAGGCCCTGTGGGGGACAACAGCTCAGGAGGCTGGTATTTAATGACTGTGTAGGGATGAGCAGCTATCAAAAAAATGGCTAGCCATACTATTGGACAGGTAATTGTGGGATACCACTTATACTTTGCTGCCTAGAGTCACACACACCCAGTTAACTTCGGTGAGATTAGAGCCCCTACTTATCTAAGTGCACATACTACAGAACACAGTACTTAATGCATGTGCCATAGACCAAGTCTGACTTATACAGGAGTGCAGGTGAACTTATAGTAGATGAAGTCAGCAGGTCCTATGAGAGACAACAGCTTGGGAGGCCATTATGGAATAACTGTGTAAGGATGAGCAGCTATGCAAAAAATGCAAGCCATGCCATTGGAGAAGTAACTGCAGGATACTACTTTTATTCTGCTGACTAGAAAGACACACATGCACATAGAGTCAATTGAAGTGAGAACAGAACCCCCACCTCTCTAATTGCTCAGACTATGGAACACAGTACTTAATGCACATGCCACAGAACAAGTCTGACTTATACAGGAGTGCAGGTGAAATTATAATAGATGACATCAGCAGGCCATGTGAGGAACAACAGCTTGGAATACCTACATAGGCACATAAGGTCATTGCATCCTATGAGGCTAATACCGATAATAACACTAGGCTGCTTTGAATCCTAGCTGTTTAACAACACAAGTACCCTTACTGAACATATTTGGATGTTTGAGTTTAGCAGAACAAGGTTGTCAGCACCACTAACTGCACTGTCCATGAGGGAGCACACAGCATTTAAATTGCTCTTTGTCATATGGTTGATATATGTATGGAAAAAAATGAACTGAGACCCCAGAATTGTAATGCTTGTGGTGAACACATGGACTGAAATCAGACAGCATCATATAGTTCCATAGCACATTGGACCATACCTCTCAACCTTTTATAGCAAGGAATCTGGAAAAAGGAAAGTACCAAACATAGGGACACATTTTATATACTGCTCTTACAAACATATACAGTTGATAGAATAACATGTTTTGCATTAATGTAAATTGTCTAAATGGTAGGTGTTTTGAAATTCAAATGTCTGTCATTGTTTTCTGGCTTAAATAATCAAGTATTTTCAAATTATCTGCCAGAAAACAAACTTTTTATGAGGAGCAGGGCAAAACTGTGATGCTAAAATCAGGACATTCTACAAATATCTAAACAGTTGAAAGGTGTGCATTGGCAGCAGATTTTCACTATTTTTAACTAAGTGTATGCACATGCAAGAAATAGTCGTTTCCGTGTAGGTGAGCAATGCACAAACGTGAGCCGCATTGCTAATGTGTGACAGTTACTCCATGCCGTTTTTTTGTGCTGGCCAAAAGCATTTATTGAATTATCAAGTTTCTATGTCTGCCTGTCTGCTTCCTAGATAGTCCAGTATTAGCAATGCTGTGCCTTGTGCAAGCCACATAAGCACAGCCAAACCTGTCATCATTTGTTTGCTCTCTGTGGTGCATTGCAAAAACAGTAGAAGAAAAGCAGGAAAATAAATGGAAAGGGAGACATATGTGAACTGAGCAAACGCAAGGTATAACATACACACTACAAAATAATACTACACATCAGATATTTCTACATAGTTCAGGATTAGAACTCTCACACCACTGCAGATTCAGAAAACTGGATGGATGCCTTAGCCCTCTTTGCCACACAAACAGCTTTGCAGCAAAGAACTGAAGTCATTGTTCACACAAACAAATGTATCACAATGTACACTGCTATGAGATCTTTAGGGTGGGGGGGTCAGCTCATGTGCTGTTACGTCAAAAACAAGCATAGCCTGTTCTTTTGTGGGTAAGCAAAAATGATACTGCTATGGCACAGACAAGGATATGATGATCTTGTTGCTCTCCTTATTCTGCTTCCTGCCTGTTGTTTGATCTTGGGAAGGGTTGTGATGTCAGATACTGCAATGTGTATCAGTACTGTCTAACGTCTCTCTTTACATATTTTCCAGTACAAAGGTATGGTGCAAAAATAAGACCATGTAGTGAGCATCAGTATACTTCAGAGGTAGGAATGTGTGAATCATGGGCCCCTGAGGCCTAGTACTTACTAATGGACACATATGACTAAAGTAAAGGTCTCTCTGCTGTCACATGTTAAAGTACTTTTTGTACAAATCCATGACACTATTTACATAATTACTGTTCCACAATACTAAATCTAAGGATATGCCATAATATCATTCAAAAACTACACCCTAGGTTAAGGACTTACCTGGTAAATGCAACTGTGGACATATTTTGAGTTTATGGCTCACTCTGTCTAATGTAAGGAACATGCAACCAGAACATAGGGAGGCACAGGTTGTGTAACTTGCCTGGCATCAATTTTACTATGTGTACAAGCAGGAAAAAGGTATTAGACACCTAGGTGATCAGTGAATGTGCTATGCATTGTCTTTTACCAAAACAAGGGTATACTGAGAACACCTACATCTACTAACAGGCACAGCAGCTGGTGGTTCCCCCTCTGAGCACTCCTCTGACTGTGGCTGCGGTGACCTAGGCATTGGTGGGGAGATGTGTGTCCCTTTCCCTAGCTGATCCTGCTGCAGCTGTTTCCCCAAGATCAGATAGTTTAGCATACCACATACTGAAAAGCCTTGTGCACATGTCTCTGGATTATACTGCAGGGCTTCACCAGATGTATCTAGACACTGGAACCGTGAATTCAACAACTCAAACACATGCTCTGTGATGCTTCTGGGTATGCTTCTGGGTTTGGGTGTGTGCCTCATTAGGGCGTTCTTCCATGGGTATGTGTGCACTTCTGATGGGTGTCATCATCCACAGTTCTAGTGCATATCCAGCATCTCCCAGTAAATGGCCCTGTGGGATGTTCCCCCTAACAAACATCTGATACAGCTGTGATGTGTGCCAGATATGGGAGTCATAATAACTGCCAGGTTTGCCAGCACACACATTCAAGATTACTCCCTGGGAATTGCACACGACTTGGCAGTTAATGGCAGAAATGCAAGCAATCTCCACCCCCCAACACAACCCAAATGACACATAGCCCACATACTCAGTGTGCCACTCAACTACAGTCCATAAGGCATAACGTACCCAACACTCTAGTCATAGGTGACTCTATAGTCAGGTACACTGATGTTCCACTCACCAGGCTAAACAAGGAAAAAGTTACTGTCAGCTGCCTGTCAGGTGCCAGGATCCACCAAATAGTGCACGTACTCAGGTCACTCCACAACAAGTTCAAATATGACTCTGTCATTGTCCATGTTGGTGTGAATGACCTGAGACATACCTCCCTGGACTACATTAAAAGAGACATGGAGGAGCTCTTTGATCTTGTAGCCCAGGCAGGTATGACCATAGCCCTGAGTAGCATCCTGCCATCATGCAGAATGATACCACAGTACAAGGACAAAATGATTGACTTTAACAATTGGCTAAGCTTCTGGTGTCATTCTAAGGGAATCCAGTATCTGTCTGCCTGGGATGACATGATCAACAGACCACGCTTCTTTGCCAGAGATGGCATGCACCTGTCGCCCTTGGGATTCCGGATACTGGCAAAGGCTCTTGCCACCCCTATAGTGCTTTTTTTAGGCAAGGATCAAATGACAAATTCACCACCGTAACAGGTACAAGCAAGCCAAATCTAATGGTAATGCTACTCAATGCTGGAAGTCTAAACCTCAAAATGCACTCACTCGAGGCACTCCTTAAAATGGAGAACATTGACATCTGTGCAGTGACAGAGACCTGGTTCAAAGCTCCAGAGAGCACCCCTGCATTACCAGGCTATAATTCATACCACACCTTTCAGCCACCAAACCCGGACCGAAACACTAAAGGTGGAGGTGTGTCCATATTCATTAAGGATATCCACACCTCCAAGCTAGTTGCTCAGCATAATGCATCCGAGATTATCCAAGTTCAACTAACTCTGGGCAAAACTGCAATCCAGATTGTAGCTTGCTACAGACCCCCCACCATGCCCCAGGATTCCCACTCCTCTTTTCTTGATACACTGGAAAATATTAAGGTGCAACCCAACACTCTAATAATGGGTGATTTCAACTACCCTACCATTAACTGGGAAAACTACTCATGCACCAACTCTTTTGCTCAACGTTTTCTGGAAATCATTAATTCCAACGCCTTGGATCAAGCTTATCCACACCACCAGCAAGGGCAGCAATATCCTAGACCTGGTCATCACCTACAAGGGTGGCCGGTGTTCCACACCAGAGGTCAGCTCCTCGTTGGTCAGATCCGACCACAAGCTAATCACCCTAGACATCCACATCCCGCTCCCACCCCCCATTAGGGAAACAACTGTAACAAATTTCACCAACGCCATCTTCACGCTTCTTAAGACAGAAGTGGCAAACTTCACGACACCCATGCAGATGGACAATAGAGGTACGACTGCTGAATCCTACACAATTGTACTTTATAAGCACTTACACGAGTGCATGAATCATGTTATCCATAACAGAACCAAGATGCTATCCTCCAAAAAAAAGGAAGCAAATCTGGTGGTCTTCTGCCATAAATAAACTCTACAACAGAAGAAAAAAACTGTTGCAAAAAAGAGTAAAATCTCACGATTGGAGGAGCTCCCTGTTCAGCCTCAGTAAGAAGCTGTAATCCCTCATAAAATCCTCCAAAGCTAGTTATGAAAACAAAATTGCCACTGATTCTAAAGACAACCACAAAGCATTCTATAGCTATGTCAAGAATCTCAATGGCAACACTCAGATCTGCTCTGAGTTACAGCACAATGACACTAAATATACAGAACCAACTGATATTGCCAACATCCTGGCAGATAGGTTCAGTGCTAACTTTACCCCCCTCTCACCCCTAAAGGGCCCATCTTTATACCGGAAGAATGCAAAGTTCCTGTAATCACGGCTGCACAGGTAAAAACCTCACTCTCCAAAGCCAAGAACACAGCATCCATGGGACCTGACAGCATCCCAGGCTGCCTTCTACATGAACTACAGAATGAACTGGCACCCCACCTAAGTACCATGTTCAATCATAGCCTCACCTCAGGCTTTGTACCCATTGAATGGCACACCGCAACAGTTATCCCACTCCACAAAGGGGTGCCACAACAGACCCCGGGAACTACCGCCCCATTAGCCTGACGAGCCTAGTCTACAAGGCCATGGAACGTATCATCATGGAACTCATAAACAAAGACATTGGAGATCTCCAAACTCTGGACCCCACACAGTTTGGGTTTGTAAAAGGCAGATCATGTCTCCTAAACCTGATAAACTTCTTTGAAGTAGTCACCAAAGCCATAGATGAGGGTAAGGTGGTTCACACAGCCTATCTAGATCTTGACAAGGCATTCAACACCATCCCCCAGTCTGGAATTATAGATAAACTCACTAAACTAGGTATAAATCCCTATGTCACAAGATGGGTTGCCAACTGGCTTACTGACAGAACCCACACTGTGAAAGTAGCAGGCTCCAAATCAGACTTCAGACCAGTGACAAGTGGAGTACCACAGGGTTCAGTCCTGGGTCCTCTCCTGTTTGGTATCTACTTCTCTGAAGTACAGGCTAACACAGAAGGTCTTTGGCTAACTAAATTTGCAGATGACTGCAAACTAGGAGCCATAATCGAACCTCCTAATGATGTGGACATCCTAAAAAAGGGCCTCACTGAGACAGATGCCTGGTGTCAAAGACATGGTCTCGAGCTCAATGCCAAAAAGTGCATTGTCATCCCCTTTGGTAAAAACTCTGTACCCATGAACTGCCACATAGGCGGTAGTCTACTTAACACCGAAAGTGTGATAAGAGACCTTGGGACACAGGTGGACAGTAGTCTCTCCTTTGATAATCACATCACCACAGTGGTCAGGAAATCCTTCTACGTGGAACATCTCATCACAATAGGTTTCTCATCCAGAAAAAAAGAGGTCATTGTTCCCCTCTACTCATCACTCATTAGACCCATTATAGAGTACAATGCCCCTTTTGGTATGTACCTCACAAGACATCTACAACAACTGGAAAGGCCGCAAAAATACCTCACAAAGAGGATTACTGGCCTCAAACAGATGCTTTACACAGACCGTCTCAAAAAACTCCAGCTTTACTCCGTCGCATATTGCCTACTCAGAGGCGATCTCTGCCTGTCATACAAACTATGTCAAACCCACAGCTGTTGGACATGCTCCACTTAAAGAAATCCCAATCCCTCCGAGCTGCATGCTCTAGGGACCTAAACTTTGTCACCACAATAAACAGAACATGCTGGAGGGATAGATTCCTGTCCCAATGACTTCCCATACTCTGGAACAGACTACCTATCTATGCCAAACAGAGCTCCTCATTAGCACTCTTCAAGAAAAATCTTGATGATTGGATGGGTAATAGGAAATTCACCCTGGGAATCACTCTTGTGGTTCTGCTTGACAGGGGCACAAGAAAATAATTTTTTTGGGTGGCGAAAGCCAGGGGACCTTTTTGGCTAGGCTTGTACAGGCCCTAGGGCCAATAGCCTAGTACCTACCTATGAACCTATAACCTATGAGTGATATCCCTTGTGGTTAATGTTAATTCCACCCTGCTCACCAACTGGTGCCTTGATATGTACACGACTGCAGTCTATGGCACCTAGTACTTCAGGGTAGCGTGCTACTTGGTAGAACTGTTGCATATTGCTAGCCCTCTCCTCAGAACTATGGGGAAAATGTATGTGCTCACTGGCATGTATGAGCATAGCATCCAGAAATTGGTGGAGGGTCATTGATGCTGATGCCTGTGATAATAGCATCTGATAAATTACCCTGAGCCTGAACACTCTTCTCCTTCTCAGCCTAGGCCTGTTGTCATCAGCACCAGCAGCACTGACTTTGGCCTCTAGCACATGCAGATGTAGAATAGCGGCAGCAGCCCCTAGCATTGTGTCAGTTAAAAAGGTCATTGTCTGTACTCCAATGGTATTGAAGTATTTAGGAAAACAAGGATGGAGGTTACATGGATGTTTTATAGCATGTAGAATAGCTGCATCATGTTTGATTGGTTTGTGAAAATGGAGTTCACCTGCTTTCACTGTAATTTGCATCTATTACACACACTTGCTGCTTGTTAATCTTTGCACTAGACACACCTCCAGACACCCCTGCTCACCCTAACGCATTTATGCATAACTAAAGCTAGCACGGCAAAATTGTAATTACATTTCTCTGTTCCTGTGATATCGCACAAACATTCATTATAAAAAGGAAAGCTTACCCACCCTGTACTCAAATCCATTACCTTCTGCAATCTAGACCTACACATACACATGGTGTCACATGACTATTTACAAGACAACCACAGCAAAAGCTGCCATTCATTCCTCCATTGTGCAATGATGGGCTATGTGCACCATCGCGCAAACAAGGACATTAAGAAATGTACAAAAATTATTTGAAACAGACAGTGAAGACACATTTTAGAACAAAATTCCGAGGATGACATACAACCTGTGATTTGTGCATAGCTTACATGCACCTTCACTCTTCACAAACCAACCTACACAACTTTGAAATTTTAACCTGACACACACCCCCGATGTCACCACTCACTTTTGGCATCCACTGAAAACAAAAACACAGTGGAAGTGCCTACACAGAGTGAACATCCCTACAGGGTTACTCATTTGTGGGAGTCAGCAATACCATTGAGTATTTACCTAATCTGCATTTTCACAGTGCTGACAACCTGGTATCTACACTGTTAGTAGCCATGTCAGAAAGAAACTGCACAGGAGCACAATGTTGTAAACACAAGGGACTCAGAGGCTATTCCTTTGCCCATATGTCTGCTACTTACTACATTTGCTTACAGTACAATATATTTCAGGATATTCAAACATTATAGCAGCCTGCATTGTGTACAATTACATTTTCTTTTGATGGTGGGGGAGCAAAGATGCATTTATGTCATGCCCCTTACAAATGTATTTTTTTAGTTTGTATCTGTGATATTCTAGCATCCACATTGTGTAATTAGGTCATAATATATGTGGAGTAACATGTTGAGGTCAGTTTTGTACAAAATTTAAGAGCTTTTCCTTGCTGTTGCTTCTGTGTATACTCCTTTTGGTGGCAGTATTTGGAAAGTTTCCAAATACACTGCCAACACAAACACAGGGTTTACACGGTTACTTTAGAGTTTGTTGAATCACTCCACCATGTTGATTTGCTTCATTAGCATAAAATTTTGCTACTTATGCTGTAATTTGCATGCCACAGATGTTTCCATATTTGCAGTGAGTACACACTGTTGCATTGAGTTTACTGAATCTAAAACTTGTCACTCCCATGTGTGGATTGTGCTGTGACACACACATGATAGAAATTATCGTGTAGGCTTTCATGAATTGCCCCAAAGTGTTTTACTGACTCGGAGTGCCAGTAAAGCAGTTAGCCAGTGCTGTCACATGGACAGCACATGCATGTAATTTCATTTCTTTAAGAATTTTAGGGGGGGGGTGTTGACAAAGTAGGAAAGTCAGGTACATTTTTTTAAGTATTGCTGTAATTTACTTAAGTTGTTGTTCCTTCGGCTTTTCCTGGTTAGGGGTCACCACAGCGGAACTCCAGTCCGCTAATGATTGGAAGTAGATTTTCATGGTGATGAGGTGTCAGCTCGATGCCCAACCTTCAACGAAGGCATGCCCTTTCACACATGTCTTACGAACGTCACTCAACCGTGGGGAGAACATGCAGACTATACACAGAAGGTGCTCCCGCTGAGAATCGAACAGGAGAACCTCTTGCTGTGAGGCAACAATGCTACAGCTGCACCACTGCGGCTGTGCTGTAATTTACTTAAGTAATTTACAAATTATATGTATACGTGTGTGTGTGTGTGTATATATATATATATATATATATATATATATATATATATATATATATTTTTTTTTTAATGAGCTCATGTCATATTCTACCCCTGCTACAACTCATAGATGTCAAGGTTGGATAGTAGGGGAGGCAGGAGCTTACTTACCCAAAAAAGTGATCATAATAGGGTTCAAGAAGGATCTTTCTGTTTTTCCCTAAAAACATTTCCAGGTCTTTACTTTTGCCAACAAACCAGTAGCATTTGAGATAGGTGATGCCATCACAGTCATGTAGGGGAATAGGAGAGGCTTGCAAGGAAAAGAAGAATGGCAATTGGAGAGAGTATGTCGCCCCAGATGGTCCCACAAGGCTGGCCAGGGAAGGGAGAGTAGATAATCCATGTGGCTTCCACCATGTGGGATTCAACAGTTGTTGTCCTCAACATATAAGAGGAATAAGTTGACAATATAGGCAAAACCTTTTCATCTCCAAAGGTAGAAGGTAAGGCAATCTAGAATGGAAAACTTTGTGCTGGACATTTGTTTAGTTCCCCCTAAATTCTGTATCAGTGCATATCTTTTAATGTGGGATTTGAGTATGATAAGATGCTGGTTTATGAGTGGCAAAAACTCAAGAAATATGTGACTGCAGTGACACAAAAATGGGTTCTAATTGTATTTTTACTTTATTTTTAATAGAATACTGGACACAATACTGACAGTCATTGTTTTAGCTTTACTGCAAAGTTTCAGAAGTCCTTCAGAAATGCTAATTCAGGAAATTACATTCTAAGATATGCTTCTTCAGTGGTAATAGAATGATTTATCCTTACCATCTACAGCTCAGATTTCAAAATGTTTCCTGTTTTATCTCACTTTGCACAGTTTACACAGAATAAAGCACACATCTACAGAAATTGTTAACTTAATGAGCTATCTGGCATATTAATTTATTTTTCATCTCTTCCTATTTCTAAATGAAGTTAGTGAATATCCCCTTCTCTTCTCACTCATAAATTTCTTCCAGATCATAACATTCTTCCTTTTTCACTTCTTCAGACAGCTAACATATACCTCTCTGTCTCCCTTTCTCTCTTAAAGATTGTCATATCATATACCAATACCTTCACTACTTCCATTCTTCTCCATCAAACATCTCCCAAAAGTCTCTTTCCCTTCCATTTATTTCCATCCACAGTAATACTAAAACAATCACTAGTGAGTCTCATGTTTACCCCACTTGCTCAGCTGACTACTTGCCACATTACCCTCTCGTTTCCATCACTAACTCAGACTCATTCTACTTTACAATACCTTTTCCTTCTTATTCATTACCTCTTCCAGTCTACAAACACAGGCCTCTTCCTGTGCAGGGATACTAAGATAAAGACTTTCACTCCCTCATTAGCAATAAAACTCAAACACAGATTTAAATGGCATTATACCAGTACTAACCCACCCCACCCTAAAACGTAGTGGTGATATTCACCCAAACCCTGTCCCCATGACAGTCAGTCCCCATATATCAAATACCCCATGACTATCTTGCACTCTACTTACAACTTTAACTTATTTTAAACATGAAGCTTAGAAGGACCTGCAAAAATCAGTTATATTTGTGAATGTTTAGCTTTCTATTCTCCAGATATTGCAGTTGTCTCTAAAACCTGGCTAAAAAAAACATAACTGGCAAAGAAATCAACCCCCCCCCCCCCAGGGTTTAATGTATTGATGACAGTTAGAAAACATAGAAGAGAAGCTGGCTTAGCAAATATCTATAAAAAATTTAGAAATTACCTCAGCCACCCTAAATATTCCAAAGTTTAACAATGCTGAAATTCTACTCTCTCACCCCAAAATCAACCAAAAACATCCATATGTGCCTCAGTAGTCTATATCCCATAAGGCAGCTACATTAATATCACAGAAAATATCCTTCACTGTGTCACTGACAACATAGGTTCATAGATGTGTACTAGGCTAATGATCCTGGGGCCTTTACAAGCCTAGCCATAGGATTACCCTGGTATAGTGCCACACGACCTTAGTTCCCAGTGCCTCTGTCGAGTAGAGCCACTGGAGTTATCCCCTGAGTAAATTTTCTGTTTCTCATCCATTCATCAAGATTTCTCTTGAAGAGGGTCAGCGAAGTGCTCTTCTTGACATGTATGGGAACACTGTTCCATAGCATGGGCAATCTCTGGGTTATGAACTTGTCCCTCCAGCATGTTCTGTTAATTGTCGTAATGAGGTTGAGGTCTCTGGAGCATGTGGTGTTGAGGGATTGGGATATCTCTAGATGTAGCATTTCTAACAGAGCTGGTTCAGACATGGCTTTGTAAGTCAAGCAGAGATCGCCTCTAAGTAGGCGATATGAGACAGAGAATAATTTGAGTTTTTTGAGTCTGTCCATATAGGACAAGTGTTTAAGGCCTACTATCCTCTTTGTGAGGTACTTTTGTGGCCTCTCCAATTGTTGCAGGTGTCTAGTGAGGTACATACCAAATGGGGCATTGTATTCGATGATTGGCCTAATGAGGGAAGAGTAGAGGGAGGCAATGACCTCTTTCTTCCTAGATGCAAAACCCTTAGTAATGAGATGTGTCACATAGAAGGAATTTCTGAACACAGTGGCAATGTGGTGATCAAAAGAGAGGTTGCTGTCAACCTGTGTTTCCAGATCTCTTATAATGCCTTCTGTGTTCAGTGGACTACCATCAATGTGGTAATTCACGGGAACCAGGTTTTTCCCAAGGGGCATGATGACACATTTTTGACATTGAGCTTAAGGACATGGTTCTGACACCAGTCGCTGGTCTCAGTGAGGCCATTCTGTAGGGTGTCAACATCACTTGTGGAGTTAATAATACCTCCCAACTTGCAACTGTGTGTGAACTTTGTCAGCCAGAGTCCCTTCGTGTTGGCCTGGACTTCAGAGAAGTAGATACCAAACAGGAGGACCCAGGATCGAATCCTGTGGGACTCCACTCATGACTAGTCAGCAGTCTGACTTGGAGTCAGCTGCTTTCACACTGTTGGTTCTATCTGTGAGCCAGTTAGCAACCCACCTAGTGATATAGGGGTTGATGCCAAGCTTAGTGAGTTTTTCTATGATTCCTGAGTGGGGAATGGTATCAAAAGCCTTGGCCAGATCAAGGTAGGCTGTATGAACCACCTTGCCTTCATCCACAGCTCTGGTGACTGACTCAAAGGAGTAGACCAAGTTGAGCAGGCATGATCTACCCTTCACAAAACCAAACTGTGTGGGATCTAGAGTTTGGAGATCCCCTATATCCTTGTTTATTAGGTCCATGATGCTGCGTTCCATAGCTTTGCATATCAGATTCATCAGGCTAATGGGGCAATAGTTCCCAGGGTCTGAAGTCGGTCCTCCTTTGTGGAGAGGGATGACTGTAGCAGTACATCATTCGGAATGGACAAAGCATGAGGTGAGGCTGTGATTGAACAGGGCACACAGGTGAGGTACCAGTTCACTCTGTAGTTCATGTAAAACACAACCAGGAATATTGTCAAGTCCAATAGAATCTGTATTCTTGGCATTGGACAGTGCTGTTTTAACCTGTGCAGCAGTAATACTGGGTGCCTGGCAATCTACTGGTATTGTGATTGGTCCTTTGGGGAGTAAAGTTGGCACTGAATCTGTCAGCCAGTATACTGGCAATATCTGTTGGCTCAGTACAGGAGGTACCAATGTGCAGTAGCACAGAGCAAATCTGGGTATTGCCATGGAGATTCTTTACATAACTATAGAAGGCCTTGTGCTTGCCTTTACTATCTACTGCAATTCTGTTTTCATAGCTAGCTTTAGAGGATTTGATGAGGGATCTCAACTTTTTGTTGAAGCTGATTAGGGAGTTTTTCCAGTCTTGGGACTTCAACTTTTTCTGCATCAATTTCCTCCTTCTTTTGTAGAGTTTGTTTATGGCAGGGCACCACCAGATTGGCTTCCTTTTTTGGAGGGCTGCGTCTTGGTTCTATTGGGTATAGCGAGATCCATGCATTTGTGTACATATTCGTACAGTGCATTGGGTAATATAGACTGACACTCTCTAAACTGTAACAACCCAAGGGCTCAACTCAATAAACTTATTTGGCTTTATCCAGTTTATTAATTCCCCCACTAGATGCAAAAAAAAAAAAAAAAAAAAAAAACAACAGGGAGTCTATGCTCAAATGGATTCAGCAAACAAACCAGACAGGGTAAAATCCTCTGGATGTTTACCAGAGACTAACAGTGACCATCTCGCAGTCTATGTAATAAGAGCATAATATATCTCAAAACCAAACATTGTTTACAGTCAGATACGTAATCTAACCAGATTTGACAAAGCAACATTTAACTTTCCCTCCACAACTGGAACAATGTACCTAGATAAAGAAGTCTATCACTTCAACTACACTTTCCTCAAAATTCTAAAAGAATTAGCCCCAGTTGGAATAAAAGGGGTACAATCTAAAACAATACCATGACCAGCAAAAGAGATCAAATATCTTATGCTACAAAAGGACAAAGCATGGAAACATGGAATAAAATACAAAACAAACTCCACCTTCCAGTACTTTGAGAATCTCAGAAACCTCACCAAGCTCCATGTTAAAACAGAAAAACATGTTACTAGAACAGCAATATCCAAAAATAAGTGTCAAAATAATCCCAGACTATTTCTGGTCATTCCTAAATAATCACATACCTAGGCCAATCTGCCACACTATGTTATAATACTGCTAACCAAAACTATTCCATATCTACTTAATTCAATGACCATTTTATCCAGATATTACTTTCCCTGATTGATGATAGCCCCAGTTCTCCCCAGTACTTCCTAACAAATTTGCAAACCTCAGTTATTCCTTTCACCCTGTGCAACCTCAGCCATAAGAAGGCTTCTACCCAAAATAAAATAAACAATCATAGCTGCTGACACACTTCCAACCAAATTTCTTTAAATTGATGCAGATGCACTAGCTTTCCTCATCTCCATTCTTATCAGCTGGGCAATTATAAAAAACAGTGCCCCAGTCATCTGGGGGAAAAATCCAATGTAATACCACCTCCATAAGGGAGGTACATCAACTGAGTTAACAAACTATAGACCTGCAGCTATCCAATCACCTCTCTCAAAAATCCTAGAGAAGTGTATTCATTCACAGCTCATGCATCATATAAATATACACAATCTCTTCTATAAAACCCAGCATGGGTTTAGGCCCTACCACAGTACCAAAATAGCTTTCCTTAATTTCACTAACTTTCTAAAACAATGAGTAAAAAGGTCACACAGAAAAACAATGTGTGATTCCTTAAACATCTTGTATTAGAGGTAATATGGGATATATACAAATGACCCTTTAAGGACCCTTTAAGCCATATAGCTGAAACAGCTGATGTCCTTAAAGTGTCATTTACATTTGTGAAGAGGGATAAAGCCCTGACTACAGCCCATTAGACCAGGGTTTGATTAGCAGCATGAGTGACTGACAGAGTGGTAGGGAAGATGTGTGTGCCCACCCTAGGGAAGGACAAGTTGTGTGCACTGGCACACAAAGCAAATGGAGCTTCCTGGTAGAGGCCTGGAAGCCAATCACAATGTGCTACAACTTAGGAGCTGGGTAGCATGCTGATGTTAGTTGTTTTAGTGGAATACATTAGCGCAGTCTGCTTACTGCATGACCCTGAGGTGGTTATCAGTGCACATACCAGGGCAGCAAAAAATGGTTAGGCTGAAATAGAACCCCCTAACACCCCAGGATGCCCTTAGGCTCCTTGCTAGCCCTGACATAAAATTGGAATTAGTTTGTGGGTAGATTGGAGTGGCTTTTAGACCCAATAATGAGTGTTGTCACTGGCACAGCTGTCCCAATGAATGTAAGGAGAGAAAAAAGAAAGAGAGAGAAAAATGCTCCACTAATACTTTCCTTTTTGTAACTCCCATCTTCCATCAAGGTATTTTTGTACTAAATATATTTAAATCTTTGTTTACTTATTTCTAAGTTATGGATATCAAAAATAATTGCTACCTTATGTATTAAATGTAATTTCATTGTAGAACTTTTTCTCCTTAGGCATCCACTGAAAATAGATTTTTGCCCAGTCTGACTTCCCCTGTCAACACAGATAAATAAGTAAATAAATAAATATTAACTGAGATGAGATGAGATGCAGTTTGCCATGTCTCAGGGCTGGGTTTTAAAGTTGTATGATATACAGAAAAAACAATTGAAAGTCTCATTTTACATCATCCTGTAACATAGATACTCTACAAAAAGCTGTTCTTCACATTATAATTTTATGAGTAACAATCAGATAATTGTGATCACAAAGTATTTGTTTTATCATAATAAAATGTGTTTGAGGCTAGATATAAACAAAAGTGAACTAACAAATGCCTGTTGAGACATTTCTGTAGCATCTGCACCACTTCTTGCATAATTGTCTTGTATATACCATTTGGTATGTGTTAATATTATTAGTAGTATGACTATATAATGAAGCACTGGGTATGGTAATGAGGCAAAACACGTGGCAGATTGAGTCAGAAACCTTTTAAATGCTGCTCAGCAACACTGCACCCACTGAAGCTTTGCGCAGGGCCATAAGTTCATGTTAGTCTGAGTAAGCTACTATGTCAGAATTTGCTACAGATATTTTAAATGTGCGTCTGCAAGAGGCTGTTATTGCAGTCACAGTAGCCAAAGGTGTGCAACATTTCCTATGGAAGTGCTGTGTTATCAGGTCACACTTAGCAGTTCATGCCCTCCATAATGCTGACATAGTGAACCAGTACCTTGTGGACAGGAACACCATGCAGGAAATTGTGGACATGCAGTGGCCTCCTCTGCAGCCCCATGAGAGTCATGGAGTACCTATCCCAGTTGACACAAAGGTGTGTATGGCTATGTGTATACAGTGGATGTATCTTAGGCATCTGTCTCAAGAATACTCCATCAGTTCCTCACTTCCATGCTGCAGCACATGGGGAGCATATGTGGTTTCTACATAACTCACAAGAGAGAATAAACACCATGCAGGCATTATATGATATAGTCCATTTCCCTTGAGGTTCAGGGGGCCATAAACTCTACCCACATTGAAATAAAGGTCCCACTTGGTGAACTGGGAAGGAGGTATACAAACTGCAAAGGGTATCACTCCATCATCTGCCAGGTAGTCTGTATTTCACAGAGTATCATTTACAACATGTGCACAGGCCACCCAGGCAGTTTTCACAAGTCACACAATGGCTAACATGTGCCCCTTATCAAAGGTTTGCAAGTGGTGACTTACCAAAGGGACATATTTTGGGTGATGCTGGATATGTGGCAGAACCCTGGCTCATGACTCCTATCAGAAATCCACACAATTAAACTGAGCAGGGTGTACAATCATACACTATCACAAACCATAAATGTCACAGAGTATGTGTTTGGGCTGCTGAAGTCATGTCTTCACTGTCTGGATACCTGTGGTGGTCCCTGAAATTACAGCAGGGTAGTCTCTTGCACGGACCACACTTCCCAGCACCACAGGCAGTGGCATCAGAGACAGATTAAGAGTCAGTGGAGGAGCCAGCAGCAGGGGATGACCATGCCAGATGGAAGTGGGTGCAGTATGCTGTGTCACTAACAAATAGGGAGATCATGGCACATAGCTTTACAACACAACTATACAAGAGTTGAGCAGAGGGGTGTGGCCAAAATGGCTAACTGAGAACAGCAACTGGGAAAGCTCTGTGAATGAAAACTTTTCTCTGACAGAACACGTAATCAAAAAATTTAAATTTGAAGATACCTGCTAGCTAATTTTATTCATTATCAGAGAAAAGATTTATAGCTTCATGTTCTTCAAAAGCAATACTTTTTCTGTCTGAATTTCAACTGTTTTGTTAAGACAGAAGAGACTTCAATGTAAGTCACTCATGAAATGGTACTCAGGATTCTTGTGTTAAAAAAGACATTCAGTCAATATTATCTAGTATACAGGATATATTACTTAAAATAGTCAAACTGGATACAAAACTAGGAATGTTTCTACAAAGAACAGACCATAAAGAAGGATGGAACATTTTGAAACTTGGTTGTAGGAAGCAACAAGGGGGCACAAATAAGCAGTATGGAAGAGAATTTGAATGATTATGAAAGAATAACTCAATGTGAATGTCAAGAACTGAATTTCTTTTTAAAATAAAATAACTGGCCCATAGAAAACTTGATCATTTAGAAAATAGACTGAGACAAAATAATATTAGAATTTTATGGTATACCTTAAAAAAGTATACAGGGAGACAATATAAATAAACTTCCCTAACGACCTGGCTACATAAAACATTAAATCTACTTCAGAAACTCTATCTTTTGGAATTGAAAGAGCACACAGATCACTGAGACCATCCTCTGCTAGGTAAAACTCACCACCATGCTCAACTATAGTTAATTTTGTCTGGCTTAGAAAATTATCAAATATTAAATGCAGCATGGTCCGAACCCACCTATTAAAATAGGTAGAACATGTAGTCAAGATTTGACAATGACTATTTGGTAAGAAGTAATGAGTAAAAGAAAATTCTGTTCTACTAAATGATTAAGGAACTCTCCTAGGAATATTAAAGCCACTTTGGTGTTTCCTGCAAAGATCAAATTATTACTTTCTGAAGAAACCAAAAATGTTTAATATGCTGAAGGAGGCTTCCAATTTTGTTAACAGCAATAAAATCCTTTGTAATACTGAAGAAATGGAGTGGAAACAGTATATCTCAGAAGAGACAGAATGAGCTGAATTCTTGGAAAACTGCTTCTAAAACTAAAAGCTTAAAAAAACAAATTACTCTTATTCACTGATTGCTGGACTATTATTTTCTTCAACAATAGATTTAGCCTTTTTAAGTAAAGGTTTATACTGGGACTTTAAACTCAGGAACATATTTAAGTATGTATTTATATTTTAAGGTAAAGCATTTTTTTTCATGATGAGGAATAAGAATA
>NC_056731.1:843116770-843271770 GCF_019279795.1 Protopterus annectens
CATAATGCTGACATAGTGAACCAGTACCTTGTGGACAGGAACACCATGCAGGAAATTGTGGACATGCAATGGCCTCCTCTGCAGCCCCATGAGAGTCATGGAGTACCTATCCCAGTTGACACAAAGGTATGTGTGGCTTTGTGTATACAGTGGATGTATCTTAGGCATCTGTCTCAAGAATACTCCATCAGTTCCTCACTTCCATGTTGCAGCACATGGGGAGCATATGTGGTTTCTACATAACTCATAAGAGAGAATAAACACCATGCAGGCATTCTATGATATAGTCCATTTCCCTTGAGGTTCAGGGGGCCATAAACTCTACCCACATTGAAATAAAGGTCCCACCTGGTGAACTGGGAAGGAGGTATACAAACTGCAAAGGGTATCACTCCATCACCTGCCAGGTAGTCTGTATTTCACAGAGTATAATTTACAACATGTGCACAGGCCACCCAGGCAGTTTTCACAAGTCACACAATGGCTAACATGTGCCCCTTAACAAAGGTTTGCAAGTGGTGACTTACCAAAGGGCCATATTTTGGGTGATGCTGGATATGTGGCAGAACCCTGGCTCATGACTCCTATCAGAAATCCACACAATTAAACTGAGCAGGGTGTACAATCATACACTATCACAAGCCATAAATGTCACAGAGTATGTGTTTGGGCTGCTGAAGTCATGTCTTCACTGTCTGGATACCTGTGGTGGTCCATGAAATTACAGCAGGGTAGTGTCTTGCAGGGACCACACTTCCCAGCACCACAGGCAGTGGCATCAGAGACAGATTAAGAGTCAGTGGAGGAGCCAGCAGCAGGGGATGACCATGCCAGGTGGAAGTGGATACAGTATGCTGTGGCACTAACAAATAGGGAGATCATGGCACATAGCTTTACAACACAACTATACAAGAGTTAAGCAGAGGGGTGTGGCCAAAATGGCTAACTGAGAACAGCAATTGGGAAAGCTCTGTGAATGAAAACTTTTCTCTGACAGAACACGTAATCAAAAAAATTAAATTTGAAGATACCTGCTAGCTAATTTTATTCATTATCAGAGAAAAGATTTATAGCTTCATGTTCTTCAAAAGCAATACTTTTTCTGTCTGAATTTCAACTGTTTTGTTAAGACAGAAGAGACTTCAATGTAAGTCACTCATGAAATGGTACTCAGGATTCTTGCGTTAAAAAAGACATTCAGTCAATATTATCTAGTATACAGGATATATTACTTAAAATAGTCAAACTGGATACAAAACTAGAATGTTTCAAAGAACAGACCATAAAGAGGATGGAACATTTTGAAGCTATTGTGAAGCAACAAGGGGCACAAATAAGCAGTATGGAAGAGAATTTGAATGATTATGAAAGCAGAATAACTCAATGTGAATGTCACACTGAATTTCTTTTAAAATAAAATAACTGGCTCATAGAAAAACTTGATCATTTAGAAAATAGACTGAGACAAAATAACATTAGAATTTATGGTATACCTAAAAAGTATACAGGAGACAATATAATAAACTTCCTAACGACCTGGCTACATAAAACATTAAATCTACTTGAAACTCTATCTTTTGGAATTGAAAGAGCACACAGATCACTGAGACCATCCTCTAAGAAGTAAAACTCACCACCATGCTCAACTATAGTTAATTTCTTGTCTGGCTTAGAAAATTATCAAATATTAAATGCAGCATGGTCCAACCCACCTATTAAAATAGGTGAACATGTAGTCAGATTTGACAATGACTATTTTGGTAAAGTAATGAGTAAAAGAAAATTCTGTTCACCAATGATTAAGGAACTTCTAGAATATTAAAGCCACTTTGGTGTTTCCTGCAAAGATCAAATTATTACTTTCTGAAGAAACCAAAATGTTTAATATGCTGAAGGAGGCTTCCAATTTTGTTAACAGCAATAAAATCCTTAATACTGAAGAAATGGAGTGAAACAGTATATCTCAGAAGAGACAGAATGAGCTGAATTCTTGGAAAACTGCTTCTAAAACTAAAAAGCTTAAAAACAAATTACTCTTATTCACTGATTGCTGGACTGTTATTTTCTTCAACAATAGATTTGCCTTTTAAGTAAAAGGTTTGTACTGGACTTTAAGGCCTCAGAACATATTTAAGTATGTATTTATATTTTAAGGTAAAGCATTTTTTCATGATGAGGAATAAGAATATATAGGGTTAGTTATACTGTGTTACTATATTTACAGTGAAAGACTTAATATATTTCATTTAACTAACCTATAAGTGTTTTTCTAGATCTTCTTCTTCTTTCGGCTGCTCCCGTCAGGGGTCGCCACAGCAGATCAACTGTTTCCATTTCTTCCTGTCCTCTGCATCTTGCTCTGTCACACCAACCACCTGCATGTCCTCTCTCACCACATCCATAAACCTTATCTTAGGCCTTCCTCTTTTCCTGTTACCTGGCACCTTCATCCTTAGCATCTTTTTCCCAATATACTCTGCATCCCTCCTCAGCACATGTCCAAACCAACATAATCTTGCCTCTCTGGCTTTGTCTCCAAACCTTCCAACCTGGGCTGACCCTCTAATATACTTATTCCTGTCCATCCTCATCACACCCAGTGCAAATCTTAACATCTTCAACTCTGCCACATCAAGCTCTGACTCCTGCCTTTTTGTCAGTGCCACTGTCTCCAACCCGTATAACATAACTGGTCTCACTACCCTCTTGTTGACCTTCCCTTTCACTCTTACTGGTACTCGTCTGTCACAAATCACTCTTGACACTCTTCTCCACCCACTCCATCCTGCCTGTACTCTCTTTTTCACCTCTCTTCCACACTCACCATTACTCTGAACTGTTGATCCCAAGTATTTAAACTCATCCAACTTTGCCACCTCTACTCCCTGCATCCACACCATTCCTCTATCCTCCCTCGCTTTCACACACATATATTCTGTCTTAGTCCTGCTGACCTTCATTCCTCTTCAGTGTTTTTCTAGATGTTAAATAATATCTGTCAGAAAATGTCATTATATTATAAGCAATAGAACTGGTAACTTTAAAGCTGTCTAAGGTAATAATTTTATTTCATTTATTCAACATCACTTAGTATATGCATTGCTGAGTTAACTGGATATCAGATCTAAGTAATATGCTAATTGGAAGTGTTAAAGTGCCTGTGATTTTGTTTTCCTTGTTCCTGTGTAACACATTCCGTTCACGTTATTTATGAAACAACAGATACACAGAGAAAGCTTGAGAACAAAATAATGTTCCATCTTTTCAGAATGCTACTATTTTCCCACCTTGAGCTGTGCTGAAGAAAATATAGGTCAAAGTTCATCACTAATGTCTGTGAAAGAAGAAAAAAAGCTTTATATTTTTTTCTTTTCTCAAGTATATATGTAAGATTTCTACTCAAAGTAAAACATCTTTTCTTTTTTTAAAAGTGAAGAATTGGTAAGACAAAAACTATATTAGTTATAACAATATATTTCGCAATGTTGTAACATAATTTGCTAACACTTTCCATGTTAACAGCTTCTGCTGGAGTGTTATTAACTTTAACTGTACATATTGACTGTACATATAAAAGGAAGTAAAGTTAGATATTTGTAACTGATTAGAACAGCTTAAAAGAAATAAGAATGAGCAACTTACAGAGGAAATTAGCAGCTGCTGTGTGCTGTGAGTTGTCATTTTCACATGCGGTAGCCAGATTCTCATGTCAGCATGTAAAACTTAGATGGAACGGCAGTTCACAATGGCTAAACACACATTCGATTTAAATAAGAAGGCTGTGTGTATGTGTATATATATATATATATATATATATATATATATATATATATATAGTCAAGATTGCTTGTAATAGTAGAATTAACAGGAATAAACATCTTATGAATATGCATACACACAAGAAATGCAATATCTACTATGTAATATCAATAAAAGAGCAGTACCATTAAATTAATAAATATGTAGTCCTACTATAATATTTAATAGAGAACTGATGATTAAATAGCTCTTTGATGATAGAGTTTAGAAATACAAGCTATATAGAATAAGGCAGAATACTAGTGGGAAAATAAAAATATATTTAAATTACAAACTGCTTTTAAGAAAGATGTCTATTCAATATACCTGCATACCACAGAAATGTGACAGTACAAGATCTCATATACTATACATAGAAAATCATATAAAATATTTCAAAATAGCATTTTGGCTATTCAATAGGCAGACTAGGAACTTTGGCATCCATTTAGGTTGTGTTTTATTAGTATTATATACCATTACAGTTGTTGACTTGTCTTTATTTTTGTTATTTTTGAATTTCAGTAGTTTAGTTTGTAGAATGGAAGAATTCAAAAAACTCTGGAATGTCAAGATAGTGTCAGAGGAATACATTAGAGTCTTATTTATAATTAAGTTAATATAGTAGATAAATGTATCATATATTTTAAAATAAATCTTTTTTAAATTCACTGTATGTATAGTTTTAATCTATTATATATTAATTTAAATGGACTAAATAATGACAAAAAGGAAATCAATAACTAGGTATCTAAAATTAAGTAGTGGAGATGTTATATTCTTGCAAGAGACTCACTTGATAAATAAAGAAATATAATATTTAAATAAGTTATGTTATGAAATGTTATTGCCTGCTTTTGTTTAACAAAAAAAGAGGACAGGAACTGCTATACTTTGGAAAAAATTCACAACCATGCTTTATGTCATGGAATCATTTAATGATTCTAAAGGAATATATACATTTGTAATAATTAGATAAAATGCAAACTCTATACATTAGCTCATTTTCACTAGATCCCTGGAATAGGTGCAAGAGTGGCTAAAGATGACTTAAACTTACTAGAAAGTCATTGGAAAGGTAGTTTAATTTTAGTAGAGGATTATAACTGCATATATAATATAGAAAATACAAGTGAACAGAAGAAAAATGCTGGCATTAGCTAAAGCACTAATAGATGGATTAGTAATAATTTAATTGATTTACTCATAAAAGCAGAAGATAAGTCAATATTTTTCACTCATTATTCCAATGTGCATGGGACACAAACTTGAATTGTTAGGATTTATGCTTCTATAGATTTACCTAATAAAGTGAATTATTTTAAAACTATTCCTTGTCCTTTATCCAATCATAATGCACTAAGTATTAATATAGTAATGGATATAAGGACATTTCAAATTATTTATATAATTTCAGTATATATGATTAAATTAAGAGTTACCTTAAGGAACAAATCAAGGACTTTTTATCTTTGAATGATAATGGTCAGGCTAGTAAAGTCATAGTATGGGACTCCTTAAAAATGCATATTAAAGATAGAATGGGAAGATGGGCTAGTAATAAAATGAAAGAATGAGATAAAGAGTTGTTATAAATGCAAGATGAAATGCACAAAGTGATGTTTGAACAACAAGCAAAGAAATTAGATAATACTTAAATCATTAAAAAGTTAATACAATATCAAGCAGTTTTAACACATAATATGAAGATAGCTTTAAAAAAAATAAAATATCAAACAGTTTTAACACATATTGTGGAGATAGCTTTAAAAAATAAAATTGTATAGTTATGTGATGGCTTAAAAAAATCTACATAGATTAGTGAATAGAAGTAAGATGTTAAGCAAAAAGGCACAAATCAGTAATATCCAAAATCCTCACACTAATAAGCTTACTTCAGATATAGAAGAAATGCTTAATATTTTTTTTTAAATCCACAAGGATCTTAATAAAGATAAAAATAATAATCATGATGATTACAATATTGACAACTATTTAAGGAAATGTGTTACTTTTAAACTAAATGGTCCACAAATGTCTTAGTTATATAAGGCTATTACTCTAATAGAAGTTAAAGAAGCTTTAAAAAGGTTAAAAATGGTAAAGGTCCAGAGTTAGATGGTTTAAGTATAGTATTATATAGTCTGGTTTTGTTAAATATTTTAGAATTACTGAGTGATATATTCAGTATAATTCAAGATGACAAAATAATTCCTCCTTCATGGAAATTTTCTGTAATTTCTTCTATACTCAAATATGGTAAGGATAATAAGTTAGTCTTCTCATATAGACCTATTTCATTATTAAGTGTAGACTATAAAACATTTCCTTCCATTTTTGCCAACAGATTAAGAGATATAGTAGATCAATTAATTAATAAAGATCAAACAGGATTCATATTCAATAGATTAACATACAATAATATTAAAAAGGCTGGTAATTATATTAGATTTAGCAAATGAAATGATCAAGAAATTAGCAAAAATCAGCTTAGATATTGAAAGAGCTTTTAGTTATGTAGATTGAAACTACTCGTTTAAAACTTTAGAAGCATTTGCATTTCCAGAACAGTTTACTAGAATATTAAAAAAAACTCCAAAGCATATGTTAAAATATGATCTTGCATTTCTCAAAGATTCACTTTAAACCAAGGCACAAAACAAGGGTATCCCTCATCCCCTTTATTATTTGCATTAATTATTGAACCCTTAGCTAATAATATAAAAAGCAATAAAAAAATTGATGGATTCTCAATTAATAGAGATTGAAATTCACAAACACCAACCACAAACTGTGAAATCTACAATAAAAAGCATCAGGACCCAGAAACAGCAACTTATCCAACTTTATTCACTAAAACAACCACAATTAATGCTTTTTTCTGTAATAAACAAACGTCATTAGAGTTTGTTTATTACAGAAGAAAGCACTAATTGTGGTTGTTTTAGTGAATAAAGTTGGATCAGTAGCAGTTTTTGGGTTCTGATGCTTTTTATTGTGGATTTTACAATTAATAGAGATTGTCAATCTAAAATGGGACTATATTAGAAGAATGCGCGCTTAAAATGTCAAGCACCAGTTTGTCGACACATATTAAGTAAATGCTCTTATAAGTGAAAGCTCTAAAGATCTAAAACATTAAGTTCAAAATTTCATAGCTGACCACCACACGCAAATGTAGCAGTGACGTAAAAATGTGCACATTATGAATTATGCATGTTTACCTTACTTTTAGTGCAATCTCAGCGTTGGGATATATATATATATATATATATATATATATATATATATATATATATATATATATACATATAAAAAATTAGCAGGGGGTGTGGGGGGTAGAGGCAAATTAGTGTATGTGTGTTAACTGGTTTGTGTTTCGGGAAAGTGTCGTTTTGGTCAAGTGTAATTTTGGAGATTTACTGTTGACAATTGATATGGTTACTTCATTTACTTTACAAACAGAGAGGATTGTAGCATATATTTAGGGTGTTCATTACAAGTGAAATTTACTGTGTTTGTAGCTCAGTTTCAATGCAGCAGTGGGGGATTAGTGTTGGACAACTGAAATATTTTGAGTATGTCGGGTTCAACTTTGTCAGCTTTTGTTTATGAGTGTTCACTTAAAACGTGTCGACAAAGATGTGTTCGATATTTTAAAAGTTTGTTCTTATAATATAGACACATTAAATCAGCTTTTTGCAGATATTTTATTAACTGTAGGAGATTTAAATTATTTTATCAAAGAAATAGATGAGGAAATTGAAAAACTTCAAAAAAGTATTACTGATGAAATTTAATAGCAATACAACTGAAGCTTTAGTGTTAAATTAATTACAAGATAGCAAGCTTAAGGATAAATATAAATATAATTGGGAAGGAAAAGAATTAAAATATTTAGGAATAAAAATCTATCCAGAAGTGAGTAAGATTATTAATAATAATTTTGAAAAAGTAATTGGTGTTTTTTTTTTTACTTTTGAGGATAGGATAGGTTAGTGATTATTAAAATGATTACATTACCTAAGATTTTTATATATATATATATATATATATATATATATATATATATATATATATATATATATATATATTGCATTCAATAGCTTTAATACCTGACAAAAAACTTTTAAACAGCATAGAAGAAAACATTAACTTCGTCCTTATGGTATACTAAAAAGCCAAGAATTGTTTATAAAAGTCATATAAGATTATGGGAATAGGATTGTATTAGCTTCCCAGATGTAGACTCTTATTCTATTACTGCAAGTTTTAACTCAATTATACTCTGGATAGACTCAACCTACACTAGTCAATGGAAAACCATCCAGGAGCAGATTATACTAAATTCCTTTTTTTTTTTTCAAAAATCTTTTTTACTTTTTTTTATAACAAGAATAATAAGAGTACTAACATACTTACACTCAAAACTGAAACAAATTATTTACAAAGTCCATAACTAGGAAATACTTATATATACATTCAGGAAATCATCTAATACTTTTTTAGTAATGATTGTAACTTTTCCCAACCAATTAATTTGTGTGTTAAATTCTTTGTATTCATTTTTAAACTAGATATTTATTTTTCACATAAGGTCCTGGCTAAATAAATAAATGTATTTCTGAAAGATATACGAGAGTTAGTTTTCCAATTTTTTGTCACAACCTTTTTTGCTACTGCAAGTATTGACCAAAGAAGGTGTGTTTGAGATCTGGGTACGATTTCTGGTGCTGGTACATTAAATAAAATGAGTGAACTTGAAATTTCACAATTAACATTCCATAAGGCCTTACAGAAACATTCAAATTCCTTCCAACATTGGGATAACATATTACATGCAACAATCATATGAAACCAGTCAGCTTCTGTAGCTTTACACCTCCAACATTTCATATCATTTGTTTTGTACATATTTGCAATTCTTTGAGGTGTATAATAACGTCTGTGGAGGAATTTCCACGTGTTTATTTTTCCAGTAAGGAGAAATTGTTGTTTTTTGTACTGATTTTAGAAGTAATTTCTTGTATTTAGTAGTAAATTCTCCATTATTTATTTTGGTGGAGTATTCCCAAAAAGAAGCATTCGTGGAATTATTATCAGATCTAATGACTTTATATATTAGGGATATAAGTGAAGTGCCTTTCAAAGAACCATCAATTATATTAGTCAAAAGTTCTAGTGTTTTAGGTATGTTGTTTCCATGGGTTTGTAAGGAAAATATAGTTTTGTTATATATAAATTCTCTGCAGGTTTTTCTGTCTATCCAGTTATTATTATGTAGGCTGTATCTAGTAATTAGATGGTTAGTTGAATAAATTCCATTAGTGGATAAGAATTGGATCCAGTATATCAAGTCATTATTTTTAAATTCAAGCATTTTATTTCTATCAAAAGATATAAAACATTTATTAATATAAGCAATAGGAAAAATTAATATTATAAGCTTTTAATTGACTGGTTAGATTAGGTGATTTTCATGAAATTTGCTATTATTAGACTGATAAAGGAGCAAGGTTTTAACTTCTGCTTATCTTGTATGCATATTAAAGATCAAATAAAGGTGTTTTGGTGTATTGCAGTGAGAGGGTCAATTAACGTTCTATTATTGTTTAATAAAATTTTTTCATGTAATATTTTCCGATATGAATTATATGACGGGTTTAACCATAAAAGGATTATATTAAAAATAGAAGCATTTACATAATATTCAATATTAGGAAAACTAATACCGCCTTCTTCCCAACTTGCCACATGTCTTTGTAAAGATATTCTGGGTTTTTGAGGATACTACAGAAATTTTAGTAAGTTAATATTATTTTTTTTTAATATTTTCTTGGTTGGGGGAATGATTAAAGACTGACTTATATAAAGAATTTTAGGTAACACTATCATTTTAATTAGCATTAGTCTGTCCTCAAAAGCAAAATAAAGTTTGTTTCAATTATCTGTGAGATTAATAATTAGATTTGTTAAAATATTATAGTTCGTAGTAATTGTATTCTTAAGAGTGGAATTAATTTGAACACCCAGGTATTTAATGTGTGCATTGTCCCAGTTAAAGCATTTATAACTTTTCATTTTCATAGTCGTCTTTTTATTTATTAACAATGTCTGGGTCTTGTTATGATTAAATTTTAGTCCAGATAAACCTTCAAAAAAATCTAAAGTGTTAAGTAGCTGATCTAAAGATGCATTAATGTCTCCACTAGTTAGTAACAAATCATCTGCAAATAGCTGAATCTTTGGAAATATGTTACTATTTAAATTATAGCCTTTAATGTGAACATTATTTCTAATATAGTTGGCTAGTGGTTCTACAGCTAGAGTGAAAATTAAAGGGGAAAGAGGGCAACCTTGTTTTGTTCCTTTTGTAAGTTTAAATGATGGGGATAAGAAAGAGCCCATCTTTACAAAAGAAACAGAGTCTTCATAAAGGTTTCTAATTAATTTTATAACATTTAGGAAAAATTTATAGTGTTGTAAAGCTTTAAATAGATAGGACCACTCAGTGAATCAAAGACTTTGTTTATGTCTAGACTCATTATTGTTACTTCATTTTTATTTTCATTAGCTAAATCTATAAGAGTCAGAAGTCTTATTATATTACCTTGGACTTTTCTGTGTTTAATAAAACCTGTCTGATCTTCCTCTATTAGGCTAGGTATAATGGAATTGATTCTGTTTGATATTATGCTCATGAAAATCTTATAATCTATATTTAATAGTGAGATGGGCCTATAGGAGGAACAGGAAGTAGGATGTTTATCAGGTTTAAGTATGGGAGAGATTAATAAATATCTCCATGATGTTGGGATATTATAAGTAGTTTTAATTTCCCGAAATGTGTTTAGTAGTATTTTTAAGGTATTATCAGGAAGGATTTTGTATATTTCAGGAAGTAAACCATCTAACCCTGGTGCTTTATTAGTTTTTATGTTGTTTATTTGATTTTTTTTATTTCTGTAAATGTGAAAGGTCTATCAATTTTAACAATATTCCCAGGGGATAAAGTCTTTAGAATATTATCAGATAAGAATTTGTCTAGATTTATGTTTTCATTTATTGGTTTGAGAGTATTTATATTCTCATAATGTTTTTTGAAACCTTCTAGTATGGAATTTAAATTTGTAGCTTTTATTTTTCTCATATTTTCAACATATATAATTTATTTTATGTGATTTCTTTCTGTCAAGTACTTTGAGCATACTGCAATTCTATGTAGACTTTTAGGATTGATAGAGTATGAACATAATTTAATTTTTTCTAGATTTATAGATATTTTGTGTTGCAATACATTTTGATATTCTTTGTTTAATTTATTTATATTATCTAAGACTTTCTTATCATTTGGTGTTAGATTACCTTTTAAGTTATCTAATTCAGTTTGAATATCTTGTAGTCTTTTATCCCATTCCTTTCTTTTTTGCATATACCACATTTTAACTTTTCCATATAATGCAACTTTGAGGGTGTCCCATAGAATTGTATCCGATACTTCTCCATTGTTATTTGTTTCTAAAAACTGATTAATTTCTGGTAACATCTATTCTTGATAGCCTTTTATTTTCATAATATAAGCTGATATTCTTTGGCAATGTATTAAGGGTTCAGTTTGAAAAGTTATACTAAAAGTTATGGCATTATGATCAGAAAGGGAACAAGATATTAATAATACATTATCTATTTTTGATTGTAAAGAATTTGACACTAAGACTTTATCTATATTAGTTTGTGTCCCAAACCTATATGAATAGTGAGAGAACTTTAGGGAAGAGGGAAGTTTTATATGGTATATGTCTTTTAAATTTCTTGTATTGATATAATTATGTAGGTGTTTTGCTACAGGTTTTAGAACTCGTAGTTTCATCAGATGAAAGAATACAATTAAAATCCCCTGCGACTGTCATTTCTCCTCTAGAATGTAAAGTTATAATGTCTAAGTATTTCTTTACTGATTTTGTACCAATTCCAGCGATCCAGTAAGAGTTTATGAGTGTATAGTATTTCCTTTCAAGCATAATTACTACTAAAGTTTGACATACCCTCTTTATCTATATATGAGTTTACAATTTCAGGAAGCCTTAGACTTTTTTTCCAAAGAATTAGTACACCTCTTCTTTTGTAATTAAATTGGGAACTAGTCAATATTTTATAGTCTTTTAGTGTTAGCTTATTTAAGTCTTGGGATATTAAATGTGTCTCCTGAAGAAATACTATATCAGTCTTATGTAAAGAAAGGTATTTATTAATGCTTGCTCTTTTAATATGGTTATTTAGCCCATTAACATTCAATGATAGACAATTATACATTAAGAACATTTAAAATGTATAGTAGTTCAAAATAGCTATAATGATTTCCTAGGGGATTAACCTTGTAAGTTATAACAAAATGTGTTATGGACTGAGTTTCTGTAACAACTAAAGAAGGTAAAATAGTATTTACAACAACATCCTTCTTCATGGAACCTAGTGTTCCTGGTTTAATATGTGTTATATACAAGCCACAGGTCTGCCAACACATATTCAATAACACTGGGTCACTGCAACTGCATGCTTCATTAATAACCAAAAAGAAGATAGGGTTATATATTGTAGAGTCTATATGAACTAATATTTTGATTAAGGTTAAATGTAAGTAATATATAATACCTTACTATTCTTACAATCAAACATTCAGAGAATGGTAACAACAAACTTTTATATGTGTGTGCATAAACTATTTATTAATTAAAGTATTTATTGTATTATAACCTTCATTTCCCCTCCCCAAAAAACAAAAGTTTGTTTGAATAGACTAGGCCATATAAAATTTAAGAAAAAAGAAAATTTCAGTATGTTACTACAAATTTTATACTTCATGGGATGCCAAGTTGGGGAAACAGTATAAAAAAATAAAAAAATAAAAAAAGAAAAGGAGTATGCAATAGTACATATATTTTTTGACCTTCATCCACAATATTTTAACATTTAATATTTGGTTAATATCTATATTTTCTCATAATGTGTCTTGCAAGGTACTAACAAGACTTAGAGAAAAAAAAATCATCACATCATAAAGTTAACAAGTTATGGCAACAGTATAACACAGTATCCCTTAAAATTATTACAAAAACTAAGGGTGAAATACTTTAGCATTGATGTTTTAACCAATACTTCTTTAGTATGTAATGCATTTGTGCACCATCTCTGCACATAAACAGTGTTCAAAAAAATGTATTGTATTAAGTGGCTGTACTGCTTTTTTATTATATTTTTATTGGTACTCTTCCATTATCAGGACAACACCCCAAATGAGCTGATGGAATATCTTGTATTACTTTTTCAAGGTGTGTGTTTGTAAAAGGGACAGTACCTTAAATTAACATCAAATTAAGTCATGACATTTTCAAAATGTTATGACACTTTATTTCTTGTAGGTAGTATATCTCTTTGTACAGCTGTTTGGCACTGCTGATGAATACTGCAAGTAGATTAGGTAGTCCATTGCTTATGAGTTATTGTGAGCAAGACCCCTTGATTCTAGCACAAGATTTAATGGCAGTTCTGTTGCACAAAAAAGGGGGAACTTCACAACTCATTTTTATTTTAGTTGAATGGCTTTCTTAGTGATGAATGCAGCAAAAGGATAGTTTTACAGACCAAAGATTAATATGAATGTGTGTAGCATTTTTATAGGAAGACAGAATCATTTTGTCTATTTCCTGATTATTATTCATATATAGATTATAGAAACAAAAGTGGCTGCTCAGTCATAACAAAGCTTTTAACTTCTTTATTGAACAATCAGCAGCGAAGACGAGAAATCATCATCTTCTTTCGGCTGTTCCTGTTAGGGGTCGCCTCAGCAGGTCACCTGTTTCCATTTCTTCTGTCCTCTGCATCTTGCTCTGTCACACCAACCACCTGCATGTCCTCTCTCACCACATCCATAAACCTTATCTTAGGTCTTCCTCTTTTGCTGTTACCTGGTAGCTTCATCCTTAGCATCATTTTCCCAATGTACTCAGCATCCCTCCTCAGCACATGTCCAAACCAATGTAATCTTGCCTCTCTGGCTTTGTCTCCAAAACTTCCAACCTGGGCTGACCCTCTAATATACTTATTCGTAATCCTGTCCACCCTCGTCACACCCAGTACAAATCTTAACATCTTTAACTCTGCCACATCTAGCTCAAACTCCTGCCTTTTTTGTCAATGCCACTGTCTCCAATCCATATAATATAGCTGGTCTCACTACCCTCTTGTAGACCTTCCCTTTCACTCTTACAGGTACTTGTCTGCCACAAATCACTCCTGACACTCTTCTCCACCCACTCCATCCTGTCTGTACTCTCTTCTTCACCTCTCTTCCACACTCACCGTTACTCTGAACTATTGACCCCAAATATTTAAACTCCTCCACCTTCACCACCTCTACTCCTTGCATCCTCACCATTCTTCTATCCTCCCTCTCATTCACATGCATATATTCTGTCTTAGTCCTGCTGACCTTCATTCCTCTTCTCTCTAGAGCATATCTCCATCTCTCCAGGGTCTCCTCCACCTATTCCCTACTGTCACTACAGATGACAATGTCATCTGCAAACATCATAGTCCATGGGGACTCCTGTCTGATCTCGTCTGTCAACCTGTCCATCACCATTGCAAATGAGAAAGGGCTCAGAGCTGATCCTTGATGTAAACCCCCTCCACCTTAAACGCATCCGTCACTCCCACCGCAGACCTCGCCTCTGTCACACTACCCTTGTACATATCCTGTACCACTCTTACATACTTCTCTGACACTCCTGACTTCCTCATACAATACCACAACTCCTCTCTAGGCACCCTGTCATATGCTTTCTCTAAGTCTACAAAAACACAATACAACTCCTTCTGACATTCTCTGTACTTCTCCAGCAACACTCTCAGAGCAAACATTGTAGTGCTCTTGCCTGGCATGAAACCATACTGCTGTTCACTAATCATCACGTCCCTTCTTAACCTAGCTTCCACTACTCTTTCCATAACTTCATGCTGTAAACGATCAATTTAATCCCTCTGTAGTTACTACAGCTCTGCACATCACCTTTATTCTTAAAAACCAGTACCAAAACACTTTTCCTCCATTCCTCAGGCATCCTCTCACTTTCTAAGATTTCATTAAACAATCTGGTTAAAAACTCCACTGCCATTTTACCTAAACACCTCCATGCTTCCACAGGTATGTCATCTGGGCCAACAGCCTTTCCATTCTTCATTCTCTTCATAGCTGTCCTTACTTCCTCCTTGCTGATCCATTGTAAAGACGAGAAATAATGGCTTTAAAACCTTACTCTATCTGAATTCCTATTAATACAACACGTGTTGCATTAACTTTCATTTTCTAAACAATAATAACTATGTATTTCTTGCATTACTGCCTGAATGCAATGTAGTGCTTTACCAGGAAATGAAGCATTTTAGCAGGAACAGCATGACAGTATGAGGCAAAATCAGGAGAACCACTCTACAAATTAACAGCAGTGTGATCATTATGTTGGAACTGTTGCCCTGACAACAAAAAAGCACCTTCTTATTCAAGCAGCATTATAAACCTTGTAAAACATATAGATAGTTATTTTTGTCAGGTATATTGAAATAAAGCTCATTTTATGTTTTGAGTTACTTACATTTTCCAGCGTTCCAATTGGTCTGTTGGTCACAAAGAGGAACTACAGGTTTAGAGGTCAATTGTTCGGTTTCTGCTAGGCATCTCAGTTGTTTCTGTGAAGAAATGAAGCTTGTGGATGGATTACAAGGCTCGAGCTGCTTTCAAAAACACTAATTTCAAAACCATTTAGGTAAGAAGGTGAGAATTATATTTAACATGTATCAAATAATTAGAAAAATGTTTGGGAAATGCTGCAAGTTTATTTATGCTGCAAATCTAATGTACTGTAGAAAAACATCAGTTTAAGCTCATTTACTTCCATACTGTTTAAAAACAGGCATAACATATAAGCTCTATCTTAAAGGTTATTTATAACTAATATGTCATGCTTGCTTCACTAAATGAACACATCTCCAGTACTTTGTTAAACAACATAAACAGAGCCTTTTAGGAGGCTTTATAGTTTTCATAAAATCAAGACATAGAATACTATAACCACACTGCAAGTGAGACATAGCACCTATGTAAATCCCAATATGTCACATTACCTATATTTTATGAACTTTTTTTAAGTGTGTTTACTTTTTAGGTATTAATAGAGAAAATAAATAAATAAATAATATATATACTTTATCAAAGATGTAGTTTAATTCATGGAAGTTATTAAGAATAACAGCTAGGCATTTCTTAGGTACCTTGCAGCCTATGCTAAATGTAATGGATACATTTTAATTACTAAAGGTTATTAAGAATAACAGCTAAGCATTACCTTTTAGCTTATACTAAATGTGATGGATGAAGTTATATTACTTCATATATCTATATTATTGATTTAAAATAGCAGTAGAGATATTAATGAAAATAAAAATCATATTTTACCTTGTTTATCTTTGTAGCAATCTGTGATATCAGAATGTTAGTTGACTATTCAAAAGATTTAAGATAGAGGAGACAAAAACGGCAAAAAGTACATTTTGTTCATTTGTCTTTGAGTTTGTTCTTGTCTTTCACAGTCCAGTCAGACTTTGTTGCTGCTTGTCTCTTTAATGTTGAAGTAGTATCCATTTGATCTTCTGTAGTTACCAGATTCTTCTTCTTTATAAAAGTGTTTGCTTCTTCTAAAGTTTCGAAGGTTCTTTTCCCCTCAGGAAGGCAAAGTCTAATTTTGGCAGGGTATGTTAATTGTGCCTTAATACCAGCTTGCTTGAGAGATTTGAGGAGAGGAATGAAAGTTTTTCTTTTTGTAAAAACAGTAGTAGAGTAGTCGTTGTCAAATATGACTATCTGATCATTTATTTTAATAGGAGAGAGAGCCCAAGTTGATTTTAAGATCAGATCTTTGTCCTGGCTAGACATTAGTTATGCTATTATTGATCTAGGATATGTCTTCTTATTGTTTGATGGGATTGTAGTTAGTGATCTATGGGCTCTTTCAAAGCCAAAAGAAAGAGCCTCTGGTAAATTTAGTGTTTTAGGTATCCATGTTGTCAAAAAATTAATCATATTGTCTCCTTCCATTCCTTCTGCTATACCATATATCCCAATGTTATTTCTTCTGGTTCGGTTTTCTAAATCATCTACTTTATTGATGAGTTTGTTGTTTTGTAATAGGAGAGTTTCCATATTTTTCTCTACATCTGTCAGTCTGCTGTCAATATCCGAGACAGATTCTTCTATTGCTGAAATTTGTATTCTCTGTTGTTTTAGAATGTCACTCAGTATTTCAATTTGTTTATTGGAATTTTCTTTTATTTTATCCACTTTTGTATCTAGTATGTGCATTTTTGTTATTATGTCTTGGATATTTGTCAGAATGGTGTGCATCTCTTTTTTCAGAGAGCTGTCTTGCTGTGTAGATTTTAAGACTCATCTTTTCTTTAAGTGCAGTTTTCCCTTCCTTCTTTCTTCTTGTTAGTTTAACAGGAAAATCTGGAGATTCTTAGATGAAAAATGCACCAAAAGAAAGCTTTCGAGTTCTACTTTATAGAACTATTAATATGAAATTATTTGTGGTGCTTTTTAGTAATAAATCCTGTCAGGAAATTTGAACAGCTGCAGAGCAGAGATTTTATGCTGCTATCAGGCTTCCATCCAAGCCACGCCCCCCCCCCCCCAAGATTATACTAAATTCTGATAAGTTTATTAGAGATGATAAATTAGGAATATGTAGTAATCCTTTCATCTGGTTAACAAAATTTATTTTTGAAGGAAATTAATTTCAATCTTCAGACTCTGCATATCAGTGGTGGATGGTGACTTCAAATTAAAGGAGGGCTGCAGGAGACAGCTGAATGGGTAGGTCCAATTGGAAGAGGTGTGGCCAACTAGAAAAGGTTGGAGCTCTGCCCAATAACATGACTGGAACTTTAATTAAATATGCTGCCTTGGGTGCCAGTCACTATGAGAGTCCAATCAAGACAAAATGAAGTGTAAAAGAAAAAAATATTTCAATGCATTGGCTACATGACAGCTTACTTAATATCTAGATGGAAACAAAAAGGTTGTGAGGCATGAAAAAATAAATTACGTTTTAAATACATTACTGGAATACTTGTCAAAATCAAGTATAAAAAAACAAGCTTCTTCTTGCACTGCAGTTTTAATTATAACTTATATTCAGCTTTATAAAAGTACCAAGTAACATGCTGAAAGTAGAAATCTCTATGATACCCCCACTATTAAAATGTTTCTTATCCAAAAAAGACCTGCTGCCTGACAACTATCTACTTGTTTCATGGGGAAAACATGATCAAAGTAAAAAATGAACAGCAAACAAGAAACAAGCTCAAGATAAATTGCATAAAGGATTACTGCACAGGTTATGGACCACACATGATAGATTGGCATTTTGTTTAGTTTACGGGTAAAGCCTGCAAAGATGACTGCAAATCTCCAACAAATGTAATGAGCTTCTGAAAATACTGTAATCCTGTCCTTTATTACAAATACTGTCATATGCATTTCAATAACTAAGGCTTGCACATTATCTAGTTATGTAAATATTCTTGGCATTGCAACAACAAAAAGGCTTTCAGTGTTGGTAATTATTTAACAGTATGCTTATTAAATGTTACTTGCATCTTACAATCACAGACAAGCTTACCCGATGGTCATTAAAGCATTGCTACTTAAACACAAAGCAACAGGGCACTGCAACAGCATGTATTTTCTGAATAATAAGTATAAAATTATGACAGAAAACCAGAACATTCTGCAAAATCAAGGACAGACGAAAAGCCACTGTCATACTTGCATCTACCTTGTATGGGGGAATACTCTGCACACTTATACTGCATAATTGCTCCTTGCCTTGCTTGGACACATCCAGAGTCACTACATGGGGGAGTGGGGTGAAACAAGTATGTCACAATTTGAAATGTCTCTGGCTGATGATGATGGCTCTGACACTCATACCTCTCAACCTCAAAGCAAGAAATCTGGACAAAGCCATACATAGAAGTGGGACACAGGCCCAAAAATAAGGACAATCTTTAAATATTGCTCTTATAAACTTAGAAAGATAATAGAATAGTAAGTAGTAGGTCTTGCATTAGTATGAAATTTCTGAAGGGTATGAAATCTGAAACTCAAATGTCTGCCATTATTTTCTAACTTCAATCTTTAATGATTTGCCACTAATTTGGCAGAAAACCACAATTTTATGAAAAACAGACCAAAAATGTGATGCAAAAATATAAAATTGCGACACAATACAGCTGGAACCTGTCAAAGAAGGGGCACCTTTTTAATATTAGTACTGTTAACTTGAGTAGCTGACAAAATAAGAGCATCTACATGCATTTCTGAAATAAAAGTAATCTATAACTCTGGTCATTACAGTTATTTATAATTGTAAACCCTCCACGTATTTTGTGGAGGGGTTATTAGGGGGAGAGCAACATTTTGAGCCAAAACTGGGGACAGTTGAGAGGTTTGGATATTGGGGGAACATACAAACAGTACTAAAAATTGCTCTTGTATAAACTAAATACAGTTGATAGAATAACAGGTCTTGCTTTAGCATGCATTTTTCTGAAGGTTATAATGTCTGAAACTCAATGTCTGTCATTATTTAGTGACTTCATTCCTAAATGATTTGATAGAAAACCACAAATTATATGAGGAACAAACCAAAAATAAGAAGCAAAAATCTATTCATTCTGCAAAAATCTGGATAGTTGAGAAGTATAGTTCAGCCGGGGCTGTCTGAGTTTGTTGCCCTTTCCCCCTCACAAAATCATGGTCGAATGGAGCCCCACGCAGCTATTCCAATGTCCCATTCCTTGGTTATTTCACCACATTTACCATAAACACTGTAATGTGCATACTGCTTTATTTCTGTGATGATTTGGATTTCATTTGAACGTTTTATTTTGCATTTTACAGCATAGACCCTAATAGATATCTGCTAAACAAAGCGCAATGCAGTCTCACAATGAAAATAGACTTAGCATTAAAACTTCTCTGCCCTTGAAACACACATTCATTGAAACAGCATTGAAACCCACATTCAAAGAAAATACATTTTGCCAATGGCAGATAAAGATTAACTTTGGGCTGTTTTCAAATCATAGGCCCCTTGAACACTAAACATACACATGCTCTTTGATACATCTTCCTGAGTGTATTAAATTATATTCCTTGTGCAATACAGTACAGTTGTTAGAGGTCATTTTAAATGTATTGTTTTGAACATTTTTCAAGTAAACAATGAAACAAAATGCATGCAACAATAATGACAAAACTGCCCAATTCAGAACATTTCCATCATAAAAGTCTACTCAAACTTACATTTTCATCATAAAAGTCTATTCGAACTTCTAGAGTCCACCAGTATCAGTAAATATGCACAATCTCTGAAGAAGTAAAAGTAATCTAAATTCCACATTAAAGAAATCTGTAACTAATGAAGAGGTTGCTGCTAGCAAACAACTTCATATGTCATTGTTTCATCTACAAATAAAGTGGTTGTTGCCCTTGAGGAATAAATTTGCCCATGTTGCATAAAAAAATGATAAGCTAGTAATATCACAGTAGGGAATGAATGACAAACTGATAACAGGTTCATAGTTACTAGGTATCTTCGCCAAAAAGGACTGCAGCATCCACCCCATTTACAACACAGTACAGTATCAGCAATGCATCTACCTACTGTGGGAGAAGAACCCACAGCCGTCTGCATCAAAAGCAAGTATACTACCTGTTGTGCTATTAACAATGCAAGTAGACTCACCATAAGCAGTACTAAACTTTTGTTAACCTGCAGCTCCCAGCTCCTTGTAAAATCTACTCAACACTCTGCTGTATTTCTAAACTTTGCAGCACAAGAAATCTGGAAAAAGCCAAAATTGATTGTGGGGGGGACAAAACCCCACAAACCAGGGACACATTTTAAACATTGCTTGTATAATGTTGGAAAATTGCTACAATAAAATGCTCTGTTACCACCATGCATTTCACTGCCAAGTCTTGAACCCAGTGGAACCCAGTGGAACCCTGTGCAAAACAGTCAGAGCAACATACCACTATGCCAAATCAGCTGTTTTGGGAAAGAGAGGAAGACTGAAACTTAAATGACTACCATTTAGTGAATTCAGTTCTCACCATAGCTGTCAACCTTTTAGCACAAAACACCTGAACAAAGCCAATAGTGGGGGAACACAGCCCCCAAACATATTCAGTGAATTCAGTTCTCACCATACCTCTCAGCCTCTTAGCAAAAAACACATGGACAAAGCCAGTAATGGGGGAATACAGCACCCAAACATATTCAGTGAATTCAGTTCTCACCATAGCTCTCAGCCTCTTAGCAAAAAACCTGGACAAAGCCAATAATGGGGGAATACAGTCCCAAAAATAAGGACAAATTTCAAATATCCATGTTATAAACCTAGAACATTGCGAGAATAAAATGTTGTGTACTTTCTGAAGAATATGAAGTCTGAAATTCAAATGCCTGTTATTTTTATTTAACATTTGTTAACCAGGAAAGTCTGACTTGGAACAAAAGCCAATTTTCAGCAGAGCAGGGAGAAACACTCCAGACACATGTCTTTGTAAGATGGGAAGACATGCAGACTCCACACAGTAAGCACCCCAGCCAAGAATCAAACCAGATAACCTGTAGCTGTCAGGCAACAATGCTACCAGTGCACCACTGACTTTGCTAGCAACAACAAACATACAGAAACCACAGATTTTATGAGGGACAGAACAAATAAGATGCAAAAATCTGCAAATTTGTTACAGATGGTGGTGGGTAGGGAATTCAGGCCCTTACTACCTGCACCCAAGGTACAGGGCTCAAGCCTGAGTATTCTCTACCCACCACCATGTAGCAACTGGGGCATTACACACACACATACACACACACACACACACACACACACACACACACACACACACACACACACACACACACACACACCTCCATTTGTCCGTAGCACCCTTCTTCCATAGATTGAACCAGCAAATCTATTCATTGTCCTCCATAGTTTGCATAGCAGCCTGTGCAAACTGTTTCCCCATGAGAGTACAGTCTGGTGACCTTGTGGTCATCACCATAGTTCTGAGTACCAGGAACTCCAAGCGCATGGAGTTCCGGGACTCATGATTTTTTTTTCTGTTTTCTTTCTACAGGTGGGGGGACTCTCTTTAATTTTTATTATTTTCTTTTTTTTTTCTACAGGTGGGGGGGCTGCAGTCTTGCAGTCCTATAACACGAGCCACCCCTGCTGCATATATGAAATCAATTCTTAAAACAGTTAAGAAATATGTTTTTAAAACTCAATATCAAAATGGAAATGTTTGTGTTTTCCTATTGCACATACCTCTAGATTTAAGGAAATTCAGAACGATGTTAAAATGAATTTACTAAAAAGGAGTGGATTAGTATTATGGTTTGATTGCTTTAAAAAGGAAAAACTAAGTCCCCACAATATTTAATGAAAAAAATATAAGTTGGATGAATCTGCTAACTAGTTAACATTATCCATCAGTAAGAAATTAAATGAATTTATGGATAATATGAGTGAAAAGGAACAAAATATTATATGTTAAGTTGTCTATCTCGCCTTCATTCTTGCTGGTTGGGTTCGGAGCCGCGGCTATGACTCATCCATCTTCAAAAGCTCGAGAGCTGTTTACTGGCTCGAGGCCTCTCCATATCCCATGATGCCTGGCGCTAGAAACCCAGATCTTGTTTGCCGCTTCTGCTGTGAGGTTGTCTTACTGGCTCAGGTCGTATATTTTCATTGTTTTATCTGTTTTTTGACAAAAACTATTAGGGTTTTAGTGTAGTTTGTTAGTTGTAGTTACAATCTTTCTATAGGATATCTTTGTTTACCTGAATTCCCCTCCCCTTCAGAAAACTCGTTTTAGTTAGAGAGCCCCCCCCAATCTCTTCCTTAAGTAGCTTTTTAAGTTAGAGGCTAACCTTTTAATAAAAAAAAAAAAATTAGTATTTACCTAGTTTAGTCTTACTTGTTTGTTGGTAGCATAGGATATTCTGTCTATTTTTGGGCTGTTTTTTGGGTGTGGTAACTTGTGTGTGTGTGATAGTTATTATATCCTAAATTTTTTGTGTGTTGTGTTTGGTGTTCCTTCCTTAGGTATGTCCAAGGATACCAAGGTGTCCGGATTCAAGAAGTGTGACTCATGCTGTCAGAAGATGTCTCTGACAGATGGTCACACTTCTTGTGTCTGTTTTCTGGGTGCTGTTCACCTGCAGGACTCTTGTTCAGTTTGCCATGCTTTCAGCCCAAGAGTCCTGCAGGAGTGTAGGAATAAGTTAATCCTATGGGGTTTACTTAAGCCCGAAGATTCACCGGCTAAGGCTCAGCCCGCAAAGTCCTCCAAGCCACCTAAATCTTCTGCTCCAGTTCAGAGCTGTCATTGGGTGAAGCTTCTCCTTCTGCTGCGCTTCCAGCCGAAACTGATGTGCCTGCCTTCCAGTCAGTTCCGACACGCACATTGGAGCCATCGGGGAGTCGAAAGAGATCCAGGTCTTCCTCCCTGGAGTCGATACATTCAGCTCCAAGGTCTCCTCTGCTCCAATCAGAGTGCAGTCATCAGTCCTCCCACTCTTTTCGGTCATCAAGGCTTTCAGATCATGACGTGGAGAGAGTGGTCAGTAGGCTGCTGAAATCACAGGCCCTAGCAAAAATGTTGTCCAGCCCCCCTCATCAGGGTTCAGCTCTGTCCATGTCTGCAGTTATTCCTCCTCTGACTCCTTCCTTGAGTTCAGAGCCAGAGTTCATTGGGGTTCGAGTCGTGGAACTGTCGGCACCGATACCTTCTCCTTCGGTTCTGTTGTCGGCTCTGATCACTTCCTTGGTACCATCCTTGGAGGGATCTGGATGCCTAGACTCCCTCATCGGCTCCAAGGGGGCTAGTGGCATCGGACCCTTGTCCGACCCCGTTCTCCACCTCGGAGATTCAGTGCAGGTGAGCTTGGTTCCTACATCAGCTTCTGAGCTTTCCCCCTTGGTGCGGAGAGGGATTCCAATCTATTTGGAACTGGAGCCTTCTCAGCATCTGAGCAGGGGCGCCTTCGAGGTCATGAGGAATGTGCTGGCCCCTGAGTCAGCCCCACGATCATCTCCATCAGCTCCTCTCCTATGGTGCCTGTGTCTGCCTCTGCCCCTCCTCTAGACCCCAAGCATGGGGAACCAATGCTCCAGGGCACCCCTTTGGGTGTATCTTCCTCTTCCGAGGCCTTCCCTGATCATTCACAGAAGCCACCTCATAAGAGGAAATGCAAAAGGAAGCATGTTGACTCCCCTGAGTCTGTCACATCAGATACCAACTTACAGGATTCGGAAGGGTCCCCTAGATCCTCCTCTGAAGATGTCTCCTTCTCAGACATCCTTGAGATGCTTAGGCAGAGGGGGAACTGGACTAGCCTGAGTCCTTCCGAGGATGAGGCGGTATTCCTGGATGCTTTTGGATCCCAACCTTCCCCCTCCTGGGTGTCTCCACCTTTCGACCCACTGATGTCTGTGGTGGCTCGGAAGGAGTGGTCAGCTCCAGGCACAGTGGAACCGACCCCCAGAAGACCCGCTAAATTTATAACTGCACCACAGGATAAACAGTTTTTGACCAAAGGTGTTCCCATTGAGGCCACAAAGAAGGAGTTGGCTGAAACTTTTTCATCTGTCCATCTCCCTAACAAGGAGTTTAGGATGATGGACAGATATGTGACGTGGATGTTCTCTTCAGCGACCTTTTCCATGAGGTCTCTGAATTATTTGTGCCACTTTACCCGTCTTCAAAGGGATCTCCTTAAAGAGCTTGGAGATGCCCTCCAAGATCCGTCAGCTGAGGGGGCCCAGGCTAAGGCAGCCTCCCAGCTGGCGACTCTTAATTCAGTGGTGAACTCCTCCATGAGGCTCATTTCTTATGCAGCCAATGGTGCGAGTAGAGCCACGGGCACAGGCGTTGCCCTAAGGAGGCACGCTTGGATGCAGCTATGTAACTTTGCGGAACCTTTCAGAGCATCTTTCACCAACACCCCCTTTGATGGTTCCTCTCTGTTTGGATCACAGATGAAGGACACCCTTACCAGGTGTGAGCAGGAAGGCAAGACTCTCTCTGCCGTGGGAGTCCATTTTTCCACTCCTTCCAGACCATATCCCAAGGGTCAGAAGAGTGGAAAGATGTGGTTCCGTAAATCCCAGGGAGCCTTGCCAGACACACATGCTGAGTTACCATCCAGGGGCAGAGGAGGGAACAATAACAGACGCCTCATGGCAGAGGGAGTCCGCAAAACCAGGGCAGCAGAGAATCCTTCTCTGACAAGCCCTTCCAGCATCCCTGAAGGGTTGCCCAGCTGCCCACCTTGGGAGGCAGTCGGGGAAAGATTATCGCTGTACCCAAGAGCCTGGCAAGACATAACACAAGACAAATGGGTGCAGTCTGTTATATCCGGAGGCTACAGAATTCCCTTTGTTCGCACTCCCTTATTGTTAAACAAGTCCCTTCCAGATGTTCCACCCAATCTAAGGGATCAAGCAGTTCAAGAAGTTTCAAAACTGCTAAGAAAAATGGCCATCCAGCAAGTCCCAGCAGACCAGCAAGGATCCGGAATTTACTCAAGGTTCTTTTTGGTACCAAAAAAGACAGGGGACTGGAGACCCATTCTGGATCTCAGCAGACTAAACAGGTCTGTACAAAGAATGAAGTTTTGGATGGTCATGCTAAAGTCCATTTTACCCTTTCTGGGTCAGGACAATTGGATGTGCTCTATAGATCTTCAGGATGCATACTACCACATCAAAATGGACAGACGCTCCAGAAGATTCCTTCACTTCCAGCTGGGAGCCAGCCATTATCAGTTCAGAGCTCTGCCCTTTGGTCTCACCACAGCCCCCAGGGTGTTCACCAAATGTATGGCAGTAGTTACCGCTCACCTGAGATGGCAAGGATTCCAGGTGTCTCCATATCTAGACAACTGGCTCCTCACTGCTACCACCAGAATTCACCTTCTGTGAGCCAGAGACTACACTATCCAGACTTGCTCCAGACTAGGTATCACAATAAATTTCAAAAAATCTGCATTGTCGCCCTGTCAGTCTATCACCTTTATAGGTGCAAATTTAAATACAAAAGACATGTCAGCCAACCTTCCACCAGAGAGGGTGTTAGTAATTCGCCAACATGTGCAGGTCTTATTAGGATACAAAGGAATTCAAGCCAGGTACGTCCTCCAAACTCTGGGTCTGATGGCAGCAGCGATCATACTCGTTCCTCTAGCTTGTTTTCACATGAGGATTCTCCAGTGGCTTCTTTTCACCGAATGGTCCTTCCAGCAGCTTCCCATGTCTCACATGATTATGATCACACAAGCATGCAAAAAGCACCTTGCATGGTGGATGGTCTCCACAGCACTGCCCCAGGGCAGACCATTTGTACTCCCCCCCTCCAGTTGCTAGAGTGACCACGGAAGCCTCCCTGATCAGGTGGGGGGGCTTTATCAGGGCAGAACAGTCCAAGGCACCTGGCAACCTCACTAGTACCATCTGCATATAAACGTCTTGGAGATGAGGGCCGTGCTTTTAGCTTTGCAAGCTCCTCAGGACTCTCTTCCTACTGGGACCATTGCAATTCAAATGGACAATATGTCAGTAGTGTGGTACATCAACAAGCAGGGCAGAACCAGGTCCTATCCCCTATGTCGAGAAGCACTCAGACTCTGGCAGTGGGCAATCTCTTCCCAATGGTTTCTGATCGCAATGCACATCCCTGGGAGATCCAACGTCATAGCAGACAGGCTGAGCAGAGCAATTCTCATGCCTCACGAGTGGTCTCTGAATCAGGTAGTGGTGGACAAAGTCTTCCACAAATGGGGCCAACCTTGCTGCAACCTTTTTGCCACCCCCTTCAACAGCAAGTGCAGCAATTTCTTCTCTCTCCTTCCACTTCCTGGACATTCCCCCAGAGATGCTCTAGTCCACGATTGGCCTCAGGGACTTCTGTATGCATTCCCTCCCTTTCCCCTAATCCCAAAGCTAATACAGAAAGGTACCGTATTGAGCTGCAAAATGATCCTCATTGCTCCTTACTGGCCTCGACAAATATGGTTCCCATTCCTGCATCATCATCTTCTCGAGCAGCCTTGGACTCTGGACCCAGTTCCAGACCTTCTGATCCATCAATCGGGCTGGCTGCACCAATCCCTGCAATCTCTCCAGCTCACTGCTTGGTTGCTCCACTTCCAACTTTAGCCAGACTTCCTGATAGCTCCCCCTCTGTGCGCAAAATTATTTTATCATCGCACAAGTGTATGACTAGAAAAACCTATGCTAGTAAGTGGAAACATTTTTCTTCCTGGGCAGAGGCTAAGAGTATAGACCCCTTTTCAGCCCCTGTACACCACATTTTGGAATTTCTTGCGGAACTCTTTCATGCTGGGTCTGTTTCCGCTACAATTAGAGTTCAGTTAGCTGCAATTTCAAATTTTCACATTGGCCTGTCGGAAAATAATATCATGTCTCATAAGCTATGTAAAGACTTTCTCAAAGGGACCACTCTGCTCAGGCCCCCAGTGAGAGATCCTCCACCTCCGTGGGATCTAAATTTGATACTAGCTTCTCTGATTTTGCCCCCCCTCAAACCTGAAGCATCTTGTTCTTTGAAGTTTTTATCTTGGAAAACCCTCTTTCTGGTAGCAATTACTTCAGCCAGAAGAGTTTCGGAACTTCAGACTCTTTGTATCTGTCCTCCGTACCTTAGTGTTCCACAATGACAGGGTTGCTCTCAGGACTAATCCTTCCTTCCTTCCTAAGGTCTCTTCTGAGAATAACTTGAATCAGTCCATTGACCTTCCTGTGTTTTTTCCCAACCACTCCAACAGGGCGGAATATACATTGCATCAATTAGATGTTCACAGGCAACTACGCTTTTATTTGCATAGAACTAAGGACATCAGAAAATCGGACCAGCTTTTCCTTTCCTATGCTGAGGGTAAACAAGGTCTTCCAGTCTCAAAAGTAACCTTATCCAGGTGGTTGACTACTATCATCACATTCATCTATCAACTGAGGAATAAAGAATTGCTTGTTAAACCAAAAGGTCACTCCACCAGTGCTTTAGCCACTTCTGTGGCTTTTCAGGCTAGGTTGCCCATGGAATCTATTTGTGCTGTGGCTATGTGGGCCAACCCACATACTTTCATTTCACATTATAAGTTGGATGTGATTTCCAGGAGCAGAGCTGATTTTGGTTCCACTGTTCTGAAGAGTTTGTTCCAATGAGCCACCCAGGATTTTAGGTGCTAGGGACGCTGTCCCAACCAGCAAGAATGAAGGCGAGATAGACAACTTAACATAAAGAAGTTATGTACCTACCATAACGTTCCATGTTAGTTGTCTTCTTCTCGCCTTCTTTCTTGCATCCCACCCTTCATCCCTCTATCCTAGTAGACCGAGAAGTGCTCCTTATGGTTTTTCACTGGCTGAGTCTTCTCTGGCTATTCCTCTCTGCCTAGTAGTCTCTCTGGTAGGGTTTATGCATTATAGGATAGGATTCCTTCCTTTTTATATCTGCAGTTAGACTTACCAACCCCGCGGTGGTGGTGCTGCTGCGGTAGCATTGTCACCTCACAGTAAGACGCTGTTTGGTTCGATTCTCAGCTAGAGCATCTTCTGCAAGAAGACATGCACGAATGGGCATACCTTCATTGAAGGTTGTGCATCAGGGCTGGTAACTCGGCATGTAAAAATCAACTACCAATCATTAGTGGACCGGAGTTCCGCTGTGGCGACCCCTAACCGGGAAAAGCCGAAAGACACAACAAATTAGACTTACCAAACGAGATCTGGGTTTCTAGTGCCATGCATCATGGGATACAGGGAGGCCTCAAGCCAGTAAACAGCTCTCGAGCTTTTGAAGATGGCCAAGTCGGAGCCGAGGATTGGCTCCGAACCCAACCAGCAAGAAAGAAGGCGAGAAGAAGACAACTAACATGGAACGTTATGGTAGGTACATAACGTCTTTTTCTCCATTGTATGACTATATGAATGCTGTTATTGAAGGTCGACTGACACACAAAGGAATCTTGTCCAAGCTATATATACGTTAATTATAATTATTAATAATTTTGATGGAAAACTCTGGAACTTTTTAGACAGTGGTGGATTGAGTGACTCAGTAGATGGTAAGAATAAAGCTTTAATAATTAAATCAGTTAGTCAAACTTCCTCAAGTTTATATTGAAAAGTTTTTTTTATGTAGAAATATAAACAGAGAATGTTTGTTACTCCATATAAAATCTCTAAGTTTAGTAAAATGACTTCTTCAGTTTGGTGGAAATGTAGTAAAGATTCAAAATCTGATTAGAGTTTGAAAAATTAAATCTATATTGGGAAGAGATAAGTACGTTTTTAAGGGGTTATGGTCTGATAATTGTTCGTTAAATAGATCAGTAATAATAATGAATGTTCCTCTTTCTGTATCTGTAAAAGCCAAAGAGAAAATACTTTTTTTTGGGGGGGGGGGGTCTCCTGACAGTTGCCATAAAAGTTATTACAAAAAAAATTGGAAATCAAATTTTTAAATTTTACAAAAATACTATGTAGAAGTTCGATTCTCAGCTAGAGCGTCTTCTGCGTGGAGACATGCGTGAATGGGCGTACCTTCATTGAAGGTTGTATGTCAGGGCTGGTAACTTGGCATGTAAAAATCAACTACCAATCATTAGTGGACCGGAGTTCCGCTGTGGCGACCGTTAACCGGGAAAAGACACAACAACAACTATGTAGAAATGAAAAAGAAGTGATCAGAATAAGATCTATAAATCAAATTAAGACATTTAGTTGTTGGGATAACCTTGAAATGTTGCTATTGAAATACCAAGATTCTTAATGTGCTAATTGTATAAGATTACCTAGAAGATTCAATGTATTCCTATCATTGCATAACAATATGTGAAGTTGAATTTCTTCCTTTCTGTGTATATATTGTAAATATGTTAAATTAATAGCAATTTTCTTAGAAAAAGTTAAGCAGATACATACCATAAAAATGATGCAAAAAAAAGAGAGTGTGGTTTCCCATGCATAGGCTAGCCACACTGTACATCAGACATAGGCAACCCAAGTAGCAATGTAAAAAGAGAACAGTTATCATCATTTGCACAGGTGGAGAAGGGAGCACAGAAGTGCATGTCTTTCACAGGGTATGTTTGAGTGAGAGTCCAGAGATGTATCAAAGCAAAAAGTGCATTTATGTGTGTTTTGAGAACTTGCTTAAGAGGGGCTGCAAGTATGTCAAAGGTCCAAGGTCACTGGATATGTGTGATATACTGGGGGCTGTGATAATGTGTGTGTGTGTGTGTGTGTGTGTGTGTGTGTGTGTGTGTGTGTGTGTGTGTGTGTGTGTGTGTGTGTGTGTGTGTGTGTAGTGACACAGACTCAACATGTGGGGCAGCACTGTAACTGGATATACAGGGTAGGTCCAAGGCATGCATGACAGAAATCAGAAACCTTGGTTTGATGCAATGTATGTATGACCTATATCCATGTCCCCTAGCAGATGTATTAGCAGGATAATAACCAGGACAGACTGTCCTAGGCATAGACACCTCTGCAATTAATTATGCTATGTAAGTGCTAGTACTGTGGGAGTAGGATCTCTTTCATCCATGGCCATGTTGTCTAACATCTGTGTGTGCAGAAGATGACTGTCCCTAAGGATGGCCCTGTCACTCCTGACATATGACACAAGGACAATGCTGCATGGTCCTATGTTTGATTCAGTTTGTCCTGTGAATCACATATGTGGGCAATACACTCCCATACTTCATGCATAGCTTTGATTACTTTCACCATCTCTGTTAAAAACTAACCTTTGCTTCACAATGACCCGGCACATATGTTTGGTGGCAGCTGCTGACAAACCAACCTCATGTGGAGGGCAGTAACCATACTTCTGCCGAGCATGTGACTTGTTGAACTGTGTCCCTGTCTTGTTCTCTCTTCTTTTTGAAGCAAAACCTAGTGGTGATGTCTCACAGTGTGATTATTAATCTCCCACTGGGTCTAAACTGGCAGAGAATGCATCTACAAACACCCAATCCTGTCCCCAAACCTTGGTGTTTCCTTTTTTTGTGTCAATGCCCACTCCTGTAAGTTGTACATTCCCCCACTCATAATTGTCCTGTTTGAGGCCTACTATATCATTCTTTTCCCCCTCACGTATTGTGTTGCTCCAAACCCTGTCAGTCATGCATGTCTTTTCCTGTGGCCTAGCCATTCCCTCTAACCTCTTACCTCCATGACCTCCTTCCCCAACTGTCCTGTCTCAAAAAATAATTAATTAATTAATTAATTAATTAATTGATTGATTGATTGATTGATTGATTGATAAAAAGAGACCTATTCCACACCCCCTAAAAATACTCTCAGCCATACCTCTCAATTTCCCAGGTGTTTCAGTAATGTACATATAACTGAACAGAACTGTTTGACTTAAAAGTGTAGATGTAAGAAAAATCATTGATAATCATCTCAATAAATAATTGTAAATATTTGTTGTAGGTCAAAAATGATCATTCAGCTAAAAATTTGAGAGTTATGCTCTTTTGCCTCCTCTGTCCTAATTATTCCTCATTTGCTCATCTTGTCTAGCACCTTCTGCTTGCTTTTCCCATTTGCCTTTGACCTGTACCCCCATTTCCAACCTTTAATCTGGTGAAAAAAAGGATGAACACACTACACATTTGGCCAAAAAGGGCCTATATATAAAATCATCTTTCTGTGGTCATACATTGCAAGACATTGGGCAGAGAGCAACATCAATGCTTGTATAAACCATATTGAATGACAGTTCCAATCCTATGGTAAAACTGAAGAAACATAATTTGAGTATGCTAAGATTTTGCCAGCAGTCACACAACTGAGTTGTGTGTAGATATGCAATTCTGAAATATAGTAAAGTGACTAATTTCCTTCTAATGGCTTTTATGTGTCAATGTATTCTTGATATGATGGTTCATTCTAATAGCACGGGGTTCAGGGCTGTAATCCCCTAAAGGTGGAATGTTGCTTTATAATATTACATTTTCATCATACAATGGTATATTAACTCCCCTGCAATTTTTTTATGCATTGCATCTGAGTGTTTCAGTGGTATACCTAACTCATGCTCTGGTTCAGAGGATGTGTGTGGCACAGGCATCTATTCAAATCTGTGCAAGTGTATGTCTTTTTTCTTGATATTGTATATTCCTCTGAAATGTGTGTTATTGTCACCTTCCCTATGTATGATTCTGTGGCATACCTGGCTAATAGTCTGGTTTGAGGAATATGAGTGACACAGGCATGGCTTCAAGTCCATTCAAGTATATTTCTCTTTTCTTCCTATCATGTGTTTCTTTCCTCTGAAATGAAAGATTCCCATTGTCAGTCCATCTATACTGTACTGGAGTTTGGTATTTTTTAACCAACAAATCTATTTCTGGATTGTGTAGCATTGCTGGGGTAAGAAGTTAACTTATTAACACCTCTGTGGCATACAATGTCACACCTCCAGCAGCCTACATACGTGCTGCATTCCAGAGCACTTCTGAAAAAGCAACTTAAAAAGCAAAAGATAAACAAAGGTAAATATTTTGTGAACAGCAAAAGCTATCAAAACTGTACCATAACAATGTAATCAGTAAAAATTATTCTTTACATGATAAAAAAGTCAATGCATTCATAGTCTTTGCATAACTATTGTATGTTAAAATGCACAAACCTAGAATTATATTTTTGTTAAACTTTTACAAACAACTTATCTATTTTGGAAACTGTATAACCTAGGCATATATTGTTAGAATTCTTTTGTTAACCAGACATAAGCTTTCACATGACAGCAAGAAATTTTTCTATGAGTGCAAGTGCATGCTTATTGAGATATTTACAGAAATATGAAAACAAATGCATAATTGTATAAATAGCAGGATAAATAGCAAATAACACCGAATATCTCTCAAAATGTGCAGCTTACATGAACATCAAAGACAGTTTTTTTCAACAATGTCTAAGGCTTCATCTGATGTCATGTAACAATTTATAAGTCACTTATTTTTGAAATATTAAGTACATATGGAGATATACTAACAAAAAGCTAACAATATTTCAAGCATAGTTTAATATAAATAGACACTGTTAATGTATTTTCCTGTCTCTCACCATGGCATATCACACTATACCCATCAATAACACGTAGGTCTGTCAGTTATGAAATATGAACATAAATATGAAAATATGAATAAGTGACAAGCAGTGAGTCATTACTGTACTACAGACATCCCAGATTAAGAATCTTGGTGTCATTTTGTTCAGACCACCTTGCACTTTCTAGTATTGCCTATTATTAGCTGGTAATTCATTTAGTTAAAGAAGTCAGACCACAAATGTTCTGGATGCCATAAGGCGCTATAGGTGTGAACTGGAAGTTTTTTAGACTTGAATGAATTAAAAAATAATGCTGCCACCTCAACTCTATCCTACTCATTATTTAGTGGCTCACCTTGTGTTCTATCTTCTGCTTACTTCACCTTATCATATCTGTCCCATATTATCAAACATAGCTGAATACAATAGGCACATGCCCATAAAGAAGTAATAAACAGAAATCTTTTTCTTTGGTTTGCAGAGAGCAATGTTGATGCCCATATATAACCATAAAGAAATGGTAGTTCTCAAAATAAGACAAAACTGAAGGAAAATCGTTCAAAGTTGTTAAGATCTTGTTATTCATTATGCAACTGGGGTGACCATCGATATATGTCAAAAAGCAAAACTTAAATAAGGTGAAGGTGAAATTAATAGTTTCAGTTTAACAGCGTCCATGGTTTATTGTAGTCCCAAAGTCTCATGTACATTGTCAATATATTGAACATAGAGTTTTGATCCCCTATTTAATATATGCTGTGTACTAATGTTCATTTTACAGTCTTCCACACTGTTCTAATATTCATTGAAATATATGCCTTCTGACATTTTCACTATAGGTTTTTCTATGACCTCACTTGCAAATTCACTGGTCTAAAGAATATCAGTTAGGCAAGTAGTGATTCAAATCTATTGATGTCCACTCTGTATCAGTCTGCAAAACAATCCATGTCATGCATTTATCCCTTGCATTGTAACTATGAACTAAGGTAATTCTAATAGGTGTATACAATAGTTTCACAGAGATCTGTACATTGTCAGTACACTAGGAGAAGGGTTTTGACCCCTGATTGTTGTATGTTGTTTACCAGTTTTATTGTTTATTATTATACACTGTTCTAAAATTCCCTTGTTATATGCGTTCTCTGACAAGTTCACTGTAAGTTCTTCTGTGGCTTCATTTCATAGGATCATAGGAGATTGCTAGGTTATTGACCCAGAGGCCATTTTAAGCCTAGCCATTTTTTTTTTTTTAATTTCTAGTCTCCCACCAGGACACAAGTGCTCTTCAGCAATTACACTCTGCTTGCCGAGCACACTCAAGCAAATCTACAGTCTGCAGCTACCACTCCATCCATACAGTATAAGAAGGAATCAGTACTGCAAACTAAACAAGGATATACATTTTGAGCCTCAGGAGCAGGAGCACACTCAAGCAAATCTACAGTCTGCGGCTACCACTCCATCCATACAGTATAAGAAGGAATCAGTACTGCAAACTAAACAAGGATATACATTTTGAGCCTCAAGAGCAGGGTCAGTCTTCCCAGGCATTCTACTCGTATGTTTTATGAGAGTGAAGCTATTACGTTAGCAGTATTTCTTAGTAGTTCTCAGCTTGCTAATAAAACTGACTGTTGTAGCCTTGTGTCCTCCTCCCCCTGCTAGTACAGTAATCCTAACTGTCCAATAGACAGTATACATTTAATTCACATCCCTGTGACTAAATTAACCATAAAGCAGCCCTCTCAGTGCTTTCTGCCTTAGTTTGTATCACTTGGAGACCCACCTGTTTATTTGCATCTCTATACATTCCCCTTCATTGCTAATGTATCTCCCTGCTCTAATCTGTGCACAAACTGATTACTAATCAGCAAGTCAATGTGAAGACACACTCCCAACTTTAATAAACGTTGCTGTCTCTTCTCTCCTTCACTTTACAGGTAGTTTGAATTATTACTTACCCCCTCTGAGGCCTTCACTGATTGCCTCTCTGGTTTCTTTGCATTCCACCTGGTTTACACCCCTTGTGCTATCTCCCTCCCCCCAATACAAAGTCTATATTAGAATCTTGCTGAGCATGGAACCATCTTTAAATTTCTAGTCTCCCACCAGGACACAAGTGCTCTTCAGCAATTACATTCTGCTTGCCGGTAAGCCATTAGACCTCAGGAATTTGTTTAAAGTGGTCAGATTTGTAAAGTAATACTTACTTTTTGCTGTATTTGGATCTATACAACTAGTATTCATTTTTCTGATGCCTGACTACTGATCTGCTTATTTGTTTATTTAGCTAGTTGATTCTGTCATTCAGGAATTGTGTTTTTACTGACACTACCACTGCAGCTATGTTGTCGCTATGCTACTAAAACTGCTGTTATAACTGTAATGCATATCTAATTGACCTAGTCCTGGAGTTATAAACGGTATTTACTGATTTAGCACTACAGTTGTCTCTGCTACTGATTCAGCTGTGCTGTTAAGTGTTAATTTTCCTTTTTCTTGTATGCACAGGATAATTGGCTGATAAATGTATTGTGCATGATTTATTAACCTGTTTCCATACTAAGTTATAGCACTGTGATGTGGTTATTGTTGAAGCACTCTCAGACTGTAGCAGTAGCATCTATTCTCCTGCTTTATCCACACTGTCCTCAGATTTGTATCTTTTACACCCTCCTGTCTCCTCATTACTTCCTTTGACCTATCTTTGTCTCTTTCTACTAGCTTCATCCTCTCTTTTTTTCCTCCCTCTCTCTCTTCAGAGCACACTCAAGCAAATCTACAGTCTGCGGCTACCACTCCATCCATACAGTATAAGAAGGAATCAGTACTGCAAACTAAACAAGGATATACATTTTGAGCCTCAAGAGCAGGGTTAGTCCACCCAGGCATTCTACTTGTATGTTTTATGAGAGTGAAGCTATTACATTAGCAGTATTTCTTAGTAGTTCTCAGTGTGCTAATAAAACTGACTGTTGTAGCCTTGTGTCCTCCTCCCCCTGCTAGTACAGTAATCCTAACTGTCCAGTAGACAGTATACATTTAATTCACATCCCTGTGACTAAATTAACCATCAAGCAGCCCTCTTAGTGCTTTCTGCTTTAGTTTGTATCACTTGGAGGCCCACCTGTTTATTTGCATCTCTATACATTCCCCTTCATTGCTAATGTATCTCCCTACTCTAATCTGTGCACAAACTGGTTACTAATCAGCAAGTCAATGTCAAGACACACTCCCAGCCTTAATAAACTTTGCTGTCTCTTCTCTCCTTCACTTTACAGGTAGTTTGAATTATTACTTACCCCCTCTGAGGCCTTCACTGATTTCCACTAATTGCCTCTCTGGTTTCTTTGCATTCCACCTGGTTTACACCCCTTGTGATATCTCCCTCCCCCAATACAAAGTCTATATTAGAATCCTGCTGAGCATGGAGCCATCTTTAAATTTCTAGCCTCCCACCAGGACAAAAGTGCTCTTCAGCAATTACATTCTGCTTGCCGGTAAGCCATTAGACCTCAGGAATTTGTTTTAAAAGTGTTCAGATTTGTAAAGTAATACTTTTTTCTCTTGTCTTGGTTGGCTCTGCCCTGCTCCGTTTGCCCTCGCTAATGCTCGGGCTCTCTGCTCCCCTGCCCTGCCCCCTATTCCCTCCCGCCCCCACTACCTCTACATTTATAGTAAGCACAGCCACACCCACAGCTCACCCTCACATCACCTCCACCAATCACAGCTCCTCAAGTCATATCACATTATACCACACCAACTTGCTCCACACAAAATACTCCCAATCACTCTCATTCCCACTAGGCATTTTTTACATCACCCACACTACTTCCCCATCCACATATAGTGCAACCCTATACTTCCTATTCAGACCCCCCACCTAGAAACAACTTAAACTTTATAACCATGACTATCACACAACTAAGTCTAGTCTGTCTTCTCATAATTCTTTACAACACCACAAGTTATCACTCTAGCAATATCCCTAAACTTAGTAGCACAACACTGCATTATGCACTCTCATACACAGACACCACACATTATAATAATATCTGCCCACAGTTATTCAAAAACCACATAATGGACCAATTCAGAACTAAACACATATGCTCTCATTCCTACTCCAAAAAAACAAAGTACTTTCTTACACTCCTCACCAAATTCCAACATCTGTATAACCATTTTAACTCCGGGCTCACCATAAGTGGGGATATCCACCCCAACCCAGGCCCAAATCCATCATGTCCAACACAAACTGCTCCAACACAAATGTCAGAACATAACACCCCCACTTTCTTCATCCCTGGGCAAATCAACAACAGCAGCAAAACCAACCATCTTTTAATGCTAAATATTAATATTAGAGGTATCAAAAATAAAATACCTGAACTCCAGGCCACAATAGCACACTACTCCTCAGACATAATTGCTTTAACAGAAACCTGGCTAAATAAAAACATAGCTAACTCAGAAGTTCTCCCTACCGGCAATAATATCATTAGACATGACAGACCACTTCATAAAGGGGGTGGAACTGCCTTACTGTACAAGTCCAACTTAACTGTCCATCAATTACCAAACTCCTACCCCTCCCCCAATAATTGGGACATACTTATCTCACAACTTTAACTTCACCCTAAAAAGGTCATCACCACAATTGTGATCTATATTCCACCTGGTAATATACCTGCTAGCCTTGAAGACTTCTTATCCTGGTGTTCTTCCACATACGCATAAGAAACCCTTATTTGGGGGACTTCAACCTAGATTGGTTCACCTGTATATCAGAACCACCAAGTAATCTAATAAATCTCCATGGCTACCAGCAGCTAGTCCAAATTCCAACTAGATGTGATAAAAAATCTAAAAGGGAATCCATCCTTGACTGGGTCCTAACTAACAACCCCACATTGTGCCCTCACACAGGCAGTCTCCCAGACACCTTAAGTGACCACAACATAATATACTTTATACGTAGTAGAACAAGCATATGCAAAACTACTAACTATATATCCACTAGAAACACAAAAAAATTCTCTCCTGAGGTCCTCAACACTTTACTCTGTAACTGTGACTAGACCCCCCCCCCTAAAAACCCTCCCACGTGACCAGGCTGTAGCATATTTCAACAAAACATTTCTACAGCACCTAGACACTGTCGTTCCATTGTGCAAAATCAAGGTTAGAACCTCTTCAAACCCCTGGCTCAGTAAAGAAACCAACAAATCCTCAAGTCCAGAGACACTGCCTGGTTTTACTATCAAAAAAACAAAGAAACACAAAGCCTAACTAAGTACCAAGAACTCTGCAACCGTGCAAAAAAATGCATTAGGCTGGACAAAAAATCCTACTACACAACATTACAAACTAAATACCAACACAACCCACAAAAATTTTGATAAAATATAAACCAGCTACTAAAATCCACCCAAAAGGCTACCCCCAAACCAACCACCCCTGACACTAAAGTTCCCATCGAAACACAATTCAACTCCCACTTTGTGAACTCAATTCTATCCTTAGTATCACAGGGCAGTTCCTTCCTCACTATCCCCCAAACACAAATAACACTAATACAAGCTTTACCCTCAAAACAGTTTCCACCACTTCAATCAAAAGCATGCTCTCCAAACTAAAAACCTCATCAACAGCAGCCAACCTACTCCCCAGCTATTTCTTGAAACTCACAGCAGATGCTATTGCTATCCCAGTCTCCACTCTCATAAACAGAACAATTGTTGGAAACTATGTGCCCAAACTCTGGAAAATATCCTATGTTATACCCACACATAAAGGCGGGACCTCCACTGAACTTAATAACTACAGACCCATTGCTTTACTCTCCCCCCTGGCCAAAATCCTAGAAAAATGCATCCATACCCAGATGCTAAACTATCTCCTAGACAACAACATTATGTCACCTACTCAGCATGGTTTCAGACCTGCCCATAGTACCACTACAGCCCTCCTCTGCTTCACAGACACAGTAAACCATCTCAAAAATGAAGGCCTACAAGTGTCAACTTTTTTTTTGGATATGTCCAAAGCATTTGACACAGTCTCACACCAAATCCTGCTAAACAAACTAAACCAATATCATCTATCAAATTCCACTCTTACCTGGTTCCAAAGCTACTTAACTGACAGGTACCAAGCTGTGAAATTGGAAAATTCTCACTCTCCTCAGCTGCCCATAACTATAGGAGTCCCACAGGGTTCTATCTTAGGACCACTACTATTCACAGTCTTCACAAATGACCTCCATATCTCCACACAGCATGCATCTATCATTCAGTATGCAGATGACACTACCTAAATATGTGCTGCACAAAACATTCCCACCCTCCTGCAAACAACTCAACTAGCATTCTCTGACATTGAAAACTACCTTACCAAAGCCCAACTTATCTGCAATCCAAAGAAAACTCAGCTTATGATTATAACCAGTTCTAACAAAAACACTAACAGTCAATTCACTATCTACTCCACAAATGCTACTCCACTTGCTCCAGTGGCACAGGCTAAGCTATTGGGAATAACCATAGACTCCCACCTAAAATTTGATAGTCATCTCAACTATTAAAAAAGTACATGCCAAACTGGGGGTCACTCTACCGTATCAAACCATTTCTTACCAACAACACAAGATCAGCCATTGCTCGCTTCCAACTTCTATCCACCCTACTCTATGCATCTCCCATTCTGACTAATCTCAACAAAACTGAACTAAGCAAAATGAAAGCCTGCTATAACAGAATTGCCCACTTTGCTGCAAATTGCTCATATAGAAATCATTGTACTGCTTTGAGACAGCTCCACTGGCTTGAACTGTCCAACCTCCTAACCTACAAGCAGCTCGGCCTCTGTCATTCTATCTATTACCTCCCCAATAATTGTCCTGCCCTCAAAAACCTAATACAACATCACTCAACCAAAAGGCCTCTTAGATCATCAAGCAAACTACTACTAGAAGTCACCAACAGCTACAATAGCTTTGGAGATGCACTATATAGTAGTTCAGTGGCTAAAAAATGGAACTCTGTCCCTACAAGCATTCAAAACACATTATCCAAAGCCTCCTTTAAATACCTCATCAGGCAACATCTCAAGCAAAGTTGGCAGTGCCATGATTGCTCCCCAGGCTAGTGAAAGTGGATAACATATACATACTAAATCTAGAGCACTTGATAATAGTTTTCAACCTTACTCACAAACACTGGCTAATCTACAATGTATGTACTGTACCTGTGTACTATGTATGTATTCTACCTATGTTCCAAATTTCAGCTGTACACCACAAATCTATTAATTACCTTTATTTTTAAAATTAATATTTTTTGTTTGTTCTCTCCACTGTAACTGTTTATGTGCCACATACCACTGTAAAAACATGTTTCTTGTAATTTGTGTGTATACTGATCATGTCTAAATAACTAAATGTGTCTGTAATTTTTCTTTGTGGAGCTTTTCTCCCCGGGCCTCTGCTGAAAAAGGGCCTTTATGGCTTAGTCAGACACCCCCGGTTAACAAATGTAAAATAAAATAAATTAAATTAAATAAATAAATTTCAACCCAATGTAATACCATAGAAGTGATAGTAAATACCCAAAATTGTATTTAGTGATGACTACTTGTGTCCAGGAGGGTTATGGGTGCTATCCCCAGTAAGAATTTATGGTGCCCCATCCACTTATCCAGGTTCTTCTTGAACAGTGATATAAAGGTGCTCTGTTTCACATGAATTAGTAGCCTGTTCCAAAGACATGGCAGTCACTGGGAGATAAAATTGTCCCTCCAGCATGTCCTATTTAAGTCCCTGGAAAGGGTAGCCCTAGACCAATTTGATTTATGAATATGCAACAAGTTCATTAGATGGATAGTCTTGGATTGCTCTGCAGTCCAGCCATAAGTTTCCCCTAAGAAGTCTATATGATACAGAGAATAGTGACAGGGACTTTGCGGTGTAAGGCATATGCTAGACCCTTGATCTTCTTTGTTAGAAACCTCTGAGGTCTCTCTAATTGCTGTAGATGCTTAGTACAGTGCATGCCAAATGGGGCATTATGCTCAATTATGGGCTGGATAATTCCCAAGTATAAGATGTTATAACTTCTTTTGCTCTCAAGGCAATGCCTTCATTAATCAAGTGTCCTACATGGAAAGCTTTCCTTACTATAGTAGATATGTGGTGGTTGAAGTTAAGGTCACCATTAACCTATGATCATGGGGCCCCTACCATTTCATGGGTACTTAGGGTATTGTTGTTGATCTGATAGCGTGAAGGGATATTGTGTGTGCTGAAGGGAATGATGATGCATTTCTTTGCATTAAGTTTGAGACTGTAACTAATACACCAGTCTTTGGTTTGTGTGAGACCCTCCTGGAGTATAGTATACTGACATCATTTGGGGATTCAGTGATTGCACCTAGTTTGCAATTGTTTGAAAATGTGGTCAGCCACAACCCCTTACTTTTGACCTTAACTTCTGAGAAGTATATACCAAACAGTAGGGGGTCCAGCACTGAGCCCCTGTGGCACCTCAATTGTAACAGATCTGCTGGTTGATGTGCAGTCATCCACTCTGATAATGTGTGTCCAGTTTTTGAGCCAATTATCAACCTGTCTTACAACAAAGGAGTTTACATTCAGTTTGCTACATTTATTGGTAATGCCTGAATATGGGATTGTGTCAAAAGCCATTGCCAAGTTGAGATATGCTGTGTGCACAGACTTGCCCTCATCAGTGGCCTTGGTCACACTTTCAAAAAAATCCACCAGATTTAACAGGCCCTTCACAAAGCTGAATTGGGTAGGTTCCAGGTTTGGAGGTCACCTATGTCTTTATTTATGAGGTCCATAATGATACATTCCATGGCCTTACAGATGATGCTGGTCAGGCTTATGAGTCTGTAATTCCCTGAGTTTGTTGCTAGACCACCTTTGTGGAGGAGAATAACTGTAGCTATTCTCCATTTTGCAGGAACAAAGCCTGTAGTTAGGCTATGATTGAAAAGGGTACTTAGTGGTGATGCTATTTCATATTTTAGCCTGTTTAGAAGACAGCCTGGGATATAATCTGGTCCCATAGAGGCTGTGTTTTTGCCTTGGACAGGGCTTTGAGGACCTGCTCTTCAGATATGTTGGGTGGGGAGGAGTTTGAGGGATGGATTGTTGTAAGTTAGGAGGGGATAAAGGAGTGATTTTTTTACCAGACCTATCCACTAGCAGGTTTCCTATCTCTGTGGGGTCAGTGTGTCTGATACCGTTGGCCACTTGTTCTGCACATGCTTGGGTCCTACCGTTTAGCTTACTTATGTAGCTGTAAAAGGCCTTATGATTATTTTTGGCAGTACTTGCTAGGTTTCTCTCAAAGGAGCTCTTGAAGGATTTGACAAATTCTCTTGTTTGCCTTTTGTGGCTGAGGAGGTTGCATTTCCATTTTTGGGGCCTTGCCTTTGTTTTCTTGGACAGCAACATTTTGCATTTATTGTAGAGTTTGTTGATGCTGGATGTCCACCATGGCAGATAATTTGCTAATGTATTGGTCTAAAGAGTATCAATTAGGCAAGCAGGAGTTTAAATCCATTGAGATCTATCTTATGTCAGTCTACAAAACAATCTGTATCATACAGTTATCACCCATAATGCAAATATGGGATAACAGTGTTGTGGTGATGTATACTTTGCCAATACACTGAATAGAGTGTTTTAATCATCTGGTGGTTGTATGTTGTTTTACAATGTGCAAGTTTTCACTATTCAATACTGTTCTATTTGTCACCTGAAATGTATTTTCCAGTAATAGTTCCTCTGAGTGATTCCATGGCATACTTTGCTAATGCAATGCTCTAGGCAATAGCAATGAAGTAAACAATGATCCAAATCCATTTTGGTTTATTTTTCTTTTCTCACTATCATGTTTTCTATTCCCCTAAATGTGCTTTCTGGCCACTTCTACTATGACTTCTTCTGTAGCAGCACAGGTCTAAAGATAAGCAGTGATAAAAGCAGGGTTTAAATCTATTCTGGTGTATTTCTTCTTTCTTGCTGTCATGGTTTCTGTTCCCCTAAAAAGTGTTTTTAGGAGTCCTTTACTATGACTGTATCTGTGGCCTGTCTTGCTAATTCACTGGTCAAGATAATATCAGTGATAGAGACAGGGGTTCAAATCCATCCTAATGTATTTCTATTTTCTTGCCTTCATGGTTTTCATTCCCCTGAAATGTTTTTTTTTTTTTTTCAGAAACCTCTACTGTCTATTGTGACTTCTTCTGTAGCATGCCTTGCTAGTGCAGTGGTCTAAAGGTATAGTACTCTGTTTTGCTATTATGTACTCTGTTTCTTTGAAAGAAATATTTATATCACCAGATTGTAAATTATATGTGTGGTTTGTCTGTTTCTAAACAAATGTATGTATGTATGTATGTATGTATGTACAGTATTATTTTACCCTTGTTTCAAAGAAGATGTGAAATATTGGTCTCTATCACACCTCCATGCTGTTCATTCCTTATTGACTCACCTTGTATTCTGTCCTCTGTTTGCTTCCCATATTCATATCGGTTCTGTACTACAACATACAATCTATAACATGGTCAAACATAATAGAAACAACATACACACATATGCCCACAAAGGGCTTATAAAAATATTCACCTTTCTGCAGTCCTCATTGTGCAACAGTTGGCAGAGAGTAATATTGTTGGCATCTATAACCAAAGTGTAATGGCACTACACATCTTAAGGCAAAAATGAAGAAATGAAGAACAATCCTTGGGATAAAGCTTACCGATCACCCAGATGAGTTAAGCATCACTGCACATTCTAATCTAAAGTTAAGAAATAATGTACAGTTAATGCCTTTATCCTAAATCCTTCAATGTCTCAGTGTAGTTGTGGAATTATTTCGACTGTGTATCAATTTTAAATCCTTCAATGTATCAGTGAAGTCATACAATTATTTCTACTGTGCCAAAGCACTGCTTGGGGGATTTTGAATCACCTAGGAGTTATTTATTGCTGTTGTACAATGTTAGGTTTGCAGTTTTTACATGTTTTACATTTCCCCTGCTATGTCTGTTTTATGACCCCTTTTACTCTAACTGCTGCAGTGGCTAGGAAACTGTACTGCCATGTGGACTGGATTGATGGATGGACTCTCCTAATGTTATCGAATTTTCCTTTTTTAATGATGATAACATTATTGCCTACGTCCACTACTCACATGCTGTTGTTATCAGGACTGGTACATTATGTTATTTTATTGCAATACCTCTCTTCTGTGTGGATTTCATATCATTGTACATTCTTGTATTGTTATACCACCTTCTCCATTCTGCTTTTCCAACATGCTTTCTTGTGCACCTCCACTTTTACTTATTTCCATTTCTGTGGATTCTGTTACTATAGAAAAACCTCAACTCCACCCTCAGCCATTAGTCCTGTTTTCCCTTTCATTGCACATTTCTCTGTATATGTATTGCCACACATTACATCAACATTGTCAACCTGTGCTTGCAAACTCACCAAGACTACTATGCTCACCTTCAGTATTTACCTCTGCTACTCATACTTAACTCTGTCTGCAGGGTAGTCTAATTCAATGTAGCCATGGAGCTGTGTTGCTGCTGTGATGAGGTGCTGCATGCTCACATGTATATGGTATTGTTACTTATCACACATGCAATGTTAAAAGTGCTTGCTTGGCAGAGGTCTTGGATACATTGTTTCTGAATCCCAGTAACATCATATATATACATACATATATATATATATATATATATATATATATATATATATATATATATATATATATATATATATATATATATATATATATATATAATGAAAATAAGAGAAATTTCAGCCTCATATGTGGAATGGGAGCAAATGCCATCTTTGCTAGACTAACAAAATGAAATACCCAAGGTGTTCCTTTAGATTCATTTTGCAATGCAAATTAAGGCATGATTTGACATAATAACTCTATAGCAAAACAATTCCAATTCCTTTGCAAGTATATGTTCCATTCCAGATCTTTCTCTGTGTTTTAAATGTTAAGTTATCTGCCTTTCTTTCAAAAATGTCAATTTCTGACAATGTGTCACTTTCCCTGGTTAAAGTCTGAGAAGAATGTGATTATCAGTAGTCATAAATTTAAAAAGCAACTGATCTTGAGGTCTGAAATAGTGCATAATGGTCTTTTATAAACTTTTGTTGGTTTCTGTTTTTACAAAGTTCTATAAGTATACAGTGGCTAAAATATTTACTGATGCATTTGGGTATATATTAAAATACCGAACATTCAAAATTTTGAGCGTTCTAATATCAACATGTTTTCAGCAAATGCTGAAAATATCGAAGAAACAGAAAACCAAATTTTTCCCTAGTGAAAGAATTTGGTTGTCCATTTCTGTTGCTTCAGTATTTTCACACTGTGCTGGAAAGTTACAGGTCAGGTTCAGGTAAGTGTGCAATTGTGTGAATGTGAGGGTTAGGGCGGGTTAGGTGAGTTAGGGTTAGGGCATGGGTCAGGTAAGTGTGCAATTCTGTGTATGTGAGGGTTAGGGTGAGGTAGGTGAGTTAGGGTTAGGGCACAGGTGAGGTGACTGTGTGATAGTGATGGACCTTAGGGTTAGGGTTTGGGTTAAGGTAAGTGGATAGTTAGTGCTGTATGTATAGTTTAATGTAGGGTTAGGTGTAAGAGTTTAGGTGTATGTGTGGATTGCTGTTTGTTTGGTGTGCTTGTGTTGTGTGTATGTGTTTTGGAACAGCAAATTTTTTCCCTAGGAAAAAATTTGCTGTTCTGTATGTCCGATATTTTAAATTTTGGGTTCGACATTAGAACACTCGAAATTTTGAAAGTTCAGTGTTCTAATATAGACCCATGCATTTATGTATTATTATTTACTAGGGGTAGAACACTGATCTAACAAAGAATTAATTGCAGGCTTAGCCCAGGTTACATTGTAATGTAATAAAACAATGTACAGTATGCAAACAACAGTGGTTTACATTTAGTAAGAATAGAAAATCTGGCAAGCAATATATACACAGAAGATCTAACAAACCAAATATATGTACAGTTACATATGTGGAATAGAACATGGAGAATAGAATTCTTGTAGAAGAAGAAGTGGTAGAGATATGGGCAGTAGTAGCTGGAGTAGGAAAGCTAACAGAGACCAGTAAAATGAAAGAGGGGACTAGATTATGCATGCTGGGTTTACAGCAGTATTGGTGTGGTAAGGGAAATCACAGTTTGGAATGAATGAATTAATCACATGGATCAGGAATGTAGAAGGTTAAGGTGCTACACAGTTAGAGATATCAGTTTAGATTGCATGTCCTTTAGCTGGACAATTACATTCAAACTGGTTTAGTAAGTATAGATGTCTTCCCATATAACTGTTGCAGTATTCTTTACAATTGAGATCCACTGCCAAGGGCAGCCCAACATCCAGCCAGTATACCTAAGCCTTTTGGTTTTAAAGGGTACACCATATATCACACTTACTGTATGCTGCCTGTGTATGGCATAGGGCATAAAGGTGATGCCTGGATGTACCATTCTCAGAACTAGAACGTCTTTGCTGCCAGTCCAAACACCATCATCTATTATCAGTCTGAATGCCATTCTTCTGCTAGTTTTACCACTTTCAGATAAGTGCCCTGTTGGGGTTTTTGATTTTATTTATCTTATGTTTGCATTGTAATCTGGTCATTGGATTTCATGTCATCCAGAAAGGGGAAATGCCAGTGCAGGAGACAAATTCCCCATAAATATCATCATGAGCAGTGTTTGTACTGTTTAGGCGCTTCACATGACCATATGTCTTGAGAGATTTGTCAATCCTTTGTCCCTAAAATGTTGAGGAGTTGCCTTTCTTCCCTATTGATTTATCTTGAGAACCAGTGACTTAAATTGTTGGCTAAGGATACCATGGAAGGATCTTCCTGGCTAAAGGGCTACTCATCTACAAAGAAAAAAGGCCAAGAAAGTTAGGTCTGATTCTTCAAATGTACCACCTCCACTGGACATCTTTTTTGAGGCTAGTGAAATCCTGTCCATTTTCTTTTTCGGATTTTTCTGCTATGACTACTTCAGAGGCTGGCATGGACCTGATGTCACACACATCCATGGAATTTTTGCAGACATCTGCCTCTGATGCACAGGATGAACCACAGATGGTTATTACTAAAGGGCCTAGGGGTGTTCCTAAATTTTAGTTAGGGAAGAGGTCCTAACTACCATTATTGAGTGCTGTCAGGGGTCACTGCCTCAACTATTTGAAGGCTGATGTCCCACTCAAAAAGAAGCAGCAAACTAAATATATTTCACCTGCTCCCAAAGATCCTCAGAGTGACTGGCAGAGCTTCACTTAAGGCTTGTTTAATGTCCTTATGGCTCTCAAGCCTCCACATTGTGTTTCTATTCCTGCTTCCCCTGGTCTTTTACCCCTCTTAAGAGGCCTAGGGAGCAGGAATCGTCTGAGGAGGAGATGCTGATTCTGATTAAAAGTCCCTGACTTATTCCACGCAGATTCTTTTGCCACTTGATTATGGTTCTGAAGAAGAAGAGTCTATTAGTCCTGACTCTCCTTTTGAGGAGATTTCATTTGGTATTACTGTTTCCAGAATGATAGAATTTTTGAAATGGGACTATACTCAAGTGTTGATGTTCAGAAGAGGTACTATGAGCTTTTCCAAATGGAGTCTCCTAGGCCCTGTGCTGTTCCTCCAGTTCGCCTTGCTGGATGCTTTTTCCACTGCTTCTCAGGATCCTGATTCTTAACCCTCTGCTCCCAAAAAACTTGATAGTTTTTATAAAGTGCTTGAGGAATGCAACTTTCCATATAAGACTTCCTCTGCTAACCCTTTTGTGGCTTCGGATAAGCCTTCCAAATTGTTGCTTTCGCTAAACTGTTGCCATCTGCTAAGGATAGCAGAAACATGAGGAGACTGGGTAAGAAGGTGTATACTTCTGATACTCTGGCATTTAGAGCTGTTAATTATCAAACACACATGACTAGGTAAGTTTTGGCTCATGTCTCATGCCTGTCAGGCTATTTCTGATCTTCCTGATTCTGAGGGGAAAGCCTCTGCCCTTGCCTTGCTTGGGACATCCTCCCAAGTGGTTTGCCACTCCGTTAAATGCAGCTATGATGCAGCTGATACTTCATCTAGGGCTACTGCTTTTGGTTCTGTTTTGAGGAGGTATTCCTGGTTCAGACTTCAGCTTTTACCTGATGATATCAAGGCTAATCTGATGAATGCTCCTCTGGACAAAAGGCATTTGTTTACTGCTGTTGATGAGGAGTCATTTAAGTCCTTGCAAGAAAAACGCAAGGCCTTACAGGAGTAGAAACATATTTTTGTTTCCCCTGCACCCAAGTTTCATGGGAATTATCCTAATAAGGCTGCCTTTGTTCATAGACAGTCTGCTCTCCCCCAAATGTAAGAAGGGTGGTAGAAGGGCTACTCCTGCTAAGGCTACCCAAACTCCTCCTTTTCAACAGCCTCCTTTTCCTGACAAACCAGGTGCTGTCTGACCACCCTATTCTTCTATGTAAAATCCCTCTTTCTCTGTGTCTTTCTCTGTCTCTTCCTAGTTGGGTAAACATCACCCAATATTCCTGGGTTCTTTCCATAATTCACCAGGCTTATTACATGATTTGGAAATCTTTGCCCCTCCTTGGGCATTCCTCATCCACCTCAGGAACAACTTCCCTTTTTCCAGAGGTGTTTCAGGGCTTGTTGGCTCAAGGCACAATTCAAGAAGTTTCATCTTCTTAGAGAGGAAAGGGGTTTTACTCCAGAATGTTTTTGGTATCCAGGAAAGAGGACAGCTGGAGACCCATTCTGGAACTTTCTAAGCTAAACACCTTTTTAAAGGTCCCTTCCTTTTGGATGCTATCCCTTCAAATGTTATTTCCGCAGCTACTTCCTCAGACTTTTCTGGTTTCTCTGGATTGCAAGGGTGCTTATCTACATATTCCTGTTCATCCCAGTTTCAGGAAATTTTTACATTTCTCTGTTGCTTCCTGGCATTTTCATTTCTCTGCTTTGCACTTTGGCCTCTCTACTGCCCCAAGGGTCTTCACCAAATGCCTCACTCCTGTGATTGCTTTCTGCAGGGTAAGGGGGATACAGGTCCTTCCCTACCTGAATGACCAGCTTATTCAGGCATCCTCTCAAGAGATCTTACTTCAGCATTTACACTTTACCATTTCTCTCCTGCAAAACCTGAGATTTTCTGTAAATTTCCAGAAGTCATTTGTCCTTCTCAAGATGACGTTTTTTTCTGGGTTGCAGGATCCAGACTGTTTCTATGCTGGCAGCCCCCCCCCCCCCAAGTCCTTAACTCTCATTGTTTTCTTTCAATCTGTTCTTCCTCTGGCTTCAGTCACAGGCAGAGAATTTCTGAGGGCTCTGAGTTACATGTCTTCCACCATTCCAATGCTCCCTCTAGCCAAGCTCAACATGAGAACACTTCGGTGGTTTCTAAAGTCTGTTTGACTTCAACATTCTCATTCTTTAGAATTTCTAATCACCCTACTACCATGCCTCAAGCTAGAACTTCAGTGGTGGATTCATCAGCTGTCCCTCAACCCATGGCTTACTTTCCACCCTCCAACCCCCTCTCAGGAACTTTTTACAAACACCTCCAATGTGTGATGGGGGCCTCCTTCAGTCCTCTGAAGGTTCAGGGTCATTGGTTGCTTCATCAAAAGAAAGATCACATCAATGTCAAAGAGATGAAAGCTCTTCTGCTGGCTCTTCAGGATTTTCATTTTCTTTTTCTTCCAGGGCCCTCTCATGATTCTCACAGGCAATACCTCAGTGATGTGGTATGTCAACATGCAAGAGGGGACAAGGTCTTATCTCCTATGCAGGTTGACCCTTACGGTTTGGGAGCTGGCTATACATTATCAGGTGACCCTTCAGGCAGTTTACATTTCCTGAGATCAGAACATTGTGGCAGATTCTCTGAGCCGGTCCATAACTCTATCCCATGAATGGATGCTTCACAGGGATGTGCATTTGGACATTGACCACTAGTGGGGTAGTCCACAAGTAGATCTCTCCCCTTTAAACAGACAACTTTCTCAATTTTATGTCAGAGTCCCATAACCTCTGACCTGGAACGTGGATGCCCTCTCTTTTTCTTGGAAGGGGATGTTTCTTTATGTCTTTCACCCCTTCCTCTCATTCTGAAAGTCCTGTTCAAGAAAAAACAGGATGCTCCCAAAATCTTGTTGGTGACTCCCTTTTGGTCCAGACAGTATTGGTTCCCTCTTCTTCTGCATCTTGCCAAGGGCAGTCATCACAAGTTCCCTCACAGAGTAGTCCTACTCACACAAGACAAGAGATCTCTCATCCATTCCCACCTGGCCACTCCTCAACTGACATTGTGGGTGATAGGGTTTTGATCCCACACAGACACCTTTTTTTCTGAGGATGGGTCCTTCAGGAAGCCGGGAGACCCACTGAGACCACTACTAGAAAATCTTACTTAAGCAAACGGAAGAGGCGTTCTGTTTGGTGTCTTTCTCGTAACCTGGATCCACTTACTGTGGATGTTCCTTTGGTTCTCTCTTATTTGTATGAATTGCTCAATGTTAGGTTGGCATATTCTTCTATTAAGGCCCACTTATCAGCTATCTCTGCTTGTCTGCTTTTGACTCCCCCTTTAGCCTCCAGATTTGAGATCAAACAGTTTTATTAAAGGCACCTTCACATTAGGCCTCCCAGGAAACCTGTCCCTCCTTCCTGGGACCTTAATTTTGCTTTAGAAAAATTGACTTCTTTTGAGACTGCTGCTTCAGCTTTCATGCAGCATTGTTCTTGGAAGACTGTTCTTTTGACCCTTACTTCTGCCAGATGGGTGTCTGAGCTGCAAGCCCTTATGGCTGTTCCTCCTTTTTTAGTTTTCCATAAGGACAGGGTGTCTCTTCATACTAATCCTTCTTTTATGTTCAAGGTGGTTAATGAGTTGTCTCTTAATCAGTCTATTCACTTGCCCACTTTTTCCCTTCTCTGCCGTCTTCTAGTGAGGTTTTGCACACCTTGGATTTCCATAGACAACTCAGGTATTATTTGGATAAAACTAAAACTTTTCATAAATCTGAACAGCTTTTTGTTTCTTTTCATCCCAGATCTTTAGATTTGGCTGTTTCCAAGCAAACTATTTCATTTTAGATATTTAAAGCCTTTTTTCTTCTGTTAAGGCTCATTCCACTAGGGCTGTGGCTTCTTCTTGTGCTTTCTTTCAAGGGTTTGGATTCTAATTCTATTCTTGAGGCAGCAACCTGGACTTCTGTACATACTTTTACTAAACACTATAAGTTGGATATGATTTCCGGAGCCAAAGCTGGTTTTACCAGGGCTATTCCCCATGGCTTCCTAGAGGGCTGTGCTGGACCTTCCTCCTCCCAATCTTATTCTTGAGTTTTTACACTCTCTTTATTGTAAATAATACTGTAACAGTGATATGGAGCAACATACTACAGTTGTTTAAAATCTTACCATAACAGTAGAAGTCCTACTCTTCAACATTGCAGCACTCGCTCCCTCCCTCCTCCCTCCTCCCTCAGTCCTTTTTTTTCCCTTCTGGATGTACTTGTTACATTCCTTTATCCTTAGACTATCATTCCTAGAGGAGCTTTTCAGTTCTGTGGATGGTATGGCTGGACGTCACCTTTATGCCCTACGCCATGCACAGGGAGCATGCATGTGATATGCGGCACACCCTTTACAACCAAAAGGCTTTGGTATACTGGACTTCAAGCTGCCCTTGGCAGGGGATCCCAGTTGTAAAGAATACTGCAACAGTGAAGAGAAGGGCATATACCATTATTTTAAGATTTCACACAACTGTACTTTTGAAATGTGACCTGAACAAGGAGTAGTTTGTGTGATCAGTTAAATTAAGAGGAAGTGTTGGGTATCATTTTGATGCCAGTGCAGAGAAGCATGGGCATACCTCTCAAGCTCTTAGTGGAAGAAATCTGGACAAAGCTTAAAATAATGGGAGGACAAGGGCCAGAAAATAGGGACAGATTTTAAATATTGTTCTTATAAATGTAGAAAGTTGAGAGAATAACGTTTTGTGATAGCAAGCATGTTCTGAAGGATATAAAGCCTAAAAATTAAATGCACATTATTATTTAATGACTTTAATCCTTAGCAATTTGTCAGAAAACCATATATTTGGACATTATGTGAAAATCTGGACAGTTCAGAGGTATGGCAAAGGGTAGTAGAATACAGTCAGGGACAAAGGGTTTGCAGGGAAGGACTGATTCTGGCGTCTTAGATTATAAGTCTGAGTGTCAGTAAAAAATGTAAACATTATATTAAATATTTGTAAATTATACATGTTAGTCTACTAAAATTTGCATTAATATGTCCTAAATGGACTTTCTGTCACTTTAAGTTATAAACCAAAAACCGTAAGAAATGTAGACATTAATTTATTGTCTGTCATAATGTCTTGCAGACTTCCAACAATCCTGCCATTACTGTCAGGAAGTCAGTCTTCTCACAGATCAAAAATCCACACATCCCACTGTGACACCTCTCTGGGCCAGTAATCAAGGAGCCTGAATCCTCACCACTGACACTGGAGAGGAACATTCACTTGGAATACAAATAGATATATTCAGTATTTCCAGGTGCAGACCTCTCTGCATTAAGCACAATTTCCCTAAAGAGCAGACAGGGAGCACACTCAGTCCAGGGTCTGGATCTCTGTCTCCCTCCAGGTCTTCAGTAAAACTCTCCAATGGTACAGCTGTACAGTTTGGTCCTCAGCCAGAGTGTCCAAGCCATGTCTTCCAGCATCCTCTCTGTGATCCCACGGCTTTGTGTCCCTGCTCAAAGTAGCTGACACACACACTCTGTGTCATTTGATTTTTTACACACAAACACACACACACATGGGAAAGAATTGCACAGATTTAGCTGCTGTGTCCCTTTCTGTCCAGAGTATAAGGTAGTTATCACTGCCATCAGACACTCGACAATCAGTTACTCTAAGGCCCTTAACGGTGTCCAATTATACTGTGTAATATTAATACTAATACAAATGGCAGTAGTTGACCAAGACAGCTAGGCCTTCTGAAGTGACCCACATAGCGGCACTAAACAAATATAAGCACTCTCAAAGGTTAAGTACTATCTAAAAGGACCAACCACAATAAACGTTTTAAATATATTTAATAATAAATACAAGAGCATGAAAATACTGAATAAATATTTACAGTAAACCACATATTTCAAATCACAGAAAATATTGAAAATAACTTTGATGGAGAGACTCAGACAAATAAAGAAAAACAATATCTAAACTAAGCTTCACTATATTTTCTTGACTGAATCTAGGAGAATTGCTATCCCCTACTTACTTAATAGAGCAAGGCAGATGATGTGGTGAATAGTCCTTCTTGTTGACAGGCCCAGGACAGAATACTCAATGCTCAGAGAACACTCTCTGTAATATCTAAAATATAATTTCCAAGATAACTTGCAGAATGACCTCATCTGGTCACATGTTTCTAGGTTCTGACAGTATCCCCCTTTGAAGCCAAGACAGGAATTTAGCATAGACAGCTACAGTACACATCTAAATGTTTATGGCAGTGCCTGGGGCTTACTGAGCTAATGAACAAGGGCTTCTTCCAGACCTACCATCTCTGGTTTAGCACAGTGGGTGCCATTTTAATAGTTTAACAGCTCATTTACATTTCTTTTATTTTTCTTAAAGTAAGCTAGCTGGTTAACTTTGCTCTTCCAGGGTCCTTTGCTACCATATATACATACAGTTGTAATACATTTGTAACATAAGCATCTATACAAGTCACTTTGGTATTCAAATGCCATACAGTTCCAATACATTTTTAATATAGCCATCTTGTACACATCAGTACAAAATTCCAGCTAGCTGTGATGGCACTAATTAGCAAATATCATATACATTTCTGTATTCTTACCAATAAAATAATTCAGTCTCTGTTAGCTATTTGGAATAAAGGCAAATAGCGCAATTTACTTTTTTAATTCCTACAGCCGGGTTTCAATATACATAATTTATAATACACATAATGCATATATGTTTCAAACTGCATTTATCACCTATGGTTGCCCAGCTCCACTACCAACCAGTGCTTGATGGTGATCTGTATAACATTATGTGGCACTAAAGGATGGTAACAGTGAAATTACTATGATTATGATTGCTTTATTGGCTTATTGTTTTGTAGGCTCATAAGTACTAATAAGTAGGGGTGTGTGTGGCCAAAATGCCAGTTTGATATCAGAAATCCATAGCTCTGCTGATATTTTAATATCCTGACAGGAAATATACTTTAATTTTTCAAAAAATCTAACTAAAAGTATACTAAAAGTTAGATTAACATAAAAAATACATAGTCAAGAGAATTTTTTAATTATTCCTGTCAAGAAGTTTTCTACTCGAGAGCTCAAGATGAACAACTCGAATAACCCACACCAGGAGAGTGCAGTGAAGAAAGAATTACATCTTATAATAACAAACATCCAAGAACTGTCACTAAAAATGGACAAATTCGAAAAAAAATGGATATTATCAGACAAGAATGCAGTAAACAACTGGAACTTCTAAATGGAAGAGTAAAACAATCTGAGCAGATGTTTGCCTTAGAAGAAACAGTAACTAACCTAGATATGAGAGTGACAGAAAATGAACATAAAAATGAATTTCTTTTGAAAGAAAACACCAGGCTGATTGAGAAACTGGAAGACCTTGAAAGTAGATCAAGGAGGAATAACATAAGAATAAATGAAATTTCTGAGACAGAAGAGTGCTAACATGATTCAATTCCTCAATAACTGGTTTTCATCAGCACTAAACATGCCTGAATCCCTCTCTTTTAGAATTGAGAGGGCTCATTGGTCCCTGACAAATCCAGCTTCATCTCTGAGTTCATCTAACCCCAGGTCTATAATAGTTAGATTTCATTCCTTGCAAGACAAGAACTTAGTGCTGAAATCAGCTTGGACTAATTCCCCTATCAAGATGGGTAAAAAAGGTATTTGTTTTGACAATGAGTACACCTCTACAGTCATATCCAGAAGAAAGGATTGTGTTCCACTAATTAAGTCCTTGAAAAAAGCCAATATTAAAGCTCAAAGTCTTTTTCCTGCAAGAATAAAAATCACTTTGCCAGAAGGAGTGAAGATCTTTGATTCTCTGCAAGAAGCAGTAGAATTTATCCAAAAGAAGAAAATACTGTCAGACATAGAAGAAATGGAATGGTCATCCCAGAGTTTGAAGAGACAGGCAACAAAAATGGATGGTCTGTGAAGGAAGGAGCAAACAAAACTAAGAAACTAAAGAACAAATTAATAAATTCCTTCTAATTTTAAATGATTTGTTTTATGAATCATAATATATTTGATTCTGGAAAGTCTCTATGCTGTAAGGTAATGTGAATCATTTTTATTATTAACTTTCTCTTTTACTTTTTATTTCTACTTCTAATTACATATAATACTAAGTATTTAAATAACTTTCTCTGTCTTTCTCTCTCTCTCTCCCTTTTTCTTCTTTCTTCCTATTCATTTTTGTTACCAATGTTCCTTTTCTCTCATTTCCCCATTATAAGTACTTCACATACTTTTCCCTTTTAAATAACTAAAAATGATGTATGTCTTCTAATTCTTCAGTAATAGTATAATTTGATTTAATACCAAAGTGCATTTTTTCTAGTGGGTCAGTGGTGGGGTAACAAGGTGTTTCTGATTAGTGTTTCTAACTAGATGTTTTAGACTCTTTGTTTAGACACATTTAAACATTAATACAGTACATTAATGGTGTTTTATAGATAGTTAAATATAAATTTTATATATATATATATATATATATATATATATATATATATATATATATACTAGGTTCCTTTTTTTCTTTTCTCTCTCTGGCCTAGTTAACTGGTGGGTAAATAATTGAAATGTTATAATATGATTTCTGATTTGAGGCAGCTGCTGTTACTTCTAAATAGCTGTTTTTTTATATGAAGGGGTTAATGTTTTCATGATGTTGAAGTTTTGTGAGGAAACTGGTGGTCTGTTTGACTGTTCTCATTATGGAGATTCATGACATGCACTGACAAGGCAGCTTGAGTGTTTTTTTTTTTTGCTCTCTGTAAACTCTAAAAGCTTCAAGATCTTCCTGCCGAAAATGCTTTTTTCTTCACTAGAGACAACTTCTGTTGTGCATGAGCCTATTTAGATAATTTTTAACAAGTTAATGAAGGTGCAGCTTGAGGAAACAACAGTGATCCAAGAAAAATTTGGGTACATATTACCAAAGTACGTTCCCAGAAAAGACAGGTAATGTAGAAAAAACAAGGAACGTTCCACAACAGTAAAACAAAACGTAAAATCACTTATTTGCTCAGAACCATGACTTGTTAAATAGTTGTACTTAGAATTCTTTTCTCTTAAAATTCTGTTATCCTTCACTAGATACCTTAAATGGTAAATAATTTGTTCTGATAAAAGTGTTTAACTCCTTTGAAAATGCCTATGTTCTCTTACAAATGCATACATTCTGCAGATTCACTGACACTATTAGTAACTAAATGACATCAAGTGAACTAGGAACTGCATTAGAAAACTCATTATGCATATTAACATCAGACATGTTATATAACTAAACCTTTAGTAACTAAACAGAGGGTTGTGAGGCCCTTTTTTTCTCCCCCCCCCTTCCTGATGAAAGACATCAACATAGATATTGTTAATACATGTGAGTAATATGTGTATATAATAGTTATGTTATTTAGTGTTTTTTATATATATATATATATATATATATATATATATATATATATATATATATATATTCAACAGATCCTTACATGAAAAATGTTAGATAGATGACTGATTGTTTGTGTCTTTCGGCTTTTCCCGGTTAGGGGTCGCCACAGCGGAACTCCGGTCCGCTAATGATTGGCAGTAGATTTTTACGTACTGGCTTGCTGGGCCTAACGCACAACCTTCAATGAAGGAATGCCCATTCATGCATGTCGCTACACAGAAGACGCTCTAACTGAGAATCGAATGGGCAACATCTAACTGTGAGGTGACAACGCTACCGCAGTACCACCGCAGTATCTGGTTAAATCATCTGATGTTTCTTGAAAGGTCTTGGAAATATTGACAATCTTCTTAACCTTCAGCTTCTAATGTTTATACATACTTTGATCTGATATGTATTTATAGCATATCTATGTATTAGAGGTGCTATTATCATATGTGACATATTCATATAGCTTCAGATATATTGGACACTCATTCTAATGTATATTTCATGGATTCAGATTTCTTTAGTTATTTTCATAATGCTTTTCTTTTTTGTTTTTATACTATATTCTAAGCAGAGATGGATAATTTGTGTCTTTTGGTATTGGAAAGGTGGTGGATGGATGGTTTAGTTAAGTTTTTAACTAAATCAGAAACTTTATGTTTCATGTATGTGTTTGTAAAAATTTGGAGAGTTTTGAAAGTAGTGCTTAATGCATGTTATGCATCCATGATAAGTAAGTTTTCAGTAGATTTTCAATCAACACGGAAGAAAGGTCTTTCAGTTAGTAATAACATACACATTATAATCAATGGCTTATAAATGTTTATCATTAAATATTAATGGTTTGAACAATAATGTCAAAAGAGCTGGTTTGGTTAAATATATCAAAATCCATAAAGCCTAGATCATCTTTTTACTTGAAACCGATCTATTAAAAAAGATCTACAAAAATACTCATTCAATGGCTATACCATTCTGGCTGATTCATGTTTTAAGACTAAGAGAAGGGGTGCTGTTACTCTATAGAAAAATACTTATACTATGCCAAGAATTATAGATACAATTTCAGATAAAGATGGGAGGCTAGGTTTTTGGAAATCAATAGGAAGTATTATACTTTGATTAATACATACTGAATACCAAGACTGAGTACTAAATATGTTGACTAATATCTGGACCCGATTATGTTAAATGCAAAAGGGAAAATTATAACAACAGGTGATTTTAACTGCCTATTATCAGGCAATGATACTTCTAAAAATGGTAAAATAAAACTAACATCCCAAGCCAAGAAGTTAAATGCCTTTACAAACCAAATGAACCTTAAACATATACATGGTGTAAGAAAACATTATTCCTTATTCTATACTCACTATTCATATCGATTTGGTACACAAGTAAACATTGATAAGGTCTTTGTATAAAATAAGATATACTCTAAAATAAGTGATGTATCTATAATGACTTGTCCACTTTCGGACCATAATGCTATAAACTTTACATTAACTATGCATACAGATGATTTAAGATTTCTACAGAGAGAATTCCTGCTTACATAACTAAGTTAAAAGACTTTAGGGAATGGATAATGAGAGAAATAAACATGTTTATGGAAACAAATGATAATGGTGAAGTGACTGATACTATACCATGGGACACCTTTATATATGGGTCTATATTGAATTAGCGAAAGCTTAAAAAAGTGAATGCTAATTCATAGACCCCTTTTAAGTGAAAGCTTAAAATCTTGAACACCCAGAACAGTGATTTTTCTTTCCCTGGGAAAAAAATTTGTGTTCCGAGAAACACACACACAACACAAGCACACCAAAAAACACAGCAATCCACACACATACACTTAAAATCCTACATCTACCCTACACTAAACTGTACATACACTACTATCTATCCACTTACCTTAACCCAAACCCTAACCCTAAGGTCCGTCACTATCACACACTCACCTGAACCATTCTCTAACCCTAACTCATCTACCCTGCCCTAACCCTAATGTCTATCACTATCGCACACTGACCTCACCTGCGCCCTAACCCTAACTCACCTAACCCATGCCCTAACCCTAACATCTGCACAATCGCACACTTACCTGAACCCGACCCATAATTTTCCACCACAGTGCTGAAAATAGTGAAGCCACAGAAACAGCCAACCAAATTCTTTCCCTAGGAAAAAATTTGGTGTTCTGCAGCTTCGCTATTTTCAGCATTCACTGTTTTGGGGTTGATATTAGAACATTCGATGTTTTAAAACTTTGATGTGCTAATATAGACCCTTTATATATATGGTAGAATAAAATCTTGGTACCTTAAAAAAAGGAGAGAGTGGGACAAAGAACTTTTAGACTTACAAAAAAACATAGACAAGATAAAAATGGACACAAAACCAAATTACAAAGTAGCACATAATAAAATTACTAAATGAAATCAAAAATGCTTAGAAGTTCTGAATCATAAGGTAGCCATAAACCTGGAAAAATTGAAATTACAGTATTATGCTGTAAATCCCAAATATCTACTTAATATAGCAGTAGGATCCAAAAAAATAAGCAATCAAAATCTTATTAATGAGATTAAATATAAAAGTGATGGTTTAGTTAAGGGTACATCAAACGTGATGGGCATATTAGAAGTGTTCAAAAACTACTATAAAGATATAAATAATAACACACCAGTTTTGGGAGACAGATAATGTAATAAATACTTTTATTCAAGAAAATATAACTACTAAGGTGTCAATGCAACAAAATAACATATTAAATAAACAAATAACACTAACAGAAGTAAAAGAGCAAATAAAAATTTTAAAAGATAATAAAGCTCCAGGACTGGATGGAATAATTCCTGAACTGTATAAGATTTTTCCTGAATATATAATAAAGAAAATGATGAGTGCATTTACTATGGTTAAGCAAAAATGTATAACACCCCCATCATGGAAATACTCAATTATCTCCCCCATATTAAAACAAGGTAAGGACCCCAAATCTTGTGATTCATATAGGCCAATTTCATTACTAAATACCAATTATAAAATTTTTCATGACAATATTAGCTAATAGGATAAAGAAAATATTACCTAATCTAATACATAATGATCAGACAGGGTTCATTCTTCATAGAAAAGTACAATATAACATTATTAAATTACTATCATTAATAGACATAGCATGCAAATACAAAAAAAAACTAAATGTTATCAGCCTAGACATAGAAAAGGCTTTTGATTCTATTAGTTGGTCTTATCTACAAAGAATTCTGATTGTTTTTGAATTCTTCTCAGAATTTGTCAACTTATTAATGAAAATTTATAGTAGGGCACAAGCATTTGTGAAAATCGGATCATGTCTATCCTCACCACTAGAAATCCTCAAGGGAACTAGACAAGGTTGTCCTTTGCCACCATTATTGTTTGCTCTTTCAATGGAACCTTTTGCTACATAATATCAGAAACTAGCAAAATATAAAAGGCTTTCAAATTAATAAGGACTATTTTCCTAAGATGCAATCATTTGCTGATGATATGTTGTTAACGTTGGGTGGTATTGATGGTTCTTTGCATGATGTTATAAATACCTTAAGCAAGTTTAAAAGAATTTCAGGGCTTAAATTTAATCATAATAAATCCAAAACATTACTAATTAACAAAAAGATCAACAAAAATCTAAGAGAGAATAGCCTGTTTAATTGGGAGAATGATGTATTAGAATATTTGGGTGTCAGTACAAAGAGTCCATGGAAAGAGTCTGTTAAACTAAACTATAATAATTTAATAACCACCATTACTGAACTAATCAAAAGATGGAATAAAATGTTCTTCACAATGGAAGATAGGCTCTCTTTAATTAAGATGATAATTTTACCTAAAATTTAGTTTTATATACAGTCATTGATACTACCCTCTCCCAAAAACTTATTTAAAAATTAGATTCCATACTACTTAAATTTTTATGGTTCCCCTTAAAACCTAGGATTGCATATAAATGGCACATTAGAGCTTGGAACAGTAATGGGATGGCATTCCCTAGCTTAGATCTTTATTCTAAATCAGTTATAATTAATGCAATATTACATTGGATCACACCTACCTATATATCTGGCTGGGAAACAATACATGAGATTCATATAACTGATGTCAGAACTATAGAAAATCAATTTAAGGAGCAATATGGAATAAGTAGAGTTTGTTGGCTTTTATGTGAGTTTTGTTTATTTAATAAGAAGTTTGATCATTTTTCTTATGGCATTAATCAAATATTTAATAACTTTAAAAATATAATTGATTATAATTACATTAAACATTTTTTATTTCTTATATTCCCTATAGCATACTCCCCTGATTGCTTAGATTCTTTCAACATCAATGTGATGCAAAAATTAAAGGAAAATAACTTGATATTCTGGCATCATTTTTTGAAAATAAGAGTATTAAACCACTAAACTCTCTTTTATGTAGTTTTGATAATAGTCAAGACAATTGCTTGTTTATACACTCATTATGGCAGTTTATAGAAAACAAAATGAGAGTATCAATCAACCTAGAGACTGAATCTATACCTAGTTTGATTCAACTTTTTATTAAGTGTCTTAAAAAGACAGATAATCAAAAATGAAGTATCTCACCTATCTATAAGATACTAAGAGAAGACACTCTAAAGTTTGACTCAGATTTTTGGAATTACTATGTAAAGATTAATGGACAACAAATATCTGATGAATCCAAAAAATTGTTATTGAATTCTACATATGGTACCTCATCTTCGTTATATTGCAGATTGTATACATGGAAATTTATGAAAAGGAGTTTATTTACTCCACATAAAATAAATCTTATACTCAAAAACAGTGAAAGTAAATGTTGGAAATGTGATAAATTACTAGAGGCCAACGGGGTTCACATATTCATTGAATGCAGAAATGTTCAATACTGGAAAGACTTCAGATATTTTGTAAATGCTTTATGGTCTGATAACTGTCATATTTCTAACTCACTAATCCCATTCAGTGTTCCTATACCTAATCTAATACCTAAATCTCAGATTCAGTTACTCTGGTCAATTGTTGCAATTGCCAGAAAAGTTATTGCTTTGAACTGGAAAAGTAAACAAGATTTGATGTTTAACGATTTTATTAATTTAGCAACATTTGTTTGTAAAAAAGAACTGCAAACCCTTTGTTATAGTACTCATAACATTACTCATAAAAAATAGCATGGCAAAAATTGGAAAACCTTTTGAACAAATACTGATAACTTCTCATGGATAAAATGATTGTTTATCATGGATGAATGTAAATATTGTAAATAGTTTTGTTATTGTTTTATTGTATTTGTTATATGTACATTTGATTATGCTTATAATAAAAACAAAATAAAATTGTTTTGAAAAAAAAATAAGTACTAATAAGTAGACTGGCCATTTGATGTTTTTCAGCCAAGATGCAATTCCTTTGTCCCAAATTTGAGAAGGTTTCTTAACACTATTAGAATGGATGACCTCTCATCAGGTTCTTTCTTTTTAAAATCTTTTGATAATGTTTCAGTTCTATGAGATGAGAAATGTATGATGAGTCTTAACTTCCTTGCTTAAATAGTATATAGTATTTAAGGTGATTAAATAGGACTGTTGTATTAGAAATAGTTTAGCTCAATAAAAAAAGAAAATATTACTAGCCCTCAAAATTCTTCCTAGTTCAACAAGATTTAAGAAAAGTATGCTGTACATGGGAAAGATTTTTGCTGTTTTCCTAATCTTTCATGGTACCTATGATGCACAATTTGTTTTAACTTTTTATTTACTTTATCTCTGAAAATTACTGCTGTGGTTACATCTGCAGCCTATTAACTATAAGTGATACATTTGAGCAATTGGGTATTAAAATGTGCTTGTGTCAGTTTAATGAGCCTTATATGAAGTTCTTTTTTTCTTGATTTACTAGTTTTAAGCTACCAATAGAAACAGATTATAAAAGAAAGATTACACGATGACACTTGTTAGCAGTTCACAGCCTTAACCTTCTGTACAAAATGACCATACAATCCATAAAATGCAGCAGAGAAGAACAGCAAAGACAGATGTATGGAAATGCAAGATGGTATCCTGGATTCTTTTTCTGGACATGCAGTGAGAAGTAATGTGGAGAGATGAGGAAGAGATGGTACTACAAAATGCAGTCAAAAAGGAAGGGAATTAAATCCAGTACCTTCAGTAGAAAGAAGTATGGGAAGAGAAAGGACGTGACCTGGATAATGATGGAGGTATGGGGGTTAACAAATACAGAAATGACACCATATATTAAAATGAGAAGTGAGATCAATTAGGACCATAGGAAATAAGTAAGAGATAAAGTCTTATATGTATGCAAAAAAAAAAAAAATTAGCAAATATCATTTGGGAGGCCAAGACAGCATTACAGAAGGCAATGGAAAAAGGGATTGAGGTGGCATTGATCAAATTATTCTTACACATTCAAAGTTATAAGAGAAGTAAAGAACAAGACAAAAAGAAGTCTCTGAATTCTAGAAATAGCAGAAAAAAGTGGTCTATATTTACACTGAACCAACATAGCAAGGTTTGATAGGGGAAGATAGGGTGAGTATGAATGGAGACAAATGTTCTGATGGGACCAGTGATAAAGCAGGGAAAGATAAAAAAAATACTTCAGATGGAGTACTTGTAGGATTCCGAGGATACACTTCCCTGAGTAATCAAAGCAGCAGAGCTACCAGGGGGCCAATTAATGGAGCTGCTTAGGTTCTCCGAAGAAAATGGAGTCACATTCAAGGACTGAAGAATAATTGTATTACTCTCCAGGCTCAAGGCCTGGTTTATGAAAAAACAAGTAAATTCTACATTTGTTGGTTTCACTGCCATACCTGAAGAAGGTTATAGAAAACTTTTACTGGGCAGGCTGGTGAATTTCCAAATGCTACTTTTCTTGAGGACTGGCAGTAGTAATGATTATACAACAAAGGACTAAGCAGTACAACCTGACCCATTTCTATCACTGCACAAAGGAAGCCAAATAAATGTGGGCTGCCTGATCTTCAGTTAAGCCTTTGACAACACAAATCAATGAGTATTGGTAGAAAAGGTGAACCTCACCCCAGCCTACATTGTAAAAATTGTAAAGGAAATTTACTGAAGCATATGGAAGATGATTGTGCATTTAGTTGACACTGTCAGGAACAATGTCACTGAACAGTAAGATATGTTCATAGGTGAACACTACGCACTCAGTTTGCAGATTACAGCATGGCTAGATAATCACCAGACAGTGACCAAAGGTGAGAATCAAACTCTGTATCTCATACCTGTGAGCTAAACACCTTAACCATTAAGCCAACCCTTAAAGATGAAAAACACTTAAACCCGAATCCCTCTTTTACTTTTTGAGTTATTGACCAAATTAGTGAGGATAAAAGGGGAGAACCTACATCTTTAAGGTTAGATCAGCACAAATTAATTTGGCAAGTTAGACTTAATGCCTATAGCCAGCTAGGACTGAATGACCCTTGCTCCATTTACTGTATGTTGAAACTTAAATGTTTGAGTAGTAAAGTGAAAATTAATTTTTTTTATTTATGTAACCCTTGTTTTTAAAGTTTGCATTTTTATATAAAATTGATTTAAAATGTACCTCTATTGGGTATTAAGGTGTTGTGATGGTTTCTGGTTTGATTACTGTCATGTGACCTGAATGGAAAGTATTTAATTCGGATTAATTGTTTAAGTGGTTGTCTGAGGAAGTTCATTCATTGAAATGAACGAAAGCACTTATTGTATTAAACGTGTGTAGGTTATTTTAGTCCATGTCCATTCATTAATCCAACCACCAACCCCTATTAGTAGATATCCTGATTAGCATGCAGTTATACAGTTATGATATAACACTGACATAGGAGAGGTTCAGCCTCTTTGCTGACAACACCAAGAGTGGTATGATGCTCACAGACTGGCTGTCTGGTATAACGTCTTAAGTGTATAAATAGCAGATAGCTGATGTTTATTATTAAAAGGTACTGCACTTTGCTGGGAGAATACAGGCTAGATGGTGAACCCATGGAGAAGTCAGATAACAACAGGAACTTAAAGTTATACTGGCAACTAAATTCAGTTAGCAGTAAAATGTGAAAGGAAAGTGATAAGGATCATTAGGTTGTTGAGATGCAGAACTTAGGGAGTGGGACCTTCAGATACTGAGGTCGCCTTGTTATTATGCAGGGAAAGGGAAAGGTCACAGATGAAGGACATATCCAGTTTTTGCAACCATAAAGAGAAACAGAGTGCAGATGTGTATGTAGCAGGTGTAGCAGAGCTGCCAAAATGGTGATGGGAATTGATGGTTAGAGTGTTTAGGAAAGAAGTCAAGAGTTTATGGATCCAGTAAAAGAGAAAAAAAAAGGTGGAGTTAACATAGATGCATCTATGTTATAGATGTCACTGAGTAAACCGGATGGGTTAAATTCCTTTTCAGGAAGACCAAAACAGGGAGATGAATACATTTCAAACAGCTGAAGATGGGACATTATAAAATGCTATTTTACAGAATAATGGGGGGGGGACATGAAGCACAAAGCCTGTAAAAGTGGCATAGTGTAAGTCGATGAATGAGTTCAAATACACTCGAGACAAATGGATGAGATGGGCCAAGGGTATGTGAATGGCCATTGTAACAGGACTAGCTACAACACTTGGCAGGACTCAATAAACCATATATTTCCTCTATCAATTTCATGTCTGCAGCTATAGGTGGAACAGTGGTCAGAGATGGATAACATATGACTGAATTGGCGTCCAAAATGGTGGAAGAGCAGTACACAGATGCATTAACTTAAGACATGCCACCATCACCACTGTTGGGGTAGAAGGCATCACCAATATGTGCTGTCATTCTCACCCCAGGTTTTAGTACAGTGGTATATCCTTTCACAAAAAACAATGTCATCTAGCTGCATAAAAGATGGAGAAGAGCTGGTAGCAGGGACAGATATTATTTTCCTGGTCTTAAAGATCTCTCTGCAGATGGCGACTGCAGTCAAAAAATTAAAAGATGATTGTTTTTTAGGAGGAAATATGCAGTGAATTTGGAAAATATGTTAAAGTGCAAAGAGATCACATTGTCAGCATAGGTCTTTATAGTCAAAATATGGTTTTCCTAATAATAACATAGATTATAACTAGTGTTATATGCTAGAAATTCAGCTGTAGTGCTGGCAAAAAAATGAGAATTCTATGAATTACAAGAATATCAGATCTGTCAATATTTAGGGGAATGAATCATTTCTCTTCATTAGAAGGTCTGACAGTAAAACTGAAACTCAGATAAATACTTTGGTGCATAATGTGAAGTCGGTCACATCAGCAAAGCACAAAGCATCAGAAGCACTCTACCAGCCTTTCAAAAGTGACTCAGCAGATGGTTGCAAGGCAAAGACACAAAGATAAATAAGACAGTCATGAGACATTGTTCATAAGTGATGGCAGCAGCAACCAGCTCACCTACAGGACATCAAAGGATCTACAGGATATTAAAGGTAGATGAAAGGAGTACTTCCAGTAACCTCTGAAGGAAAAAACCCTACAGAAGAACCATATACAGGCTAGGATGAAAAAGGAAGAAGACCCCACTCTAGAAGGAACACTAAGTAACATGAAGTCAAGAAGAGTAGCAGGCTCAGATGAGATCACAGCAGATATAATCAAGATGGTGGGTGAGTTCGGGGAAAAAATGGTTCCAATGGGTACTTGTATGAGTAAAAAAGAGAAAAGTATATCCCAAATGACAGGGGAATAAACATTCTAGTGCCAGTGTCCAACAGCAGATGAGGCATTCAGAACTATGGGCAGTACAGAGGTATCGAACATCTGTAACACTGTGTGAAACTACTGAAGAGGGTGATTAATAAACAAATGCAAAAGAACAGTCGAAAGTATGATGGGAGATGAGCACTTCACATTCAGATAATGATGCAACACATCTGTCCTGATGTTTGCACTGAGACGGATAGTAGAGGAGAATTAAGGGATGAGGACAAGTCCCACACGGGATTTCCAGACCATGGAGAAAGTATATGACAGGGTCCCAGGAACGCTGATTTGAGCAGTACTGTGATGTTTCAAAGTCTCTGAAACATTAATAGAATTAGTGCAGGATATGTCCAAGAACCGAATGACAATGTTTAGACTCACAGTGGAGTTCCCAGTGGGGGTGCATCAGGTATCATATCTGAGCACGCTGCTCTTCATACTTTTGATGGACTGCATTAGCAAAGAGGTTGGAGGAGACAGATCAACAAAGCTAATGATAGTAGAATGGAATGCAAAATTGAGAGCACATGGGAGTGCAGATATGACAGCTGTCATGAAAGCAAATAGAGGGGAATTAGAAAAAGCCGAAAACTGATTTAGAAGGGGAAATAGTGGAGCAGGGTAACAGCTTCAATTATCTGGGAGGCATAGATGGGCAAAAGGAAAGACTGACTGAGGAGGCCAATGCTAGCATCAGACGGGCTGCAGCTAGCTGGCTCAAGACTGCCAAGGACAATGTGCAACCGAAGAATGCTGAAGAAGTTGAAAAGTAAGGTACACAAATCAGTGGCGTGACTAGTACTACTGCATGGTACAGAAACATGGGCACTAAAGGCAGAGCAGCTGAGGCAGCTAGTGGAGATGAAGAGAATGAGATGGGTGGTAGGATGCACACTGTGGGACAGATGAAGAAATGAGGATATCAGAGCAGAAGCCAAGGTAGCTCCAAATACAGTGAGGGTCAAAGGTGGTTCAGGCACGTGCAGGAAAGTAGAAGATGATTTGGTGAAGAAGATATAGGAGAGCTAGGAAGTAGGCAAGAAGAAATGAGGACACCCAGCAAAGACATGATTAGACTGTATTAGGGAAGGAGGAAGGAGAGTGGTATTGTATTTAGAGTGGTGATGACAGTTGACTCACACCCCAACCCCAGGCAGACAATGGGAAAAAGGGAACTGATGATGTTGATGATGATGATGACTATGATGATGATGAAAATGTGATGGCTAAATGTAGAAGACAGTGACTCTGGAAACAAAGACAAAAAAAGAAGATGGCAACAAAAGCTAAGATGGAGAGACAGTATTACTGAAGTAATGAATATGAAGTTACAAGAATTAAAAAAAAAAACATTTGCAGACATGTAGTCTTGGAATGCTAGAGTTCTCCAGGTCACAAAGAGTTGGATTCCAGTAAATGACTACACAACAACAAAGATATTATTGTTATGCTTGCTAGCGATCATGTGACAGCACTAGCTGGGTTTGTTGAGTAGAGAAGATGCTGTTGGGTAATACATCATAAAAGTTCTTGGACATTAATAAGGGCTTGGTTTCATAAACATAGTCATAAAGGAACACAATGCAATAAACCAGGCCATACATTTGTTTGCAGTTAGGTAATACAGGAAGTAATCAGTGCATCATAGGGACCACTGACTCTTATGGAAATATATGTTTTTACGTACCGTTTTTACTACAAAAAAAAGTAAACAACTGCACTGCCAAGTTTCTGTATTACTTGCATAATGTAGATGTGACAGTAGGAGGAGATGGCATAGAAGAAGAAATGTAAACCCATCTTTGAAATGAAAGGCTTGACAGAGCATTCCACAGAGATTTCAAATTCACTAGTTAGGGTGCCACAGACCCTTAGCTTTTCATTTTCCATTTAATCCTGGCATATAATAAACTCATTAATTAAGCTGCATTTTAAACTTATTTTCCTTAGTTAAGCTTGAAGTGTGATTAACTGCATGAATGACTGATTAATTGATTATGCTGTACAGCTTTCGTAATGCATTAGCAAGGAATAAAATATGCAAAATTTCCATCTCTCAGTTAATTTCAGCTAAAAAATGCATGCACCCTGCAGCATTAGCAGAGTTGAGAAGTAAACTTAAAAATAACCTATGCTGATTCTGTATATTATCCATCAATGAATTTCAGATGCAATCCTATTGCATGTTAACAGAATCTGTATTTACAGATTTTTTTTTGCTGTCATTGCAAAGCAAATGATAACTGTTTCCTAATTTAATTTAGGAACTACTTGTGCAAAAAAAAATCCAGAAGCAGATGTTAATGCAGCATAGTTTCATATTCATTAAATTCTTGTTGCATATTACAACACCAGCTAAGTGTGGTCTGTGAAAAAATCCATTTCCTTAGTGTTAATTATAAAGTAGCAGTGATGGGACAGATTAATTTACTTATTTCTGTCTTAACATTATTTTTATCCCAGGGATCATTAGTAATATGATAGAGGCAGGAAAGAGTATGTTATGTGAGCTTCAACAGTACCCTAGTAGGGCTCCAATATTGAACATGTTTCTTTGAAACAAAGGGAAATGTTAAAATACTGGTTGTATCCGGGAGTTACTGTAACTTACAGAGAGCAGGTTCATGGCCACAAGGCAAATAAGGTTTTGAACAAATTATATTAGTTTACATTAGTTGTGTTCTTGATGATATAAGGAAAATTCTGAATTATATAGACATGCTCCTATAAACATGAAAACAAAGGAATCAGCCGGCATTAATTAAAGGTGCAGGGTCAACAAATGAATGGGTATCCCTCTTTAACCTAAGCAGGCAGAGAACGATGTGTGCAATAGCCAGGTACATGCATTAATAGTCTGCAGTGCATGGCTGGTTTATAACAGGTAAAGCATCGTACAGAGTGAAATATTTCCTGCACTGTGAATGTGATGCCAAAAGTGCTGTTGTACACATCCAACATTACATCATGGTATGTCCCAGACGTGTTCACTTGGAGCACAGGCACAGCATTAAACATAAATACAGAAAGTGAACAACAAGGGTCACAAATGCTAAAGTAAACCTTTTTCAGCAGCTGTTCTCTTTCTATGAAACCATTTGCTTTAAAATACTGTGTATAACTTGTCATTACACAGAAGAGATATTAACACATTTTGAAGTTCCTGTTTAACAGGAGTTTTCAGGTTTTACTCTAAAGGTACCAGGTTAACACAGAAACATCTAGATGAATTAATAAGTAAATATTTAGTCTGAGACAGCCCCTTACTGTATAATAAAACTGATTTGTACTACCTCAGTTTATAACAGAACACATCAAAATGCACAGTTGCAGTGACAATGTATGATTTTGGTTGTTGTAGTAGGTAAGGTAATCAGTTTGCTGTGATCATAAACTCAGAACTTCACTTTTTCCACTGTCAATACTTTGAACCTTACTAATCTGAGAAGCTTGTAGCAGACATCTAAAATATTGGGTACAGTCATCCAAGTAGTTTCCTTAGCCATTCTAAGTAAAAATCTATCTGTGTGGGGTTGTGACACAATTCCCTAATGAAAAAATAAAGTAAATTATCTCCAAGTGTTATACCTGGGGAGTATTCCCCAAACATCTTGTGCCCATATGCATCCATATGGCCTTTGCTCCATTATGCATTAGCAATCAGGGTACTATATAGCTAAATGCAGTGGAACAATATGCAGTGCAGAGAGTATTTAAAGATGATGAAAGAAAAAGAACAATACTTCGTGCTTATAATTACTCATTATATGACTCACTAATTCCTAATTTTACCTACCAACAAAAATGAGTTATTCTTTGCGTCTGTTTGGCTAACAACAAAGGATAGAGAAGACTAACATTTCTAGGCTACTTGATATATGAGAAATCCAGAAGTTGTAGTTGATTATTTTAATGATTTATTTGTTTATCTATTTATTGTAGAACCTCAGTACATGAAGTTTGTCATGCAAAGTGAATAGAATTCCATTTTAAACATGAATGTATGGCTTGTGGCATTTTAAAACAGGTACAAAGAAGTTCAATAGATGTAAGGATGTGTAATTAGGAAGAACCAACTCTTTCTCTATGGAAGTACCTTCTCCTCCTAATTTCCTCCCCATCCCCCAATTCTAGTGATTAACACCTATCCTTAGAGAAGGATTGTTCCATAATTGAGTATACAGTTAGAGAGACAATGTAGGTGGACTCTTGGAAACAATTGAAATGATTACAATTCAGCAGCAACACAGTGTAAACAATTTTTGGTAGCTCTTTGTCAATCGAGGTAGAATAGTTCCCACTTGACCAAAGCCTGGGGTGGAAAATATGACAAGATGTATACGGAATGGAAAACATGATCTGGTAGTGCTAAAGAGGGGGGGGGGCTGAAGCATTGTCCTTGAGAATTGTTGAAAAAGATATAGGAGTTAAGGCAATGTTTGCTTTCCCACAAAAAAAAAAAAAATTATATTGGAATACTCTCAAGTCAGTAAATGTAATGAATAGGTGATTACGGAGGTGAAAATTTTTAAATTGCAGCAATCTTTTTGTAGTGCCCCACCACATGATAGGAAAGTGTAGTCTGCTCCATACCTGGAAGCCTAGTTTAAGTTTAATTACTGGAGATACATAGCCAGGCATATACATTATTGGTAGTTAAATTCGGAGAACAAGAGAAACACGATATTTAAATTAAAAAATGTGATGTTCACATTAAATTAATTTTGACTTTGAACTTTGTGTACGTTAAACAATCAGGAATGGTACTAGAGAGTCATTAATAATGCATCTTATTATGATTACTGCACCATTTTATATCACTCAGAAATTTGCCTTTATGGTGACTCCCTACCCCAACTGTACATATTTGGTTGTCAGAACTCCTGCAACAGTAAAACTACCTCTCACAGATGAGACTAAACAGTCGATCCAGAGAGTCTGGCAACATATTCACTGCAGAGCTGCCTCACCAAAACCTGCCATGAAAGGTCCCCATTTAGCTTAAAATGTTTCATGAATCTGTGGAAAGAAATCTAGTCTACAACCCTGCAAGTAACCCCAAACTGACACATTTAATGAAGTCTACACCTGTAATGGCAGTTGTTCTCACTGAATGTGCCTTAAAGGTAACTGTGAATGTTTTATTATATTTGCCAAAGCAGAAAGCGATGCAATGATCAAGCCACTAAGATAAAGTTTGTTACTAGGTAAAAGACCTTGCATAAAGGAGATGAAGAAGGGGTAAGAGTAATCCTATTGTGTTTTGCTGTGTTCATATATAGAAGCTGCCCTTGTAGAGCAGAGGTATGTGATAACCATTCTCATCTTTTTTTTTTTATTTTGGTTAAACAAAAACTAGGACTTGTGTAGACAACTTCAAATATGCATGTGAAATCACTTTAGGTATTAACAATGGAAAAGTTCATGTGTTATTCTGTCTACACTGAAACCCATAGATGTAAGTCATCACATTATGGGCTCAGTCTTAGAAAGCCTAATACATGAAGCCACAGCCGCTGTGAAAATAATTTACAGTGAATTAGTCATGTTTTGCAGAGAATGTAAAAACGTCATGGAGATGACAGTAACTCTGTGTATATTGTCAAAGTGTACTCTTCTGAGATGGAAAGCAAGGCATTAGGCATTTTGTTGTGTTCGGTTTATAAGTGGAGACACCTTTTATTTATTTATTTAGTTATTTATTTTGATACTCATGCTCCCCTGAGACATCATAGTAGGGAAATTTGAAAATGAAACAGCTGTACTCTAATATCTGAGCATGTAAACTTGTATACAGAATAACAGTTTTCTGTACTAATTACAATGAGAGGAGACCATAATTCCAAATAGATATCCTGCCATCTAGATGCTGCAGGACAGGTAGTGTTTTAATTTGAGATTCAGTATAGGCAACATACTGCTAAAATCACAATGTAAGTAAATGATTGCATAAATGAAAACATGAATTCATTTTGTTAGTGCCGGTGTTCAAAAAATACTGAGAGATTTTTGCTGTGAGATCATTCTAGAAGCATTACCATACAGATATAAGTGTAAATGACTTATATAGGTTCATAGGTATTTATTAGGCTAACGATCACAAGGGCCTTTTTAAGCCTAGCCATGCATCCCAAATCTCTGACAAGTTCTGATACCCTTGATAAGTGTAAGCATGGACCTGGGAGATGAACCATTTACAGGTTGCCTGTGTCCATTACAGACGGAGATGCCAAACCAGGGGTGCATTTCTGGTTCAATTGTCCAAGTTGCACATGAATTGGGTTAGGGAGGAACTCTGCTTCACATGGATGGGGAGCATGTTCCATAGAGAGGGTAGCCTCTGGGATACATACCTGTCTCTCCAGCAGGTGCTATTTATATCACAGGCAAGGTTTAAGTCTTTAGAACAGATAATTCTGGTGCTGTTTATTTTGTGGACATGCAGAAGATCCATTAGAGTGGAGTCTGACAACGCCGTATATGCCAGGCATAGATCTACTATCAAAAGCCTATAGGAGACAAAATACAGGGATAGGGCCTAGAGGCAGTCTGCACAGGACATTTTACTTGCACCCTGTATTCTTTTAGTGAGGAACCTCTGTGGACTTTCCAGTTGTTGGATATGCCTGGTTAGGTACATACCAAAGGGGGCATTGTACTCAATGATAGGTCTGACAAATGCCAAATACAGTGGAATAATGACTTCCTTGGACTTAGATGCCATACCTTTGTTTATAAGTTGTGCAAAATAAAATGATTTCTTCAACACTGTAGACACGTTTTGGTTAAAGGCTGGATGATTATCTATGTGAGTCCCTAAGTCCCTGACTACTGGGTCAACTCTAAGGGGTGTGTTGTCAATATGATAGTTACCAGGGATGGATGACTCCCCAAAGGATACTATTATGCATTTCTTAGCATTTAGTTTTAATCCATGGCTCTGACACCAGTTGTTTATCTGTGTCAGCCCCTCCCAGAGAACATTTGTGTCAGTGTGAGATTCAAAGACAACTCCTAATTTGCAATTGTCTGCAAATTTAGTCATCCAGAGACCAGTGACATTGGCCTTGACTTCTGAGAAGCAAATACCAAAAAGGAGCGGTTCAAGGACTGATTCCTGAGGGACTCCACTTGTGACTGACCTCTTTGTAGAGGTGGACTCCCCAATTCTAATGTCCTGTGTCCCATCTGTGAGCCAGTCGGCTACCCACCTGGTGACGTATGGGTTTGTACCTAACCTCTTGAGTTTGTCAACAATGCCAAGTGAGGTATTGTATTAAATGCCTTGGCCAAGTCAAGGTAGGCAGTGTGAACAATTTTGCCCTCATCCATTGCTTTGGTGACCTTCTCAAAGAAGTCCACCAGATTAAGTAGGCATGATCTGCCCTTGATGAAACCAAACTGGGTTGGGTCTAGTGTCTGGAGGTTTACTATATCTCTGTTGATCATCTCCATGACAATTCTTTCCATGGCTTTACATATACGACAAGTGAGACTTATGGGTTTGTAGTTTGCAGGGTCTGTAGATAGCCCACCTTTGTGCAGAGGGATGACTGTTGCCTTTCTCCATTCATGAGGGATGAAGCCTGTTTGGAGGCTACAGTTAAATAATAACTCCAGAGACCCTGATAGGTCATGTTATTTGAGATGTACCTCCTTGTACTGTATGAAGAGAGACATGATGGAACTCTCAGAATATGGGTTGAAGCAGGTATGGACCAAACCTTTGGCAGTATTCTACCATCACCAAGCTGAATGGTGTAATACAAACAAAATATAATACAAAGCAAAAGTAAAAACCACCAAAACATGGCAACGTACATAAAAGAAATAAATTTAATGTAACTGGCAAGCACTTTCACACAATACACTGTGCTTCATCAGACCATATACAACAAAATGAACCATCAATTAAAAATTGCAAATCCAATTAACAACTCAAAGTAACCAATGAAAGCACATCATTAATGATAGCCATTTAAAATCACTTAAGGAGATCTCTTGCCTTAAGAACATTAAGATCCTTTTTTAGGTAATGTCATTCTTCTAAAGCATTCAATATAACTAAACATGATCTGTACAATATCAAGTTATTGTTGCTCTGTGCTAGGAGTCTATACAAAAACATTCATACCCTGCAAGCACCACTTAAGCACTACTCACCTTAGAAAACATGGATATATGCATCAGACAGACCTGGTTCAAGACCAGTGAAAGCACTCCATCAGTGCAGCATTTCAATGCCTATCACCTAAACAGGCCCACCACATTACAGAAAGGCAGAAAAGGTGTAGGTGTCTCTAGATTCTTAAAAAAACACCTCCATACTCATAATGTCCTGGAACACCTCCACATCCAACTTAGTACAAACAAAACTTATCACAGCATTGCTAACTACAAGACCCTATCTGTGTCCCCCTCAGTCCATGCCTCTTTTCTAACCAATATAGAGTCCCTATACATTATGCTAAATACCATTATCATAAGAGACTTCAACTATCCCTCCATAAACTGGGAGGCATATACATTCTTAAACATATATGCCCAGAGGCTTCTGGTCTTCATGAATACAAACCCTCTGGACCAGTTAGTTTGTACCACAACCGGGGGGATTAAAATCCTGGACTTGGTCCTTACCAATATGGGCCAGTTCTGTTTCCCACCAACTGTAACCTCCTCCCTGGCCAATCAGACCACAAGTAAGTCAAATGCATCTTAAGACTCAAGCCCGAAGCATCCTCAAATACTATAGTATTTGCAGACTAAGTGAAGGTTAATCTAATAAAACTGAGCGATGACCTGGCAAAATTCAAAAGTCCCTTGCACCTTGATAATTCCACTGCTTATGTGAAATCCTTTACTGCCAAATTCTGTGCACATGTAGTTACACAGATGCTTCTCTCCCATTCAGAAACAAATATGTAAAATTCAAGAATAAACTCTGTGGCACAGCCCAGCTATAAAAAGGCTGCTTAATAAAAGAAATAACTCATTGCACACAAAAATAGTATAACTCTCAAGAAGCCAAAACACTCTTGCAAAATTAAACAAGGAACAATGGATCTTGATCAAATCAACCAAATCCAGGTATGAGGTAAAAGTAGCTACCTAGATGAAATATAATCACAAAGCCTTCTTTAGCTATATTAGAAATTTAAGAAACAATGCCCAGTACTGCACAAAGCTAATAGCAAATTATATAACATACTCAGAGCCTGAGGATATACTCATTCTACACTTTATTCAAAGCAACCCAGTCAACTTCCTCAGACTCCAAGACACTGGCTCTTCAGAAGTCCCTGAGGGCTTCTTCGGAGCCATTAGAGAAAATGAGCTCAAAGTTTATCCCCATCTCTCCTCCAATATTCATAGAACAAATACCAACATCAACATCCCCTTAAATCTCCCAAGAACTAGTTAGTCTAAGGCCAAGAACTCTTATGTATATGGGGCCCAATAATGTACAAAGCTGCCCACCTGACTTGACAGACCCCCTACAGAGACTATTCAATATTAGCCTCAAAACAGGCTTTGTGCCAGAGAAATGGCAGACATCAGCAGTTCCATGCTGTTATAGACACATAAGCCTGACCAGTCTCACCTGTAAGGTTATGGAAAGGATCTTTATGGAACTAATAAAAAAGGATATAGATAAACTGCAGACTCTCAACCCATTCATCAAGGGCAGGTGCTGCCTACTTAACCTGGCTGCGAAAAAGTCACTGACTCAATAAATGAGGGCAAATCAGAGCACACTGCATATCTGGACCTCACAAAGGCATTTATCATCATCCCACACTTAAGCATCATAGATAAACTCTCCCAAATTAACATTAGCCACTATGTAACTCATTGGATAGCAAACTGGATAGTAAATTGGTTCACAAACAGGACCCAAGAAGAAAGGGAGGGCAGCTCTGTCCCCTTCTCCTCCAAAAGAACTGTTAGTAGCGGAGTGCCCCATGGTTCAGTCCTTGGGCTAGTCCTCTTTGACATTTACTTCTCAGAGGTCAAACCTAATGTTAAGAGTTTGTGGCTGACCAAGTTAGCAGATAACTGCAAACTTGGTTCCATCATTAACTCTCAGAGAACATTAGGATCCTACAAGAACTCCTGTCCCAAACAAATAGTTGGGCGTTAACCATGAACTAAAACTAATTGCCAAGAAATGTATAGTTGTGTCCTTCAGCAGACATGATTTCCCATGTAACTATCACATTGACAACATCCAAATAAAAATGCCACCACAATTAGAGATCTTCGAATCTATGTCAGCAATGAACTGTCCTTTGATCACCAAGTATCCACTATTGTAAGGAAGTCCTTTTTCATCACACAGATTATGAAAACCAGATCCAGGGACGTGACTGTTCCACTATGCTTGGCCTTCAAGTATGTATCTGTCCAAATGCTTGTCACAACTGAAATGGCTACGATAATTTCTCACTAAAAAAATAAAAAATAAAAAGAATCAAGGGCCTAAATCATAACAATTATGCAGATGGAGTCAAAGTATTATCTCTGTTCTAGCTGTTGCTGGCATCAGGGCTTTTCTCTGTCCTTGTTTTCTGATTACTGGCTGCTGTTGGTATTTCCCCTTATTCTATTCAGCTCTTTCTTTTTTCCTTTTTTCTCTTCTAGGTTTTCAAAAAGAAATACTGTGGTATCTCATATTCCGGACTTTGTCTACCCTTTTCTTACTAACAAATGTTGCTACTTCGTATTCTGGCCACTGTTGATCCCTTTATTTCCATGGGTTACACTGCATTTTTATATTTAATATGTCCAACAAGCCTACTGGTTTCAAGAAGTGCACTTCTTGTGGGCATAAGATACTCAACTCTGATGCCCACAAGAAGTGTATCTATTGCCTTTGGCTGGCCATCTAAATTCTGCTTGTTCTATTTGTGACACGTTTAACCATAAGGCACTGTTCGACAGGTGTCACAAGTTAATTTTGAAAGGTTTACTACCTGCTTTGTCTGGGGCTCAAACCCTCTCCAAGGCAACCCAATCATCTTCCTCAGACTCCAAGATATTGGCTCTTCAGAAATTCCTGAGGGCTTCTTTGGAGTAAACCAAGTCCTATGCAGGTGGGGATGCACGGTCCAAACCAAGTTAAGAGCTCCAAATAGACCAGCAAGGCAGCACAGAGTTCAATAGATTTATTAATTACTTTGGAGCCATTAGAGAAAATGAGGAAGGTTTCCTATCCAGTTTTCTTAGATCCAAAGTCCTTTGGGCCACCCTTGGTTCCACAGTCCTCCTCGGATCTAACAAGCTGTGCTCCTGTGGTGGTTTCCCCATTACCTTCTACCACCTTCTCAGATCCCAAGCCTTTAGATCTGACAAGCAGAGGTGATACTACAGAGTACGTTTGGAAACCGGTCTCTACAGCCCAACTGACCCAACTGTTCAACACACTGAAGAAGCATTCCAGACCAGCATCCACAACATCATACAGGTATTCAAGGAGTCTGACAGAGGCAGATGTGGACAGGATGATGCAGAGATTTCTCAGGGCTCAGATCCATACAGGCATCATGCCAGCTCCATCCCCTCATGGATCCATGAGTGCACCTGCTAAGCCCATTCTTTCTCTTTCTCCAATCCAACCCATGGCTTCAGAGTCCCAGGATACAAGATCTCTGAGTGGTTCAGTGTCCAATCCAAGGAAGCTTCCTTCCTCTATTCCAACTGTGTCCCTGATTGGTTCTGCTCAGATACCCTCAGATCAGAGCTGGTCTCAGATCTGAGAGGTCAGCGCAAGGTCTGATTCAGCCCCAACTTTGTTGGATCCATCCCTCTCCCTTGGGACCTCAGTCCTAGGCTGAGCGCAGATTTGATTCTCCCAGTGAGGATTGGATCTGGGCATGGCCCCTTCTTTCCTTCTACTGTGGCTTTGGCTTCAAGGAAGAGGGAAGAGGTTTCTCCTGGTCCATCGGATTTTAAGGTGGTAGAAAGGGCTTTCTCTTTGCACAGAGAACTGTCCTCTCTCATCTTGGATCCTACCCACTGCCCTTCATTGGGTCCTAGTTCTGCATCTATCAGACTTGGTCCACAGGGACAGCTAGTTTCAGAAAGCCTTCAAACAGGTTCCCTAGAGGAACCCCCCCCCCTTCTGATACCTCTCCTGAACATCCCATGGAAGAGGTCCTTTGGAAGAGGACTTGTAAGAGGAGACACATAGACTCACTCATGGAGTCTCTCATGGAAGACAATGATTTTGATGAGGGTGAAGGATCCCCCAGATCACCACGCAATGACATCTTCTTTGGAGATATCCTTGAAATCCTCAAACAGAAGGGTGTCTGGTATTCCTAACATCCTACTCCTGATGAATCAGTGTTTCTGGAGGCTTTCAGTGCTGGACCATCTACATATTGGGTGATGCCTTCGAACCCCGGGGATGAACTCATTGACTTGGTTTCCCACAAGGCTTGGAAGGAAGTGGACACTGTCAAACTTATCTCCAAATGCCAGGACAAATTCTTATCTCCCATTGATCGACCCCATTGGAGCAAGGGGATCCTGCTTGATGCTATAGTGGTGATGGCAGCCACAAAGAAGGAGCTTGCTGAACAAAGCTCCTTTGTCCATCCACCAAACAGGGAGTCATGAACAATGGACAGATTTGGAAAGTGAGTATATGCCTCAGCTACATTTGCGCTGAGGTTGTTAAACTACCTGTCACACTTTACTTGGCTACAGAGCAATTTGACAAAGGACATATCAAATACTCTCTCAGAGTCCATACCTGCAGAGGATCGGAAAAAGATCTCTAATGCATCGATGAGGCCGATCTCCCAGGCAGCAGAGGGTGCCTCATGAGTTGCCAGTTCAGGCATAGCCATTAGGAGACATACCTGGATAAAGTTATACAACTTTGTGGAACCCTTCAAAGCATCCTTTGTCAATGGCCCCTTGTCAATGCCCTGTCTGATGACTCTTTGTTTTGGCCATCAGTTAAAGACATGCTCACCCACAGTGAACAAGAATGAAAGACTCTGTCTGCCACAGGAATGAAGTTTTCTACCCCTCAACAGACTTTCTCTAGAAACCAACAAGGTGGTAAGAAGATGTGGTTCCAAAAATCTCAGGGATCTTTCCAGAATTCATGTGGGAATAATTTCTCCAGAGGCAGAGGAGGAAACTTCAATAGAAGATGTCCTCAAGGCAGAGGGGGTCTGCAGAATCAGGGCTTCAGAGATTTCTTCTCTGACAGGCCCTATCAGTGCTCCTGAAGTGTTACCCGACTGTCCACCTCTGAAGGCAGTCAGGGGTCAATTTTCTTTCCACCTAGATGCCTGGATAGAAATCACAAAGAATTCATGGGTGCTAAGAGTCATATCCAGAAGTTACTACATACAATTTTCATTTTCTCCTCATCTCCAGAAAAGGAAACTTCCGGACATTCCACCCAGTCAGATGGAAGATACAGCAGAAGCGATACAAAAGCTGCTCCAGAAAAGAGTCATCCAAGAGGTCTCACCTGACCAGATAGGATTTGGATCCTACTCCCACTTTTTTTAGTGCCAAAGAAAACACGGGATCTAAGACCCATTTTGGATCTAAGCAATTTAAACCAGTATGTAAAGAAGACAAAATTCTGAATGGTCACAGTTCAGTCCATTCTGCCTCTTCTGCACAAGGATGATTGGATGTACTCTATAGATCTCCAGGATGCATACTATCACATAAAAATAGACAGGCAATCCAGGAGAAATCTATGCTTTTGGCTGGGAGCCAATCATTACCAATTCAGAGTACTGCTGTTTGGACTCACCACAGCCCTCAGGGTATTTACCAAATACATGGTAGTAGTAGCAGCTCACTTGAGATTCAAGAGATTCCAGTTTTTTCCATATCTAGATGATTGGGTCCTCACCACCCTATCCAAGAAGTTATGTACTTAGCATAACCTGGCACCTTGGTTGTTCATTTTCATTCTTCCTCGCTTTCCCTCCCATCCATCCCCCAGCCTTGTCTGTCCTGGAAGTGCCTGGTAGTCAGCATTGGAACCTTTCAATTCCAGGTTTGAGCCCTAACTTTTTCTTATAAATTGGGAGATTAGCCAGCAATCTCAATCTGAGGAATTAGGGAAAGAATAGAGCATTATGGGTAAAGGAAAGAAATTGAGAATTGAACCCAAAGTCTTTGGTTTGCGGCCGAGTAGGATCTGATGGTCAGATCCACACCCATCTGTAAAGAAGAATGAAAATGGACAACACAGATTCCAATTTATGATAAATACATAACTTCTAATTCTCTGTGATATGGAAAATACAGTTTAAATATCAGTATTCTATTTGTGAGATTTTATAAAATCAAGGAGTACCATGTGAAGGTACTTGCCAAGATATGAGGATGAATTCCGTTCCATCAGTACTACACTCCTTTTCTTGTTGATTTCATCTCTCCATTGTGACCTTTTTTTTAATTTCTCCAGTTCTTATGGGTTTCTAATATGATTATGGGAATAGACCCTATTCCTAATTCAAAGTATGATTCAAGTTCATGAAATTAGTATTGTTTCAATCTTTGATGTTAGCCAGAAATGCTCTTCATACCCTTCCAGTGCAGTGCTAATGATGTAATGTGAAGATGTGCTCAGGAAGCTATGTAGAAGGATTTCCTGACTACTGTGGCAATGTGATTATCAAAGGAGAGACTACTGTCCACCTGGGTCCCAAGGTCTCTTATCACACATTCGGTGTTAAGAAGATTGCCACCTATGTGGTAGTTCATGTATGCAGAGTTTTTACCAAAGGGAATAAAAATGCACTTTTTGGCATTGAGCTTGAGGCCATGACTCTGACACCAGACATCTTTTTCAATGAGGCCCTTATGTAGGATGTCCACATCATTTGGGGACTTGACTATAGCTCCTAGTTTGCAGTCATCTGTGAACTTCATTAGCCAGAGGCCTTCTGTGTTAGCCTGTACTTCAGAGAAGTAGATACCAAACAGGAGAGGTCCCAGGACTGAACCCTGTAGTACTCCACTTGCCACTGGTTTGAAGTCAGATTTGGAGTCTGCAAACTTTACAGTGTGGGTTCTGTCAGTGAGCCATTTATCAACCCATCTTGTGACACAGGGATTTATACCTAGTTTAGGGACTTTAGCTATAATTCCAGAATGGGGGATGGTGTCGAAGGCTTTGGCGAGGTCAAGATAGGCTGTGTGAACCACCTTACCCTCGTCTACGGCTTTGGTGACTGCCTCAAAGAAGTTGACCAGGTTCAGGAGGCAAGATGTGCCTTTCACAAACCCAAACTGGGTGGGGTCCAGAATTTGGAGGTTACCAATGTCTTTGTTTATGAATTCCATGATGATACGTTCCATGGCCTTGCAGCCGAGGCTTGTCAGGCTAATAAGGCGATAGTTCCCAGGATCAGTGATGGCTCCCCCTTTGTGGAGTGGGATAACTGTTGCTGTGCACCTTTCAGTGGGCACAAAGCCTGACGTGAGGCTATGATTGAACATGGTGCTTAGGTGGGGAGCCAGTTTGTTCTGAAGTTCATGTAAAACACAGCCTGGGATGTTGTCCTGTCCCATGGATGCTGTGTTTTTGGCTTTAAAGAGTCCTGCTTTTACCTGTGAAGTTGTGATTACAGGGACTCTGCATTCTTCCTGTATAGATATGGGCCCTTTAGGGGGTGAAGGGGGGTAAAATTAGCACTGAACCTATCTGCCAGGATGTTGGCAATATCAGTTGGTTCTGTAATTTTTGTGCCATTGTGCTGTAACTCAGAGCAGATCTGGGTGTTGCCATTGAGATTCTTGACATAGCTATAGAATGCTTTGTGGTTGTCCTTAGAATCCGTGGCAATCTTGTTTTCATAGCTAGCTATGGAGGATCTTATAAAGGATTTCAGCTTCTTGCTGAGGCTGACCAGGGAGCGCCTCCACTCATGGTATTTTACTCTCTTTTGCAACAATTTCTTCCTTCTGTTGTAGAGTTTGTTTATGGCAGGGGACCACCAGATTGGCTTTCTTTTTTTGGAGGATAGCGTCTTGGTTCTGTTTGAGGATAGCATGATCCATGCACTCATGTAAGTGCTTATAGAGAGCATTTGTGTAGGATTCAGCAGCCGTAACTGTATTGTCCATCTGCATGGGTGTCATGAAGTTCACCACTTCTGTCTTAAGAAGCATGAAGTTGGCTTTGGAGAAATTTTTTACCAATCCTTCATTAATGGGGGGTGGAGGTGGGATGTGGATATCTAGGGTGATTAGCTTATGGTCGGATCTGACCAATGAGGAGATGACTTCAGGTGTGGAACACCCGTCACTCATGTTGGTAATGACTAGGTCTAGGATATTGTTGCCCCTGGTGGGGGTGTGGATATGCTGATCCAGGGCATTGGAATTTATGAACTCCAGAAAGTGCTGAGCAAAGGAGTTGGTACGAGTAGTTTTCCCAGTTAATGGTGAGGTAGTTGAAATCGCCCAATATTTGGGTGTTTGCTTGAACCCTAATATTTTCCAGTATATCCAGATGTACCCAGATGTACTTAGACTATCCTCCATTTTTGACAAAACCCTCTTCATCCTTCTTTTGTGTTTCTGTTTTTGCTCTTTTACACACATCTGCACTTTCTACAAACATGCATAATTTTCCTTTAAGACTTTTTACATTTTTACTTACAGAAATATTGAAAAGGACCAGTCCCAGCCATAGTAGTCACTTCTGCGGTACCCCTCTGGTAACAATCAGTGGACTTTGAGCTCTATTTTCTTTTACCTATTTATTCTATTTCTTAGCCATTTCAGACATACCTCTATCCAAGGATCCACTCCAAGGCGATCGCTTTTTCTAAGAAACTGTTACTGTGCTGCCTTGTTAAATGCCTGACTCCATTTACTTGTCTAACAGAATTAAACAAATTTATGAACAAACTTCTTAAAAACAAACAAATCTAAAAATAAATGACAGAACCCAATATCATGTTTTAAACCACTTCTTTCGCTTGTTCTCCACCTTCTTTATTTACACACCTCCTTCCATTACACAGCCTATTGAATATTTTAAGAAAAGATTTTGAAAAGAGGAATATAAAAATAGCAGGTTAGAGCCTTCCACCCCTCCTACACATACCCACACACACACACACACACACACACACACACACACACACACACACACACACACACACACACTGTAAATAAAGTAACTTTAGTACAAGTTAAGCATGAGCTTTCCTATGGCACCATACAACCATTGAAAGTAAAAGTTTGTTGAATTTCATCAGTAGATTTCAATTTTTAACTATTACTCAGAAAACAAGTAAGACAGGTGAGTTTTGGTAAGACCAACAGATGACTAGCATTTAGCTTCACTTCATGCAGAAGTGTCTCATTTCCAAAAAATCAGAAGACTATTAAAACAACAAACCTGTGGAAGGAATCAAAAGAGTTGACGGTGGAAGGTACAGCAGAAACAGGGGTATATAATATGCTGCCAAAGTAAAAGTGACCTTAAAAATGAAACCAAGATCTAAAGGAAAATAAAAAAGCAAAAACTATGACATGAAGAATGTTCAGACAAAGTCTACTTACTGTTTTCCTTTAAGGCTAACAAGGACCCAGTACTCCAGGTTCTCTTGTACCTTCACAAACCAAAAAGTCCACAAATACCTGAACAATGGATCTAAGCCTGTTTCAGCAGATTAATAAAGCAAGGTGGAGAAACAGATTTGTTACTTAGCTTCTCCCTTACTTCTGGTATAGGCACCCCTGACAGACAAAAGCAGTGTGATACACTGAATTCCTTCAAATGGTATTTCCTGGATAATTAGATAGGTATTCATACATTCACCCCTGGCTTGACTGGCCTTGCTCTCCTCGAGAGGGGAGTTACAGTTTGGGGTGGGACTTGGTAAGCCATAATGGTAGCAAGATTCAGTATCCTTCAACTTCCACTGATTCCTGTGACTGAGATCACTGTGTGGAAATGATAAACTTGCACAGATATAATGAAATGCAGCCAAATAAAAATAAAAAATGAGCTGTGCTACAGCAGTTATGCCGGAAAAAAGCAGCAAATAATATCCTTTCAAGAATGAGTGGAAGGGATAAATGTAAAGCTTTAAACAAAATTATGGAAAAGTGGAATACCAGAAACTTTATTAAAAAGCTAGACAGAGCACACAAAGCTAAGAAATACATGTAACTTTGTGTGGTAAATTAAGAATATGGGCATATGTTATATTCTTCCTTGCAACTGATGCAATGCAGTACAACATACAAGGGTCAGGAATATTAAATAAAATAAGGACTTCTAATTGCTCAGAATGTATACACCAAAATTATTCTCTAAAATAGCTTAAAACAGCATTTATCAGGACAACTAGAAACCCTGTTTAACCACAGCCTCTGGACAGGCTTTGTCCCAGAGGAATGGAGGACTGCAACAGTTATCCCTGTGCATGAGGAGGCCCATCAACTGATCCAGGGAACTCCAGACACATAAGTTTGGCCAGTCTTATCTGCAAGGCCATAGAGAGAATTATTGTGGGCCTGATCGATAATAACATAGAAACTCTCCAAGCACTGGACCAGGCCCAATTTGGCATTGTCAATGGGAGGTCTTGTCTGCTCAACCTCACGGACTTTTTCAAGAAAGTCACCAGAGCCATGAATGTTGGTCAAACAGTACACACCACTTATTTAGACCTGACCAAAGCTTTCAACATAATCCCCCACTCTGGGATCACTGATAAACTTACTGAGTTAGGCATAAACCTCTACATCATCGGTTGGATAGTCAATTAGTCCACTGACAGGGCACATGTTGTCCAGATAGGTGAATCCCCTTCTGATAAGAAACCTGTTAATAACAGTGTCCCATAGGGCTCAGTTTTGGGACCCCTTCTGTTTGGTACATACTTCTCTGAAGTGAAGACCAATGTAATGGGCCCCTGGCTCACCAAGTTCACTGATGACTGTAAGTGGGGAGCAAACACTGAATCCCCAAATGATGCTGACATCCTACAAATAGGCCTAAAAATGACAATCTGGTGCCAAAACCATGGTCTGAGACTAAATGCAAAAAACTGCATAATCATATCTTTGGTAAATCAGCTATCCCTGCAAATTATAATATTGATAGCACACCCCTAAAAGTAGACTCAGCTGTGAGGGACCTAGGAACACAGATGGATAGTAACCAGAACTTTGACCACTAGGTAGCTACAATGGTGAGGAAATCCTTCTGTGTCACTCAACTTATAAGTAAAGGTATGGCATTAAGATCAAAGGAAGTCAGAGTGTCATTGTAATCGGCCCTCATTAGGTCCATAATCAAGTGCAATGCTCCCTTCTGCTTGTACCTAACCTGGAACCTACACCGACTGGAGCAGCCCCAGAGGTTTTCCAATAAAAAACTAAAGGACCCATCCCTTTACTCCATCGCATATCATTTATTGAGAGGTGACTTATGCCTGACCTACAAGGTATTCTCTGATTCATCCATTCAAGAAAAAATTTATGAGGGTTACGTGTTCCATAGACCTGAACCTTATTTGTGACTCTAATAGAACTTGCTGGAGCGACAGATTAATATTCCAAAGGCTATCTCATCTATGGAACAAACTTCCCATCTTCGTAAAACAAAGCCCATCTCTCACTCTCTTCAAGAAGAATTTGAATAAATGGATGGGGAGCCATAAATTCATTCTTGGATTACTGCCCATGTCCCTTATGGAAAGTGGCTGTCTGTAAAATGACTCATGGCTTCCCCATCCAAAGACCCACTACCATGATACTACCTCATCTCATATCTGGAGAATTAAGATATAATATTGTCATATGCTGCATGTTATTAACTAGGCTTGTGAAGGCTCTTGTGCCGTTAGCCTAGTAATCACCTATGAACCTATGACCGTTATAATTGAAGAAAAAGCATGTCAAAGATTTAGTCAGATTTGAGAAATAATTAGTTAATTCCTTGCTGAGTTACTAAGCTGGCTTGGCATGGCTCATAGAGAAAGATCAGTATATGTGATGACTGTTGGTACAGAGAATGACAATATATATCTGACAGGTAGGTGAAAAAAATAGAACAAATAAACCGAGTGATGTTTTTTTAGGAATGACATGGAGATTTATCTTAAGTATAAAAGAAAGGCCTCATAGATAATGTCACCCACTCACTGTCTGGCAAAATATAAGAACAAGAACAGTTATCATTAAAAAAAGTAAAACTAGAAGACCCTAACCAGTTGGATAGCATGGTTGTGATAGCATCAGAGACTGGAGGTGGGCAGAGAAAAATGGCATGCAGTTTGACAACAGAGACTGGGAAGTATTAACAGGAAAAGGAAATGGCCTGGGAAGAATAATGCATTCAAGCTTTGCAGTGATAAGAAGAAGAGGGCAGAAAAGACTGATAGTCAAGCTAAGATAAGGAGGGAAACCATTGGAGGCCCATATACCTGCCCAAAGGCTTTTGATGTGAATGCTTGAAAGCACATCCGTTTCAAAGCAAAATGAAAACATGCTGATCACACTGACTCATTTCCAGTTTTTCTTTTCATTTTTATTATCATGTGCAAGTTGAGAATTAGAATATCAAGAAAAAGGTGAGAGAACATTAGACTATGAGTGAAAAATGATGCAGGTGCCAAGGAATGACCAAATGAAGAGAGTTTTGAAGAACATGATATTTTGAAATAAACTTTATGAAAGTGCTGATTGTGATGAACCTCAAAAGCTCTTCCTGGTGATAATTTTTTTAGCTGCATTTTTTAGATGACATTATAAATCTTCAAAAGAAGACAAGGAAATTGCAAAATGGCAGCAAAATGTAAAAAAAAAAAAACAAGCAATACAATATATATATCAGTCTGAGATGTGTCTTACAAATTAAATCTCCAAATTTCCTCCTTCTACTCTCTATCTAAACATAACAAATCTGAGATCACATTGGCTCAATGATAGAGGGTTTTCCAGGAATTGCTGTAGTCCTGCATTTCCATGTTACTGTAAAAGTTTGTGTGAATTTCTTTACTAAAATTTTGTAATCAGAGAGAAGCAGATTCAACCCTCGTGTATTCAGTCTTTATCAGCTCTATTTTTTGCCAAGTTTTTTGTAAGTGTGGATTTACTACACATAAGTGCATTTTTATCAGCATATGACTAAGAAAACCTAAAATGTCTAAAACCTTGGGACATCACAACTCAAAACAATGACAATTCAAAGGTTGTAAAACACGCATAAATGATTGTCAGTGAGGGACAAGTCCCAGTACGCACTGAACTAAGTATATATATATATATATATATATATATATATATATATATATATATATATAGTGGGAGAGAGAGAGAGAGAGAGAGACTAACTCTGAAGGCACACAAAAAACATGAAGGAAAGAGAGAAAGGGGGCATGACACTCAATTTCTTCATCTTCCCCAGCTCTACCATTGAATAATCAAACCTTACAGGTATGATGTTCTGAGAATCTCTTAACTGGAAGATGACCAACAGTAGGCTTCCCTGGCATCTGACTGCAATATACATAATGATCTATAACTAAATAATGAAAAAAACAGCTGTAATTGAAAATAAAGAACAAACATTAATAAACTTTGCAAGAGCTTCTGTCTCTTAAAGGAGACCATCAGACTGAGAACAGACGGATGCTTTTTCTTTATTTTTTTTGTTTTACAACTGTGCTGCATTGGAAGTCATTTGTTAAGTTTATAAGTAATTTAATGGGATAAGTGAAAAATACACTGTTGCTGTAAATGTATAAAGTTACATTTGAAGCAGAAAATGCTGACTTGTTATTCAGCTGTCAAGAGCAGGAATTGGTGAAAGTAGAAAGAGGGCAGAAAAAGCAGCTTTCTATAAATTCAGAATGAATTGATTGTATACAGTCAAGCAAAATGAAATCCTGTTTACTGAGACCAGTTGTTGATTTTACTAGTACTGTGAAAATTGTTCTCTCCTAAGAATTATCATTCCCTTTCATCAGTGATATTGATTGCCATGTATGCATAATGAAGATCATGGTCTTTGGGGGGAAGAAGGAGTGAAGCCTTACACATGTAAGTGCCTTTTCTGCCCTACCTGCATAACAATTTAGTGTGTCTGTGTGTGTGTGTGTGTGTGTGTGTGTGTGTGTGTGTGTGTGTGTGTGTGTGTGTGTGTGTGTGCATGCACGTGCAATCGTGTGTGTCATATAGTACATGACCTTAGTGAAACTGACGCATTTCATGTAGTGGGCTAATTGAAGTGAATTTAAATGAAGCTGTGTTTTCCAGGTCATACCATATACAAGTTGTTACCATGACATTTGGTACTTAATCACTGAGAGCATATTGGTGTGTTTTTTCACTAGGTAAGACTTGCGCATATAACCTGCAAAGATCAAAGATGAACAATTGCAGGAAAAGCACTTGAAATAAGAGGTAAGATATGTTTTAGGAATAATGAGTGATAGGAGCATTGTATAATTGTGGGATGTTGTTGCTTTGCTCTAGCCAGAAGTGTTAAATCCCACAGTTATGTATACCTCTGCTCTGCATTATTCTAACTATACATTGCATTTTTCAGTACATTGTTAGTTACTAAAGGCTGTGAGTTGTTTTGCTGAATTACCTTTCATTTTCTCTTTTAGTTTTAACTGTTGTTACTGCTAAATTTATGATTTAGCATATTAGCTAATAGGGTACATTTTTCAATGTGTCTTTATTTTGGATTGCTTTCTTTTAGATTAATTTGGTTCTCTGACTTGAAAATTATGTTTATTGCTTTTCTTTCATTTTTTGTAGATATGGAGGCATTCTGGTAACTTGCTGCTTGTCACTAGTCTTGCATTGTTTGATTCGTTTGGATAGCTCTGTAGTCATTCTGGCAAAGTTGGTGTTATTTTTTTTTCTTCTGTTGTGACAGCTTGCATATTTTGAAGATGGTCCATTTTAATGTTGTGAACAGTCCATATAATTTTGAGTCTTGTTTATATAAGTATATTTGATGTGATCATGTTGAAACCATTGTTTCTGTGACTTTTTTCCCAGATTCTCAATTTAAAATCATATTTTCGTAAGGAATTGCAAATTCTACTTGAGTCTCTTTCATGTTTTGGTTCTGTCAAAGTGCTAGTGTTTTAAAATTTCTTCAGCTCAATGACTCATATATGTCTTTGTATGTGATATTTAAATTTCTGACTTCAGCACCTGTCAGGATTTGATGTTTTATGTACTGGCATATCTTTCAATTGAACCATCCAGTGTTCCAGCAGAGATTTACAGGGAACTGCATCCTTGCTGGTTGGCTAGCTTTGTGATGCTAAGTGGCTGCCCAATTTGTTCTGTGTGTCTGAATTGTATAGTAACATTTATAATATAAGATCCAGGCTCTCTAAGGAAGAAAGTCAGGTTCAGATGTCAAAGATTCCTTATCATCTCAGCAAGTGAAGTTAACAAGAAACAGCTATTCATCACAGAGTACACGAAAACCACAGATTTGTATTGAAAAGATATTCTGATGCTGCAAGGTAAAGAAAGATAATTCTGCACATAAGCCCCTACTATGATATAATAAAAGGATCTAGCAATACCGGTATCTAGTTATTGTGAATTACAGTTCTTGTCATTTAAAACAATAGTCCCATGGGTGGCCTTATATTCAGGCCTGGTTTCATGAAATACAGAGTGTTCCACTGAGACAGCTGTTTCTACAATTGAATAAAAAGCAGCTTTCAGCCAGAACTGCTAGATACCAGCCAAAGCACTATGCTGGATATTATAAGCCCCATGATAATCACTGAGTTATTATTAACTGTCAAAGACATTGAACACCAACATTTCGTCATGTTCTTTGTAGTCATACTTTACTGCTTATTATTTATTTTTGTTTGTTAACCAGGGTAGTGGGCTGACTGGAAAAGTCTGAAATGGACCCTTTTCAACCAAAGGCCAGAAGTTACCGCAGGAAAGAAGAGAAAAGTTCATATTTTAGACAAGTTAACAGAGAATAGTTTCAAAAATGTACAAAGTTAATATGGATGTACATATCAATATGGAAATATCAAAAACAGAAAAAGTATTGCAAACTAGTGATATCTATATATCTATAAATACACAACACAGACACACACACACACACACACACACACACACACACACACACACACACACATATATATATATATATATATATATATATATATATATATATATATATATATATATATGATAGGGTTGAAAGATGTCTTTTTGAAAAGAAACCAAAGGAACTGGACCTCTTTCCTTAAATTCCCCTCTATCTCAGTCATCCATAACCCAAAACTACCTCAGTGCACTATTTTCTACCACAAACCCTTAAACCTCATCTTTGTACTATGACGAAAGCCTAATTGCCTTGATTCGGTGTCTTAATCACATGATTGTCCAACAATGGGCAATAGAAAGAATGAATTTGTTCTAAACTTCCTAGCCTTCGTAGCTGCAGATCTTAGTATATTTTCAAACTTGCTGAATCTAGATTGTTTGGTATCACTAGAGCAGTAAAACCAGCCATCTTACATTAAGAGTGCCTCTCTGCACCCTTGCGGCAGAAGTATGTAGCTCAGGACCCATCTGACTTGGGGATTTCCTGTTGGTACTTTGTGTTAAAACTGTTTAAATGTGCTTGTATTTTAAGCCTGACATTTGCATGTAGCTGCTTACCATGCAACAGGGGTTAGCGGTACAGTTAATAGACGCAAACGCCTAGATACAACTTTTTCTCTAGCAAACAGTCAATGGAATCCTCCTAGACTTCCCTGCTGCACTGCGGGCAACTCAGCTGCTCACTGCTGTACTGCAGGCAGCTCAGCTGAGCACTGAGCAGCATTGCCACACTTTTTAATACCTAATCCTCAATAAAATAAGTCCCCTTGATAATGCTAGAGCAAAAGCTGCCCACCTGCTAACAGTACTTATAGTTTCACCTGCTAAAATGGGTTGTCAGTTTCCTAACATTTCTCCAACTAACCTGTTTGACATGGGTATCCTGAGGCAGTGTAGTAATTGCTTTATGTATACTGACAACCATTTGCTGCTACAGCAAACAAATACAGTATGTGTGAGAGAGGTATGAAACTGTAATCAGTCCTCTCACATAACAATAAACAAGTCATCAAACAGTTTGCCAGCACACACACCTCTTCTCTCAATGATAAAGTCATGACACATTAATCCACATTCGTGGAGGTACTCACTAAGAGCTTACTAAAAGACCAGAGACATTTCAAGTGTAAACAGCTCACACATACTATAGCGACCAAATCTACTGCAGATAACAACACACATACCAGTGTCTCAGTGAATAAGCCCCTAAGGCAGAACACTCAAAACCAAATGTCCTGGTCATAGGAGATTCTATAGTGAGACACACAGATGTCCCTTTCACTAAGCTGGACAAGGAGAAGGTCACGGTCAGCTGCCTGTCAGATGCTAGGCTCCATCAAATCACACATGCACTTAAGTCACTCAACAACAATTACCATTATGACTCTTTCATAGTACATGTTGGGGTGAATGATTTGTGATATACTTCCCTGGACTACATGAAGACAGACATGACTAAACTCTCAGATTATGTGTCCCAGGCAAGTATGCCCCTAGCCCTAAGCAACATTCTACCTTCACCCAGGATTATGCCACACTATAAACAAAAAATAATTGACTTCAACAATTGGCGTAACTTCTGCTGTCAATCCAGGGGGATCCAGTATCTGTCAGCCTGGCAAGACGTGGTCAACAGACCACACTGCTTTGCCACAGATGGTCTTCACCCGTCTCCTCTAGGCTTTCAAATACTGGCAAAAATGCTTGCCTCACCCATAGCACCTTTTTAGGCAATACCAAAACAACAAAATTTTCAACATAAAAATATCCACTACAGACAGATTCAAGGTTATGCTGCTTAATGCTAGGAGTCAAACAGGAAACTGCACTCCCAGGAAGCTCTCCTCACCCTGGAAGATGCTGACATATGTGCAAGTCACCAAGACTTGGTTCAAGGCTGCAGAGAATACTCCAGCTGTGCAAGGCTACAATGCCTTTCACACATTCAGACCTCAAAATGAGCATGTAAGAACCAAAGGTGGAGGTGTATCCATCTTCATTAAATCCAAATATACTTTGAGACTGGTTAAACAGTATGACTCCCTTGAGCTACTCCAAGTCCAAATAACTATAGGTAAAACATCCTGCCACATCATTGCTAGCTACAGGTCCCCCACCAGGAACCATGAAAAGCACACCACTTACCTGGACTTGCTTGGGTCACACACTATATAGCAAAACACCTTGGTCATGGGAGATTTCAACTATCCTTCTATCAACAGGGTGACATAAACAGCACAAGCTCGATTGCCCTGAGGTTTCTAGACTTTGTTAATACAAATGCTCTGGAATAGTTAGTCTGCACCCCACAAGAGGCTCAAATGTTCTGGACTTAGTAATCGCCAATGGGGGGGTTCACTGCAACTACCCCCTGCGTTCTGCACTCCCTAGTAAGGACAGAACATAAATCTGTCTCCTTGGAAGTAACAGTTAGACCTGGCATCTACACAGGAGCAATAAAAATCAGAATCTTCTCCACAACAAACTATAGCCTACTAAGTGATGGTTTGAAAAGTTTCAAACCCACTGCTAATTCAGCCATTAATGACTCCTATGCAGAGGAGTACACAATTGCCCTGTATAACCACTTAAACAACTGTATTGATTCTGCTGTACTTGACTGGATCAAAACCAAGTCCTCCCATAAAAACAAGCAATCCTGGTGGACTTTGAGCATAAACAGGTTATATAACAAAAGGAAGAAACTTATATCTAAGAACAAGAGAGAACTTAGCAGAAAAAGAATACACTCCACAGCTTGAACAAGCAAATCAGATATCTGGTAAAGTCTTCTAAAGCTAGTTTTGAGGCTAAATTAGCTTCCCTAGCTAAAGACGTAAGGCATTCTTTAGCTATGTCCAAAATCTAAAAGGGAATACCCAGCTATGTGGCAAACTCATAGTGGATGGTACCACTCACACTAACCCTGAGGAAATTGCCAACCTGTTAGGTGATGGATTTGGTGCACACTTCTCCCCCTGTCCCCACCAGCCATACCACAAAGCACACCTGACACCTGTCCTTTCCCCAGTATCTCCAATGAGCAGGTCATATATGCACTCTCCAAGGCCAAAATCATGGCTTCTATGGGACCAGATAACATCCCATGCTGCTTACTAAATAAAGTAAAATATGACCTAGTGGATCTACTTGGCACTGTCTTTAACCATAGCCTGAGCACTGGTTTTGTTCCAGCAGAGTGGAGAACAGCAACTGTAATCCCCTTGCACAAAGCAGGTCCATCTACCAACCCTGGGAATTATAGACCCATAAGCCTTATCTACAAGGCCATGGAAAGAAACATCATTGTCCTTATCAGCAAGGAGATAGGCAACTTCCAAACTCTCTACCTGACCCAGTCTGGCTTCATTAAGGGTAGATCATGCTTACTAAACCTGGTGGACTTCTTCAAGAATGTCACCAAAGCCCTGGACAAAGGCAAAGCAGTACATACTACCTAGTTTGACTTTGCCAAGGCTTTCAACATAATCCCCCACTCAGGTATCATCAAGAAACTCCCCAGCTGGGGATTGACCCATATGTCACTAGATGGGTAGTCAACTGGCTCACCAACAGAACCCATACTGTCAGAATTGGGGATTTCGCTTCCACCAGTAGCGCAGTTACCAGTGGAGTACCACAAGGTTCTGTGCTGGGCCCTCTACTATTTGGAACCTATTTCTCAGACATCCAGGCAAAAGTAGATGGCATGTGGCTTACCAAGTTCACAGATGACTACAAGTTGAGTGCAGTCATTGAGTCCCCTAAAGATATTAGCATATTACCTGAGGGGTTAACACAGATAAATGATTGATGCCAAAGTTACGGTCTAAAACTAAATGCAAAAAAGTGCATTGTTGTCCACTGTGGCAAAGTGGTAGCCCCTGCAAATTGCAATATAGGTAGCAACCCCCCAAGCTCAAACCCAGAGGTGTGTGACTTGGGAACAAAGGTTGATAGCAGTCTAAACTTTAATCACCATGTGTCCATAGTAGTAAGGCAAGGCTTTTACGTTGCACACCTCATAAGTAAGGCCTTTGCATCCAAGACCAAGGATGTTGTAACTTTTCTATATTCCATCCTCATCAGACCACTAATGGAGTACAATGCTCCCTTTTGCATGTATCTAACCAGACATCTGCAGCAGCTGAAGAGACCACAGAGGTTCCTGACCAAGAGAATTCAGGGACTCCAAAACATGACCTACATGGAAAGACTGAAAGCCCTGTCACTGTATTCTGTGTCCTGCAGGCTACTGAGAAGCAACCTGTGTCTGGCCTACAATGCAGTCCCTGACCCTGCCCTAATAGGTTCATAGGTTCATAGGATGATACTAGGCTATTGGCCCAGAGGCCCTTATAAGCCTAGCCAAGAATTTCACCCGTGTTCCCTCAAAGTCAGCACCTGTTTCCCCTGTCCAGCAGGGGGTGGGATCCCAGGGGTGTATTTTCTGTTGCCCATCCAGTCGTCCAGGTTCCTCTTAAAGAGGACTAAAAAGGTACTCTGCTTGACTTGGAGAGGGAGTCTATTCCACAGATGGGCGAGTCTTTGGGACACAAATCTATTCCGCCAACAAGTTCTAGTAATGTCACAGACCAGGTTAAGGCCTTGCAGTTGGGTTGCTTGAGTGGAGTTTGTCTTACAGATATGCAGCAATTCTATCAAGGCTGGGTGTGAGATGGCCTTGTATGCCAGACAGAGGTCACCTCTGAGCAGTCTGTATGAGACTGAGTAGAGGGACAGGGCTTTTAGCTATCTGTATAGGATAGGTGTTTGAGACCCTGGATTTTCCTGGTCAGGAACCTCTGTGGTCTCTCCAACTGCTGCTTGTGCTTGGCAAGGTACATGCCGAAGGGGGCATTGTACTCAATAATGGGTCTGATAAGGGAGGAGTACAGGGATGTTATGACCTCCTTGTTCCTGGATGAAATACCCTTATGTATGAGGTGGACCAAGTAGAAAGCCTTCCATACAATGGAGGCAATGTGGTGGTCAAAAGTGAGGTTGCTATCAACCTGGGTGCCCAAGTCCCTCATGACTGATTGCATGTTTAGTACATTGTTATTAATGTGATAATTAGTAGGGATGTCATTTTCTCCAAAGGGGATAATGATGCATTTCTTGGCATTCAGTTTGAGGCCATGCTTCTGGCACCAATCATTAGTTTGGGTAAGGCCCACTTGGAGGATTTTCACATCACTAGGGGATTTAAGACAGTGCTCAGCTTGCAGTCATCTGCAAACTTGGTCAGCCACAGACCACTAGTTTTGGCTTGCACCTCAGAAAAGTATATCTCAAACAGGAGAGGCCCCAAGACTGATCCTTGGGGTACACCACTTGTCATGGGGTGTACTATGGGAGGTGGCTTGCCCTATTTTGACTGAGTGGGTTCTATCAGTGAGCCAGTTAGCTACCCATCTGGTAACATATAGGTTGATGCCTAGCTGGGAGAGTTTATCTATTATGCCTGAGTGGGGAATAGTGTTAAAGGCTTTGGCTAGGTCAAGATAGGCAGTGTGCACACTGTCTTCCCCTCGTCCATGGCTTTGGTGACTTTCGAAGAAGTCAACCAAGTTTAACAGCCTTGATCTCCCTTTGACAAAACCAAACTGTGTGGGGGTCAAGTGTATGGAGGTTGTCAATGTCCTTGTTTATAAGGTCCATAATAATGCGTTCCATGGCCTTGCAGATCAGGCTAGTTAGGGTGATGGGGCTATAACTGCCTGGGTCAGTGGACACTCCACCTTTGTGTAGAGCGATGACAGTGGCTGTCCACCATTCAGCTGGGATGAAGCCAGTGGAAATGCTGCACATCTGTAAATCAAATGGGACAACAGTCACTTGCTCCAGATATCTCAATCTAGCCTGTGACTTAAACAAAACATGCTGGACAGACAGGTATGTCTCCTACAGACTGCTGCTACTCTGGAATAAACTTCCAATTCACGTTAAGCAGAGCTCCTCAATGACCCTATTTAAGAGCAACCTGGACAACTGGATGGGAGACCATAAATTCACCCCTGGGGTGACACCTATGTCCCTCATGGATAGGGGCAGCCAATGCTGATCATAGATTCACTCTAACAATGGTCAATTAGGGAACCATCTAACAATGGTGAATTAGGGAACAAGGATATTACATGGCTAGGCTTGTAAAGGCCATAGGGCCATTAGCCAAGTAACCTCCTATGAACCTATAATCTGCATAAAGTGTTGTGAAGTGTATCACATAATATTAAAATCTTTGAAGCAAGATCAAAGCAAAGCTCAGTACAATTCCTACTATGGATTCGGAGGACCACATGTTCAATAGTCAAAATACTGGGAATTTAAATGTAATCACTGGTGAATATGTGCTAAGTATGAAATTGCTGTATCTCAGAACATTCCTTCTCCAAGGTACAGCAATGTCAGAATTAGTATATAATAAGGAGCAGATGTGTGGGATGAACATGAGTTTGCCCCCATGTAAAAAAAAATGTTTTTTATATAAAATACTGAGTTTCCAGTTTGTTATGTTCTCACATTATTTTTTGGAGTTTAATTTCAGGAAAATTGAAAAACCTTGAACATCCAGTAGGGCTCCTATAAACTATATCACTGAAGAACTAAATGAAAGATATTAATAAACACTATTCCTACACACATTAAGTTTATATCCTCCCCTTGGACATTCTTGTGTAACACAAGAACAATATATTAGTGCATGCATTAATTATTCATTACCAATATTATCCTCTTCATGATACTATGTCATCTGGGACCGTCCCCACAAGCAACTGGCATTAGGCAGAGATTCAGTCCTTTATGGGATGCCAGTCCATCTTGGGATGTGGACTTGTTTACAAAGTCACAGACTGTAAACACCTATGGATGTTTTAGAGGGTCACTAATTGCCTTGTCAGGATATACTCAAGATGTGAGAAGAAACTGGGAACCCCAGCAAAAACATATATGGACATATGGAGGACATATACACTCAGCACAAAAAACACCCTAACCAGGAAGCAAACTGCTCTGAATGTTGTGCCATTGTGCTGCCTTATAATAATACAATGCAGCACAAAGCAATTACTAAACATAAAAGCCCAAGTTGTATACATACCTCTCAATGTCTTATTGTAGGAAATCTGGACAAAGCCTAAAATAATGAGGGGACAAAAGCCCAAAAATAAGGACAGATTTTAAATTTTGATATTATAAACTTAGAAAGTTGCTAGAATAACAGACTTTGTGTTAGCATACATTTTCCGAATGATATGAAGTCTGAAACACAAATGTACGTTATTATTTATTGATTTAAATCCTCAGTGATTTACCAGAAAACTACAACTTTTATGAGGAATAGACCACAAATTTGAAGGAAAAATCTGGACATTCTGTGAAAATCTGGATAGTTGAAAGGTATGGTTGTATACTAGTCTGTGGGAAATGTTATGCACAGGGCTATCTAAAGTCAGTAAATTCTTGTCTTGGGGAAAAAAAAATGCTAATACTTTCTCTGGCAGGCCCAGTAAATCACTTGACACATTACCAATAATGGCTCTAGTGATGTCAACTTCAGGTAAGATCACTAGGAGACTTCCTACATGTAGATAATTCTTAACACTTCAAACCAAGAAGCAACATAACTGTAGAACAGCACATTTCAGTAGTACTCACCTTAAATAAGCAATTATATAACCTTGCAGTCTATCAAATGTTCTGAGTCTGTTCCAGCCGCTGGCAAGCTATATATATATATATATATATATATATATATATATATATATATATATGTATACACACATATATATATATATATATATATATATATATATATATATATATATATATATATATATATATATATATATATATATATATATATATATATATATATATATATAAATGAACATAATTTCCAAGCAACAGCCCAACAAATTATACTTTTACAGTGGTAAATAAAGACAGTGTTAGTGGAAAACATAAAAGGACTTGGCTCAGTATGTAAGTATTTCAGAAAAAGCAAGATAATTGACGCCAACCATTTAGCCACCTACACAATAAGACATATACAGATACAGAATTGTTTCTTCTTAGGACTCAAGCTGTTTGTTTAAGAAAGAAAAAAGGAACATTTTTTGCTTGAAATCACTGACTATATATGTGTGTGTGTTGATATATATATATATATATATATATATATATATAATATGTAGGAGAAGAGTGCGTTGCACACACTTGGACACACAACCTTTGTCACAATTATTCACACAGTTGTTTTTCTAAGGCTCATTATACATCATTTGCACCCTTTTTGTCTGTTTGTTAAGAAAATATATCCCATAAGAACTATTTGAAGAAAAGAAAAGGAAAAAAAATCTTGATTTTGGTAAAGAGTGTGAATTCAGGACAAGAATAGTAAACGTGCTTTATAAGGCTGTAAATAAGACAGCAGATAGCATAAATAAGCATTCAGGCAACCCCTGCATTCACAGCAATGACAAGCATACAATGCCACAGAAGTACACCTTTTGCATAGTTTTGTTTTTCCAGACAATTCTTAGGCAGTTCTGTTCATATCAGTGTAAATGACATAATTCTTGCTGTGCATTTTGGATGTAACATTGGCCCCAAGCAAAGCATAAGCTGATATAATCATTGAAGATATTAAATACTGGCAGAACATAATTATGTTTGGCTCTGCTGAAGAAATGACGTTTTACATCACTGAACATTTTGTTTACTAGGGTGAACCAGAGGGCTGAATCTGAACAAAGAATATCATATTATTCAGTCTTCAGATTCCTTTTTATAACAGTAGACAGTCAGACATTCTTCAAATGTATTTAAATCACTGTATGTATTATAGGACAATAACTATAGAAGTCATGGTGTGACCAATTTGGTTCTGGTTGACTAGAAAGAACGAAGACAATCTCATTTCTAACTTGGTGTTTTCCTATTATGTGATACAATTGTCATGTTAAAAAGATATTACTTGTACATTTTTTTTCATTTTCATTTTACAAACAAAACCAAATTATATGTAATATTTTGATGGTGTATCTTTCTTTTGAAACTATTTCTTTTTTTGTATTACATTAGCTTGCTACTGTGCAGTTGAAGGAACAGCAGAATATTTCATTTGTACGCTGTATGGTAGGGCAATGTAATAGATGACTATTGCCGACAGTATCAAAAGACAGCAGCCTCTGTAACAGAAATGTTCAAGAGACCATGTAAGGAGCTTTTACACACTTTTTTTTTTGAGGAAATAGGTTGGTACTGGAGTGTGACTTGTCATTCACATTAATTCACCGTGCTCTGTGCGGCATTATTATCATGCATTTCCCAGCAGTTTCACAAATGCATAGTATTCTGAAAGCAATTTTCCACATGAAACTAAGAAAAAATGTCATATGATACAGAGAGAGAGATTGGGAGGAGATGGAGGGAGACTCAGACAACAGCTCAAGGCAAACCTCTTCACCCAGAGTGCAGCTGCACTCACATAGGTCTCATTACATGAACCCTGCAGCTCACTCACTCTCTTTATTCCTGTCATATCCTTTCCTGTCTCCTCACTTACTGCCTGTCATTCATCCTACCTCCCCCCTCTTCACAGCTCTCACATTTCCTATCATTTCTACTTCTCTTCCCTGTGCATGCCTCCCTCATTATTTTTCTGTCTTCTCCCCATGGTATGATTTCCTGCAACTATTCACACTCACCTCTTCTTGTTTGTTTGTTTGTCTTTTCGGCTTTTCCCGGTTAGGGGTCGCCACAGAGGAACTCCGGTCCGCTAATGATTGGCAGTCAATTTTTATGGTGCTGAGTTGCCATCCCAACGCCCAACCTTCAGCGAAGGCATGCCCATTCACGCATGTCTTTCTGATGCCACTCGACTGCGGGGAGGACATGCAGACTCCACACAGAAGGCACTCTAGCCGAGAATCGAACAGGAGAACCTTTTGAGGTAAGGCAACAACGCTACTGCTGTACCACCACGGCGATATCTCTTTAAACCTCTCTATATAATGATATGCTGCTATCCATGTAGCATAAGCTGTCCTATGACAACATATTATCCATAAAGCTCTGCAAAATACAATTCCATTTTTCCAGCCATGTTTTTGCCATATCTTTGTATCTGTAAATATGTCTTATATCATCCTATTCCCCAGGCTGTGGCTGCAAATAGTCCATTGAGATCAATGCACTTATTCTGTAAACACATAGAAATAAATAAATAATGGGGGTGCACATGATGAATAAACCTGGCGAAAAAACTAGGTTAAGAAATTCAGACTGCTGGTGTAGTTAGAAAAAAGCAGAAATTTCCCAGAGTATACATCATTGCACTTACTAGAGTTTGGTTCGTTTTAGCTAATGCATACAAAGTTTAATGGCACATCAGCAGAAACACTGGCTTGCCTCTGAATAAAAATGTGTACATCTTCTATGTAGGTTTAGCAAATTGAACTGATAAAACATCAATAATTCACAGTCAATGTTACTTGAGTTTGTTCTACTCTTGGCACTTCTGTATTTTAGTTACCTAATGTGGTACAATATTTGTTTATTTCTTTGTCTTTGAAATTGTGTACCTATGCAGCATACACGCATGCCTCCACACACAAGATGCTTTAGCTGAGAATCGAACGCAACAACATCTTGCTGTGAGGCGATATCGCTACCGCAGCACCACTACCGCGGTTTTATATATATATATATATATATATATATATATATATATATATATATATATATATATATATATATATATATATGGGTCTACTTTGATAGACCGAACGTGCAGATCACCGACACATGATTCACCGACCCTAAATGTCCGAAATGTTAGTTCACCGACACTGCAATAACTCTACTGTTACTTCACCGACAAACGCCATATCAGTGCGATGTAACAAGAATGATATGTAATGCAAACGAATAGTATACCATGTTAAAAAAGCAGAAGAGAAAGTTATCTGATTAAAATGTAAAGTTTACAAAGGTTAACTGCAACATATCATATGTTAGAATATCAGGAACATACGGATATACATGGTAGCGTACATTTGTCTGTATCTATATTGTAGCGTATTTTTTCCCTATGAGTTAAACAGTATCCACCAAGTACCTGTTTAAGATAAAGTGTTCCATCTAGTTTGCAGCGACGGCTTTGTAGTTTATGATAGTATACTGCACCACTGTTTTATAACGCTAAGAAATGAATTACATATACGTAACTAAATAGTTACAGTACTACAAAATGTTCTACCAGACCGTTTGTTTATCCTTACAACATGTGAGCCACTGTTACATGTTTGTTAACGTGGAGTCCTTCAGGTATATCTGTATTTCTAAATAAACTTTATCAACAAGTGGTAATTACATAGTGTTTGTGTCCACTAATCTTGGCGTGTTTTTTAACATGGGGTTAGATATTTATATCTGTATTTATTTAGACAACTCTTTGCATACGTGGTAATCATGTAGTGTTTTTGTCGGTTAGTTGACATTCGCTGATTGCAACTGTCGGTAAATAGTGATTTCGAAGATTTGGTTTCGGCATTGTGGGTGTCGGTAAACTGCACGTTCGGTCTATCAAAGTAGACCCATACATATATATACATATATATATATATATATATATATATATATATATATATATATATATATACAGATAGATAGATATCTGCTACCAAATACCACAGTTTTGCTACCTTTTATTTTAAGCTATCTTATGTAAATTGATGCTACAACCCTTGTGACTCTTTATGCAGAATTTTGCATAAAATATTTGAATATTAGTTATGCTTTATACTAATTTAATGTTTTGGAATGAATTATACCTCTCAGCATATTTGCTAAATTATTCTAGACTAAGTAAAAAAAAAAGGAGTGGACCGGGGGCAAAAGTCCAAAATCATGGACACATTTTAAATATTACACCAGGGTTTACATTAGTGTGCAAATTTAATGTCTGGCAATATTTACTGACAGTAATTTCAGTGATTTACCAGAAAATCAAAAATCTTACAAGGAACAGGGCAAACATATGAGGCAAAATAAGGGATGTTCTGCAAAATTCTGGACAGTTGAAAGGTAAGGAATGAATGTAGTCAGTTTGAAGAGATGCCCTGAGAACATAATGCATCTAAATTATTTTGTTCTCTATCTCTCAGGAATCTTTTTTCCCTACTTAGCTTCACTAATCTTCAGTTCCAGCTTTACCATGTGCCCCATTCAGATTCCTTTTTTAATTTCTCCAAGTCTTTTGGGTTTCTAATACTATGACAGGAATGGACCCCATTCCTAAGTCAAAGTACAATTAAAGTTCATGCAATTAGTATTATTTCAGTCTTTGATGTCAGCCAAAAAATGCTCTTCGCAGCACCCGCAACATGCCCAGTAATGACTCCTTCTGCAATTCGTATGGAGTTACATGTATTGGTAACATATCTAAATATGATTGCAGATTCTTTTTCATAAGACCCATTGCTCCTACTACTATTGGAACTGTCTGGGTATCTTTTTTCCACATTGCTCTAATTTTTCCTACAAATCTTGATATTTTATGACTTTGTGTCTCTCTGTACACAGACACTGTAGTCACTGGGTGTGACAATTTCAATGATCAATGCTACTTTTGTCTTCTTTTCATGCACCACTATATCCAGTTTTCTAGCATCTATCTTTTGAACTGTTGGTAATGGGTGATCCCATGTGATCTAGACTTCATCATTTTCTATGATGCTTTGTGGCTCATGTTTCCAGTGTTTTTAGCTACTTCAGTACCATAATGTTTGCACAATCCTCAGTGCAAGAGTCTTGCCACATTATTATGCCTTTTGGTATACAGTCATTCTGCCATTAGTATGTCACAACCAGCAATGAGGTGTGCAACTGTTTCCAATTCTGTTTTACAAAACCTACATTTGTCTGTTTCTCCCACATGTTCAATTGACTTTGTAAAACAGCATGTACGTATCTCAATATCCTGGGTGACCAATATTAACCTTTCATCAATTGGTTTGAATTTGCCTATCCTTAACCATTCCTGCATTTGATCCTGATCAACATGAAGCTCTTCCAGAAGTTTTCTATACTTGCAACTATATTTATGCATTTTCCACATTTCTTGGTTTCTCATCTTGTCCCTCGCCTTATATTATTTCTTTCTTTTGTTTCCTGGCACATTCAGTTGCTGACTGATTTCTATCTACTTCTGGTTTGATTTCCATTCCTGATTGATGCCAATATGCTTCTATTAGACTAAGCAGAGAAGTCATCTTAGATTTATTCTCTTTATTTATTTATTTAATATTTGTTTACCAGGAAAGTCCGACTTGGAATGAAGTAAATTTTCAGTGGAGGCCCAGGGAGAAGCACTCCAGAAGCATGTCTTTGTAACGTGGAAGGAAACTGGAGCACCCAAAGGAAACCCACATGAATGCAGGAAGGACCTATAGAGTCCACACAGAAGGCACCCCAGCTGAGAATCGAACCATAGAACTTCTTGCAGTGAGGGAATAATGCAACTGCTGCACCACTGCTCCATCCAAGCTTCAAAACTTTCACTACCCTTGGGTCCTGTGAGGTCAACAGATATGTGTACAATCCCATGATTGCAGATCTATAAATGTGATAAATTTTAAGGAGGTCCACCCCTCCTTCGGAACGGGGAATATATAATCTTGGTATGCTCTGATTTTTATAAATCATTTGATGAGCATGAAGCATCCTTCTTTTTTCCTGCCCAATCTATCCAACACATTTTGGGGCCAGTCACTGCAAAACTGTAAGTTAGGACAGGAAGAGCAAATTGATTTATAGCTTGAATTTTGTTTTAGATGTCAACATTATTTTCAGGATTAATTTAAGTCTTCTAAAGCATTCCATACTAAGTTTTATTCACATTTATTCATGTTTTATTGTTGATGCTTCATCATTTCCCAAATATTTATAGACTTCCTCTTGATCAAGTTCTTTTATATCACATTATTGTTCCAAACTGATGTTTTCTTGGTGCTGCAGTTTTCTTGCTTTAATGGTTGCTTTTGCACATTTACCAAGACAAAATAATATTCTTATATCATCTGAAAAAGTTTTAACAACTTGCAGTTGTGCTTTCAGTTCCTCATCTGATGAGCTATACAGTTTTAAATCACTGACAAAGAGAAAATGAAAAGTCTTTATACTTTTTTGTTTTCTAGGACCCAAATTATAGCCATGGCCTAAGTTGTTAAGTAGACAGCTTAATTTTGTCACAATGGAATGTGTGGAGCCAGGAATGATACACAGAAAGGTCATTAATGTCTGGTAGATGCATAACTGTATGGATATTTTTTTTTTGTAATCTGAGCCCTGAGCCACTGCACACAGGTATACTTTTACAAGTGTTTATCAGTTAATAATCCTGTGCATGTTCTGCTAGGAATCTTCTCCTCAGCCTTCTTCATCTTTTGTTATTAATTTATATTTTATTACTTTTCATACTTTAATATAGTTTATATTTAATATATTTTGCATCAAGTTTTATAGTGTTCCTACACCTCAGTCTTTTTTTCAACATGCTCAAAAATATGGTACAAAAAAGTATCATCTTGGCTGGCTTTCTGTTATAGATAGTTCAATTTGTATCTACAGAACCTGGAATATGTTCTAATTGTTGTGCTCATACCCATCCTAGAATATAGAATTCCTTTGCTGGATAGCTCTGGACTTAATTAAATCTACTATGAACAAAACATGATATTTCCTGGCTTTCTCACCCTTGTGAAAGAAGACTGCCTTGTTATCAACCTCAGAACAACATTGTTTATATGTATATGGTAAGAAATCTGCTATACTGTAGCCACTGTTACTGTTTCTCTCCATCCCATCACTAGGTCCCTCATCTCCAATAACTTACACTCTTGTGCTCTAACCCTGTCATGGCACAGGCTTCCTAAAGCTAGCAGGACCTTAGCTCTCCTTGGTAACAAAGCTGAAAACTCTGTTGGCTGGATTCCAAAAAACTGGTATAGCGAGAGTGAGCAATCTCTACGGTCCCATTCTCCCTACACTGAACTATGCAAGCCATTCCATCTCCCAGAATGACATCATTCTGGGGGCAGAGTTCACCCTGATTAGTACTTTGCAATGCCAAGGTACTGAAATTAATGGAGTCCCATCATACTTGGAACAGCTAATGAGATTTTATAACATTGCCTGTTATTGAATCCCATTACTGTTATTCTCATATATCATCTATATACATATATATATATATATATATATATATATATATATATATATATATATATATATCATATATATACATCACACATAACCGCACATATACACCATCTTAGCTCCCAACCTAACTTTGGAAACCAGCAGTTCAGCTTCACCTGTATGTGGAACTAGGTACTGCACCCATTCTGGCTTCCCAATCAGTGCTGCCTGCAGCCCATGTATTTCACACTGGTGCTCATGTCTGCTCAGAAACACTATTCTAAGTGATGTACCAAAGATCAAATTACAATTGTCATTGTGTAAATATTATATACATGGCTTCCTTATCTAGTCGTTAATAACTGTTGATGCATTTTACAAACTTCTTTGTCATAGTACACACTAGATATTCTGGCATGCATTCTTTGTTAAAATACAGTTTATACTGTGGACTTTTTGCTAAATTATACTGATTACTTAATTTTAGCCACCATAAATAGGCTGTGCCCAGTTGGGCATCCTGGACAATCAAGGAAGTAAAAAATGAGCAGGAAGCCTACTCCCCGCTGCACCTCAGAGATTAGAGAAAGCAAAATCCTAGATGAACAGATAGCTTTTGCCATTCATGTTCCACAGAGCAGATGAAAAGGATGAGAACCCTGTTATTCATTTCACATCTGTGGCTTTGCTTCCCTATCTGTGTCACTGTTCAGTTTAAATTAATAACAAGAATTACTTTTATATGAATGTAAATATGCCTGTGTCTCAAGTGATAATTCAATAAAGGTGTTTGGAAAAAAAAATAACTTAGTACTTCCAAGAATTCATTCTATTTTCAGTGTTTCAGGCTTTATGAAAACATAAAATTATACCTGTTATATCTCCAAATGATTTGCCATTTGCACCCACTGCAAGCAGTTGCTGTAAATTAGTCAGAGAGGATACATCATACTACATGTTATTACACAGCACACAGGAAATCCATGTAGCTTTATGCAATTGTACATATCATTATACAAGACACAGGGAGTGTGTTTAATAGCTGGTGTACCTTTTCTTGGGCTATGGGCGGCACAGAGGAGAAGTAGGTAGTGTTGTCACTTCACACAAGAGATTCCATGGTTTTATTCTCGGCTGGGGTGCCTTCTGTATGAGGTCTACATGTCCTCCCTGGGTTTGTGTGGTTTTCTTCCAGGTGCTCCAGTTTCCTCCCACATTCCAAAGAATTGCAGTAGGTGGATAGGACACTCTAAATTGGCCATAGGTGTGATTGTTTGTGCAAGTGTGTGGTGTGGAAGAACTACTGTGGCAGGGCTAGCCACCTAGCAATGAAAACCTTGGCTGTAGATGATTGTCACTGCTGAAGTGACAGCCAAACCCCATGTGCAAAAATGGGGAAAAAAGGGTTGTGAATGGATGGATGGTACTTTTTCATGGGATCTGCAATCATAAAACTTAGTTTGACAAGGACTCTGCAATCATAAAACTTAGTTTGACAAGGTAGGATTTTTAATTTCCAGGAAGGAAGCTCTTTTGGGTTAAATCAGACTCATTTATATATTTTGTTTACTACTGGCCATCTTCAAAAGTGAATATGTTATAGCTTTGGGCAGCATTTTGTTTTGTGATTTTAAGAGATTGACCACAGTTTATTTGTTCATCGGTTCATAGGTAGATACTGGGCTATTGGCCCTAGGGCCTAGATAAGCCTAGCCAAAAAGGTACCCTGGCTTTCGCCACCCAAGAAAATTATTTTCCTGTGCTTCTGTCAAGCAGAGCCACAGAGGTGATCCCCGGGGTGAATTTCCTATTTCCCATCCAATCATATAGGTTCATAGGTAGGTATGAGAATTAGAAGAAGTAGGTATGAGGTTGTAGGATTTTGTGTGGTTTAGCATCAAATCATAGTAATCACTCAGAACTAAAACAATGTTATTCATATAGTGAATAACTTAGCAAACACTCTTGAATATGCAATTGGTGCTATATGCAAAGCCTTCTTGGCATGGTTTAAATTCCTTATCTTATAAGTAAGCATGTATGTACATAAGACTTGCGCATTACATTATAACAGTATTTGGAGTTTCTGGGGGGAATATTAGTAGTAATACTGTCTTCCGAGCTGTAAGAGGATTTTAATTTAAAAGTTTGTGTTTGTCAACCTCCATACTGTACTGTATGTGGTTCCCTTGACTACAGATTTTTAACCTGCAGTTGCCATTCATTTTGCATGGAATGTGTACCAAGCTCTCAATGCTTGCCCTATATCTCCTCATGAAAATCAAACTCATAACACAAATGCTTGGCTATTCTTCCTCACTTTGCATGAACCTGACTACTCAGAAACACATATAACAAATACTCAAGTTCATTAACAAGGTGAGCAAATAGTGCATTTTTACACTGGCATTTTTTGCAAGGAACAGCCGCCCCCATACTCTCCATGGAACTCAGTTATTCTCATGCTAAAGTCACTGCATGTCAGATGAAGTGATCACTGACCAACAGTGTAACACCTGTTTCATTCTTTCCCTGGCAGGCTGAGAGACAACAGCAGCTGTTTAATAGACAGATATCAGTAACAACAAATTGGTCAGTGCGGATCGGTGCTCTATCCAGGTTAACAAAGAACGTGCTCAAACTATAAAGAATGAGCAACACAGAGCAATTAAGCTAGAGCAACACGTGTAACACAAGCAAATGACTAGAGGCCACACCACACACACCATACCTCAAAACTGTACAGATTTTCACAGAATGTCCAAATTTTTACCACATTTTTTCAGTCTGTTCCTCATAAAAGTTCAGTTTTCTGGCAAACCACTGAGGATGGAAGTCAGACAATAATGACAGGCATTTGAGACTTCATACCATTCAAAAAATTCATGAGCATGGAAAATTTGTTATTCTAGCAACTTTCTAAGTTTGTAAGAGGAATATTTAAAAATTGCTCTTATTTTTGGTCCTTTGCCCCCCATTATTTATGGGTTTATCCAGAATTCTTGCTCTAAGAGGTTGGCAGGCTTGGCACACACGTATGTAGGTGCACAATGTTGCTGAGTCAATTCTCTGATTATTCTTATTATAAAACAATTTGCATACCTATAGCATGATCTTAAAACTTACAATGTCAACCAATGTGCTGCAGTCATTGCTGTCAAAGTTACATTGTTATCTGTTTCCAGCTGGTTGTATTATGGAGGATATATACAGCAAAATAGCAGGAAGAGCTATTTTGGGGCAATCAAACTACTGTCTATATCCAGGCAGTGCATGACACAGTATGCATCAAGGAACAGGTCATAGCAGACATCCTCAGTATAGGTGACCATAGAAGGGTAGTGCATGAATGTCAGTGAAGGCTAACCCAAAGGAACGAGAGGGCATAGAATACACCAAGAACCGTAAAGGTAGTCTGATTGCAGATAGCTGGAGATTTACTGTACCATGTCCGTTTATCCTAGCTGAGAAGGAGATCTGATGCTGGCATTGCCATGCCCTTTTAAAGTGGGGACATAGCAGTAACACACCTGCACAAGGAGCTCTTGTGCCACTCCCATGATTTGCACATAATATCCATATTTCATTTTCAGTAGCATCACAAGTAGGTAGACAACATCCAAGCCTGCAGCATGTTATCAGGTGGCTTACATACATACTTAACAGGGACAGCTTGAGTTTTGTATAAGTATAAATATAGCAATTAACAATAAACACCTTCTGTGTGGCTAGGTCACAATGTATCTATGCTGTCATAATGGTAACACACACACTGTTGTCTGTCTACAAGTGCAGCCTGACACTACAGGTATTCTACTGCATGCATCTATGATACTGTGGTTGCAGACATGTTATATGGAAGTTGTGATGACTGTATGATATGTAGTTCTGTCTTCTATGTGCAGAAAAGAAATCACAGGTGACAAGAATGATGTCAGGCATGCAATATATCATACACCATTATGACATAGAGGGGACAACTCTGTTATGTTGTACACTGTTCTAAAACTGGCATCTGACACAGAAGATGATAGTGACACTGTAGACCTTGAAGACATTACTGATCTGTGTAATGACAGTTAAAAAGAAAGAAAATATTATCTCTGCAGAGAATGACATTTAATTGGATGCAGCACTGAAAGGAAGCCATGACCTTATCATCAAAAAGTTAGGCCACATCAGATATGGGACATGGGTAGGATACATCTTTTGGTGTATGCACATTGCAAGTCATAGTTAAAGGGTGCATGGACTTCTGCACCCAAGCAGGGACTTCTCCCATCATGTAGATATGTATTTGTAGGTAAATGTATCATTAAAGGGTCTGGACAGCCACATCAATTGATAGAAAAGCATAGCATATAGGCACGGTATAGTGTTAGTGCTGCTAATATGAACAGCACTGTCTCCCGTATGAACAAATATAGTTTGGCCCCGTCACATACAATGCCATGTGTACATATATGTAGAGGATTTACCTTTGACTGGTTGACTAAAATGAAAGTCGACATCTTGAAGGTAAACCACTCTATCTCGAAAATGGAAATGTTGACTTCCTAGTACACATGCACTGAGGTTACGTCAAAGAAAAAAAAACTTGAACAACAACCCTACACTCCCTGCTAATTTTATATATATATATATATATATATATATATATATATATATATATATATATATGTATACTAACTCTGAGATACACAGTACCTGGAGAAAGGGAATATTCATCCTATCCAGGTATTGTCAATCTTGCACACCTGCCAACTACCTGTATAGTTGACCATATGCGGTTAATTAAATAGATGCCATCCAAACTCCCTGTCAACCAAACCAATGGAATTCATATAGAGATACAGGTCTACAGCATGCAATATATAAGGACAACCAGAAACTGTTTGTCCCACATACATGTGGACATGTATGTGGACAAAAGTAGCTTATGAATGCCTGGCCGTCACTGTCCTATTTGGATGCAGGACATCATTATTCTTTCAGGAAAACTTGGTTAGGCTTAGAAAGGCCCCCTGGGTCATTAGCCTAGTAACAATTTATGAATCTATGAATCTATGGACTGCCACAAACTGTACACCCCACATACATGGACAACCACAAACTGTGTGTTCCACATTTGCTACGTTCCCTATCCTGCTGAATCAAAACTTACACATGCAGAATTGTAAAAAGTCACAATGGCAAAACTGAATGTATGCTGATGCTCACCTGTGACACTTCATGTGGTTGTAGTTTGGAACAGTCACCAAACATGCAATATTGAACAAGAGATGTGACTGATAATCACCCAGATATACATTGCATACCTTGTGTTAGTAGACACCAATATTACAGTGAATGGGATTGGAAATCACTGAGATATATACTACACAGCTTATGTTAGTAGATGGCAATATTAAACGATGGATGCAATCGGCAATCATTCAAACATGCACTAAACACCTTGGGTTAGTAGACGGCAAATGAAGCAGTGGATGTGATTTATAATCACTCAGAGAGGCACTGTACAGGTTGTATTAGTGGATAGCAATGCTAAGAAATGGATATGGTTGGCAATCACTCAGATATATACTTCACAACTTGGATTAATAGATGGTAATATTAAACAATGGTTGTGATAGGTAATCACTCAGATATGAATGGCACTGCTTGTGTTAGTAGAAAGCAATATTAAACAAAGAATGTGATGGACAATCACTAAGATTTACACTGCACAGCTTGTCTTAGTAAATAGCAATATTAAACAATAGGCATGATTGGTAATTACTTATTTATACACTGCACAGCTTGTGTTATTAGATGGCAATATTTAACAATGGAAGTGATCAGTAATAAATATGTACTGCATACCTTGGGTAAGTAGTTGACAATATTAAACAATGGATACAATTGTTAATCACTAAAATATGCACTGCACAGCTTGAATTAGTAGACTGCAATTTAAAAAAAACGGATGTCATTTTGAGTTCCTCTGATGTACACTGCACAGCTTGGGTTAGTACAGAGCAATATTAAACAATGAATGTGACTGGTAATCAACCAGATATACACTGCACAGCTTTTGTTAGTAGATGGCAATATCAAACAATGGATGTGATACGTAATCACTCAGATATCACCTGGCCAGCTGGGGATAGTACATGACAATATTAAACAAAAGGATGTGATTGGAAATCATTCAGATCTATACTACACAGCTTGTATTAATAGAAGTAGATGACAATATTAAACAATGGATGTCATTATTAATTACTCATATATACATTGCACAACTAAGGTTAGTCAATGGCAATATTAAGCAATGGACAGGAGTAGTAATCCCTCAAATAGACACTGCACAGTTAGGGTTGGTAGATGGCAATATTAACCAATGGATGTGATTACTAATCACTCAGATATACACTGCACAGTTTGCGTTAGTAATTGGCAATAGTAAATTGTGAATATGATAAGTAATCGCTCAGATAAACACTGCACAGCTTGTGTTAGTATATGGCAATATTAAACAATAAATGCAATGTGTAATTATTCAGATATACACTGCACAGCTTGTGTTAGTATATGGCGATATTAAACAATGGAAGTGATTTGTTCTCAGGTATACACTCTGCAGCTTGTGTTAGTGCATGGCAATATTACACAATAAATGTAATGTGTAATCATTCAGGGATATACAGTGCACAGCTTGTGTTAATAGATGGCAATATTAAACAATGGATGTAACTGGTAATCACTCGAGTAGACACCACACACCTAGGGCTGGCAGATGGCGATGTTAACCAATGGATTTGACTGCTAATCACTCAAATATACACTGCACAGTTTGCATTAGTAATTGACAATAGTAAATAATGGATGTGATAAGTAATCACTCAGATATACACTGCACAGCTTGTGTTAGTACATGGCAATATTAAACAATAAATGTGATGTGTAATCATTCAGATATATACTGCACAGCTTCTGTTAGTAGATGACAATATTAAACAAATGGTTGTGATATGTAACAACTCAGATATCACCTGCACAGCTAGGGATAGTACATGGCAATATTAAACAAAAGGATGTGATTGGAAATCAGTCAGATATACACTGCACAGCTAGTGTTAGTAGACAACAATTTTAAACAAAGGATGTGATGGACAATCACTCAGGTTTACACTGCACAACTTGTCTTAGTAGTTAGCAATATTAAACAATGGGCATGATTGGTAATCACTCATTTACACACTGCACAGCTTGTGTTATTAGATGGCACTATTAAACAGTGGATGTGATTGGTAGATATATACACTGTACAGCTTCCATTAAAAAATGGCAAGCACTGCACACCTTGGGCTAGTAGATGACAATATTAAACAATGGACATGATTGCTATGCAGATGCCAATATTTAAAAAAAGAATGTCATTATGAATCACTCTAATATACACTCCACAGCTAGGGTTAGTACACAGCAATATTAAACAATGGATGTGATTGGTAATCAACCATATATATACTACACAGCTTTTTTTAGTAGATGGCAATATTAAACAATGGATGTGATACGTAATCACAAAGATATCACCTGCACAGCTGGGGATAGTACATGGTAATATTAAACAAAAGGATGTGATTGGAAATTGCTGAGATATACATTGCACGGCTTGTGTTAGTAGACGGCAATATTAAGCAATGGATGTGACTGGTAATCACTCATATATGCTCTGCACAGCTTGTATTAGCAGATGTTAATATTAAAAATCGATGTGATTTGAAATCATTCAGATCTATACTATAAAGCTTGTATTAGTAGATGACAATATTAGCCAATGGATGTGATAAACAATCACTCACATGTGCACTGCACAGCTCGAGTTAGTAGATGGCAATATTAAACAGTGCATGTGATTGGAAATCAGTTAGAGTTGCACTGCACAGCTTGTCTTAGTAAAGGGCAAGATTAAACAATGGATATGATTACTAATCACTCAGATATAAGCTGCACAGATTTTGTAAGTAAATAATATTAAACAATGGATTTCAGTGATGATCACTTATATACTGCACAGCTTGTGTTAGTAGATGGCAATATTAAAAACAAACCAGAGACTTTGCAGTATGAAGGGTGTGAAGTTCACTCCTTGAAATATGTTATGCACCTAGTTCGCTAATAAAAATAATACTTTAAAATACATACTACAACATAATAAAATAGTAGGTAGTCCACAGTTGAGTTAAACATGGAATATCCTTTAACTGAAACACATAAACAAGTCATCCTAGTTGAGTATAATGAAAAGCATTAAAGGCATCCAGTATTTATATATAATCAGGTTATTTGGAGCAAGGGAGTGGTTACAGAGGGTGGTTCTGTTAAGAGCAATAAAAGCATTAAACTCATTCCTTTAACCAAGTCACCCTTTCCCCTTAACACCGCAGTGAAAACTGAGACTGCACTACCTTAGAAATGAAACTAAAAAGCTAGAGACAAATTAAAAAATATAAGAACAGCTTATTAAGGCTAACCTACTAATTCAAACTTTATTAATTAAGAAACCAGCTTACTAACAAAATCACTAATTAACTAACAAAAAGATCTATCATTGGACATCTATCAGAATAAATATTAGTAATTTATAAACTGAAACACTTTTAACAAAGATCACTTTCGCGTTGTCGCCTCACAGTAAGACGCTGTCTGGTTCGATTCTCAGCTAGGGCATCTCCTGCGTGGAGACATGCATGAATGGGCGTACCTTCGTTGAAGGTTGTGCAGCAGGGCTGGTAACTCGTCACATAAAAATCAACTACCAATCATTAGCGGACCGGAGTTCCGCTGTGGTGACCCCTAACTGGGAAAAGCCGAAAGACACAACAACTTTAGAACAAAATATATACTTCATCAGCTTTGTGTCTAAAACACATATCATAATATTAATGAACACATGTATAAATCTACAAGTGAACACCTAAGTAGGCTGAAAACCATAGCTATAATTGCTAAAGGTGGAAATACAATGAACATGTTAAAAATAAAGCATTAAGACCCTGGGGATCTGTTCAAGTGTGGCATCTAAACTAAGAAAGCACTTAATTTAAATGAGTAAAAGTATCAGAAAATAGCACCAATGTCAGTTATTGTCATTGTACAATATCTACAATGTTTGATATTTGTTTAAAACAATATTAACAGGTATAATATTAGCATGTAATGTCAGCATTAATCAGTCCCATATCAAACTGTTAATAATAGTGGGGCAGTTTTCTGAGTTCTAGTATGCTTTTTATGGAGCAATGATAATTAAGCCATAGTTTTCTAAAAGAGTTCTGTTTCAGCTACCACAGTAATTCACATTTTTCTAAAAGATTAGGGATGTCTCCTTCCAGTTCCAAAAGGTCCACACAATCAATAATTTGGAATTTAAAGCCAATGTGTCTTTTGTGAAGTTGCAGGTGCCAAACCAATGCATTATTCTTGTATTTAGCTCTAATTTTGGAAAGCTGGCCAGAAATGCTTTTTTAAGTTTGTTGAGTGTCTTCCCCATATAAAATGCTTCACATACATTGCAGCTTGCCCTGTAAACCACCTGCATTGAGTCACAGTCACGTCCTGTGTTGGTTTTAATCAGTAAGGGCAGAAAAACATGTCTTCCTCCTGTATGTGCTAACAAAAACAGAGTTGGCTCCACACTTATTTGTGCATGTATCCAAGGGTCTGGGCCTACCTTCAACCCAACTCCTGATGTTTCTGGCTTTCCTGCATACAAAGGTGGGAGCTTCTCTAAGGATGCTCATTAGATATGAGCTTTCAGTAATTATGGCCCAATTCTCTCTAATAATATTAGTGATGCTGTGACAGTCAACAGTAAAGTCCAAGATACAACTGTCTTTAGATTTGTTGTTTATAGATTTCTTTAAAACCCTCCTATAAGGACTGTTAAGCGCTGGTGAATTTGTACCTTTTAGTTCAATTATAGGTTCTAGGTTCCAGAATGGTTCTTAACATATTGCTTTTGTTTCCCCTCACCAAAAGGTTTTTAAGGAAGGGTTCCATTTTCATGGTGATTCTGGCCAACCTGTAGCCCTGGGACTTAACAACGTTATATTTAGTCCTGGTGGGATAGACACACTTATTATGTAGCAGGAGGTTTACTCTGGTAGGTTTTCTGTAAAGATCTGTGTCCATATTACTTTGGTCCAAGTCTTTAGTAATCGGCATATCTAAGAAGACTGGCGAGGTGAGGATGTGGGAAGAGGTGAAAGGCAGGAAGCTGGTGGTTTGATTCAGATAGTTCATAAAATCTTCTAATTTATCACAGTCTCCTGTCCGCACAATAATGATGTCATAAATAAAGCACAGATACCCTGTGATATGTGGCATGTATTCTCTGTTGTTAAAAACATAATCCTCCTCCAACTTGCCTAGGGCAATGTTGGCTAGGCTAGGTGCCATAGCTGCCCCTGTGACTATACCACTATTTTGTTTATAATAATGTCCATTAAATGTAAAAAAAATTATAGCTAAGTACCATATCTAAAAGTTTACCTGTTCATTCATGTTGTGCTGGTGTGCCATTGTTGTTTTTCCTGTAAGAATCGATCACTGTTTGAATACAAAAATTATGTGGAAGTACAGTATATAATGATTCAACATCTGTTGTTAATAAAATGCTATCAGCATCAATTGTGACATTTTTTTATTTTCCTTAAAAAAACTTTAGTCTTTTAGGTGTGAAATAATGTTCTCAGCCAGAGGTTGTAACAAAAAATCCAGGTAGGTGGCAGCAGCTTCAGTCAGGGACCCCCTGCTTGCAACCGCTGGCCTGTAAGGAGGGTTTTCTGTTTTTATGTGGCTTAGGGATTCCAAAGAATTTAGGCAAGTGGGGAAAGGTATATGTAGATAGTCAAACAAGTTATCTGTTAACAAACCATCATCAGAAAGTGCAGTCAAGGCTGTGTATCAGTTGTATGATGCCTTAAATCTCTTCTAAAGTTAAAAGATTCGTAACAGTTAGTATCACTCAACATTTCTTTTATCCTCTGGTTACAGGGGCTGGTATCAGTAACAACAATACTCCCTCCCTTGTCAGCATTCATAACCCGTAGAGACTGATGTCTGCCTAGCTCTAACATTGCTTTTTTCTCACCTTTGTTAAGGTTTTAGAACTTTATCTGAGGTTTTCTTCTCAGTGGTATCAGATTTGCCATGGTACAGAACTTTCAGATTCAGTTTTCTGACATAGGATTGGCGTGAGGGAAATTAAATACTTGGGGTAGCCCAACTACAGCACAGGACCCAGAACCAGATGGAGAAACCAGCCACTCTATTAACTTACCCTGTTGTGTGAATCAGTCCAAAAAATAACTTACTGACATTGAGATTACTGTGCTTTAAAAGGAATTAACTTTTGTTCCCCACTGCAGGTCTGACACAGCAGAGGTACTGGTTGATTTAATATTCTATGTCAGAAAACTGAATCTGAAAGTTGTGTACAATGGCAGATCTGATACCACTGAGAAAACAACTACCGAAGAAACAATAAAAGCACCCAGTAATTACTACCCTGCCTTACATCAAACTTTAGCCGACACTGAGGTCAAATGTGAAATAGACATCAGGAAAGTACTGTAAAAACAGCATATAGAAAGTTCTACAACCTTAACATAGGTGAGAAAAAAAGCATTGTTAAAGCTAGACAGAGATAAGTCTCGACAGCTTATGAAGGCTGACAAGGGAGTGGGTTGTTACTGACACCAACAGCTACAATCAGAGGAGAAAACAGAGAAAACCCTCATTACAGGCCAATGGTTGCAAGCGGGGTGGGGGCGGGAGCATTCCCTAACCGAAGCTACTGCCATCTACCTAGATTTTTTGTTACAACCTCTGGCTGAGAAGAACATTTCACACATAAAAGACTAATGATTTTTTTAAGGAAAATAAAAAATGTCACAATTGATGCTGATAGCATTTCATTAACAAAAGATGTTGAATCATTATATACTTTACTTCCACATAATTATTGTATTGAAACAGTGATTGATACGTACAGGATGTACCAGAAGTAGATAAAAATCAGGCAGCAACTGAATGTACCAAAAAACAAAAGAAAGAATATAAGGTGAAGGATCAGATGAGAAGGCAAGAAATGTGGAAAACGCATAAATATAGTTGCAAGTATAGAAAACTTCTGGAAGAACCTCGTGTTGATTAGGAACGAATGCAGGAATGGTTAAGGAGAGGCAATTCAAACCAAGAGATGAAAGGTTAATATTGGTAGCTCAAGATAGTGGGCTATGTACACGCTGGTTTACAAAGTCCATTTGACATGTTGGAGAAACAGATAAATGTAGGTTTTGTAAAACCGAAGTGGAAACAGTCGCACATCTCGTTGCTGGTTACGACATACTAATGGCAGAACAACTGTATACTGAAAGGCACAATAATGTGGCGAGACTGTTGCACTGGGGATTGTGCAAACATTATGGTTCTGAAGTGGCTGCAAAGCACTGGAAACATGAACCACAAAGCATCATAGAAAATGATGAAGTCGACATCACATGGGATCATCCATTACCAACAATTCAAAAGATAAATGCTAGAAAACCAGATATAGTGGTCCAGGAAAAGAAGACAAGAGTAGCATTGATCATGAAATCACCACATCCAGTGGCAACAGTGTCCTGCACACAGAGAGACATAAAGTTATAAAATATCAGGAACTGCAAGCAGAAACGAGAGCAATATTGAAGAAGGATACCCAAATAGTTCCAGTAGTAGTAGGAGCAATAAGTCTTATAAAAAAGAGTCTAAAATCTTATTTAGATATGCTATCAATACATGTAACCCTGTATGAACTGCAGAAGTCGTCATTACTGGGCACATTGCAGGTGCTGCAAAGAGCACTTTTGGCTGACATCAAAGAGTGAAACAATACTAATTTCATAAACTTCAATCGTACTTTGACTTAGGAATGGGGTCCATTCCCATCATATAGAGAATACATGCAACATATCACAGTGTATCTCTTCTTTATTGATGACATCTTTATTGTGTGGAAAGGAGACATGATAAATTAGAAGATATTGTCAACTATCTGAATCAAACCACCAGCTTCCTGCATTTTACCTCTTCTCACAGCCTCACCTCGGTAATCTTCTTAGATATGCAGATTACTAAAGACTTGGACCAAGGTAAAATAGACACAGATCTTTACAGAAAACCTACCAGAGTAAACCTTCTGCTATATAATAAGAGTCTCCATCCCACCAGGACATAATATAACGTTGTTAAGTCCCAGGGCTACAGGTTGGCCAAAATTACCATGAAAATGGAACTCTTCCTTAATAACCTAAATAATCTTGAAAATAATTTTTTGGTGAGAGGATACAAAAGCAATATGTTAAGAAACATTCTGGAACCTGTAATTGAACTAAAAAGTACAAATTCACCAGCACTAAATAGTCCTTCATTGGAAGGTTTTAAAGACCTATGAACAACAAATCTAAAGGCTGATGTAGCTTGACCTTTACTATTGACTATCACAGCATCATTAATATTATTAGACAGAAGTGGGCCATAATTAGTGAAAGCCCCTATCCAATGGACATCCTTGGAGAAGCTCATTCTTTGTGTTTAGGAAAGCCAGAAACAATCAAGATTTGGGTTGAAAGTAGGCCCAGACAATTGGATACATGCACCAATAAGCGTGGAGCCAACTGTGTTTTTTTGTCAGCATATACAGGAGGGAGACATGTTTTTCTGCCCTTATTTAAAGAAACTGATTAAAACCAATGTAGGAGGTGACTATAACTCAATGCAGGTGATTTACAGAGCAAGCTGCAATGACTGTGAAGCATTTTATATGGGGAAATACTCAACAGATTTAAAAGAAGGATTTCTGGCAGTCTTTCCAAAATTAGAGCTAAGTACAAGAATAATGCACTGGCTTGGCACCTGCAACTTCACAAAAGACACACTGGCTTTAAATTTCAAATTATTGATCATGTGGACCTTTTGGAACTGGAAGGAGACATCCCTAATCTTTTAGAAAAACATGAACTACTATGGTAGCTGAAACTGAACTCTTTTAGAAAACTGCGGCTTAATTATTATTGCTCCATAAAAAGCATACTAAAACTCAGAAAACTGCCCCACTGTTTAAAAGAGTATTAAAAGACTGATATGGGACTGATTAATGCTGATAATACATGCTAATATTATACATGCTAATATTGTTATAAACAAATATCAAATGAAAATAACTGACATTGGTGCTGTTTTCTGATACTTTTACTCATTTAAATGAAGTGCTATCTTAGTTAGATGCCACACTTGAACAAATCTCCGGGGCCTTAATGCTTTATTTTTAACATTTTTCATGATACTTCCACCTTAACAATTATAGCTGTGGTTTTCAGCCTACTTAGGTATTCATAGGTTCATAGGTTCATAGGTAGGTACTAGGCTATTGTCCGTAGGGCCTATATAAGCCTAGCCAAAAAGGTACCCTGGATTTCGCCACCCAAGAAAATTATTTTCCGTTGCCCCTGTCGATCAGAGCCACAGAGGTGATCCCTGGGGTGAATTTCCTATTTCCCATCCAATCATCAAGATTTTTCTTGAAGAGTGCTAATGAGGAGCTTTGTTTGATATAGATAGGTAGTTTGTTCCAGAGTATGGGAAGTCTCTGGGGCAGAAATCTATCCCTCCAGCATGTTCTTTTTATTGTAGTGACATGGTTTAGATCCCTAGAGCATTTAGCTTGGAGGGATTGGGATTTAAGTGGAGCATGTCCAACAGCTCTGGTTTTGACATAGCTTTGTATGTTAGGCAGATATCGCCTCTGAGTAGGCGATATGAGACGAAGTAAAGCTGGAGTTTTTTTAGGTGGTTTGCATAGGGCATCTGTTTGAGGCTGGTAATCCTCTTTGTGAGGTATTTCTGCGGCCTATCCAGTTGTTGTAGATGTCTTGTGAGGTACATACCAAAAGGGGTGTTGTACTCTATAATGGGTCTAATGAGTGACGAGTAGAGGGGAACAGTGACCTCTTTTTTCCTGGATGAGTAACCTTTTTTGATGAGGTGTGCCATGTAGAAGGATTTCCTGACTACTGTGGTGATGTGATTATCAAAGGAGAGACTACTGTCCACCTGTGTCCCAAGGTCTCTTATCACACTTTCAGTATTAAGTAGACTACCACCTATGTGGTAGCTCATGGGCACAGAGTTTTTACCAAAGGGGATGACAGTGCACTTTTTGGCATTGAGCTTGAGGCCATGGCTTTGACAGCAGGCATCTGTCTCCGTGAGGCCCTTTTGTAGGATGTCCACATCATTAGGAGTTTCGATTATGGCTCCTAGTTTGCAGTCATCTGCAGACTTCATTAGCCAAAGACCTTCTGTGTTAGCCTGTACTTCAGAAAAGTAAATACCAAAAAGGAGAGGATCCAGGACTGAACCCTGTGGTAGTCCACTTGTCACTGGTCTGAAGTCGGATTTGGAGTCTGCTACCTTCACATTGTGGGTTCTGTCAGTGAGCCAGTTGGCAACCCATCTTGTGACATAGGGATCTATACCTAGTTTTGTGAGTTTATCTATTATTCCAGAGTGGGGCATGGTGTCAAAAGCCTTGGTGAGATCTAGATAGGCTGTGTGAACCACCTTACCCTCATCTACGGCTTTTGTGACTGCGTCAAAGAAGTGTATCAGGTTTAGGAGACATGATCTGCCTTTTACAAACTGAACTGAGTGGGGTCCAGAGTTTGGAGATTACCAATGCCTTTGTGTATAAGATCCATGATGATACATTCCACGGCCTTGCAGACCAGGCTCATTAGACTAATGGGGCAATAGTTCCCGGGGTTTGTGGTGGCTCCCCCTTTGTGGAGTGGGATAACCATCACTGTGTGCCATTCAGTGGGCACAAAGCCTTTGATGACGCTATGATTGAACATGGTGCTTAGGTGGGGTGCCAGTTCATTCTACAGTTCATGTAGAACGCAGCCTGGGATGTTGTCAGGTTCCATGGATGCTGTATTCTTGGCTTTGGAGGGTGTGTTTTTTACCTGTGCAGCTGTGATTACAGGAACTTTGCATTTTTCTGGTATAGAGATGGGCCCTTTAGGGGGTGAGAAGGGGGTAAAGTTAGCACTGACCCTATCTGCCAGGATGTTGGCAATATCAGTTGGTTCTGTATATTTAGTGCTATTGTGCTGTAACTCAGAGCAGATCTGAGTGTTGCAATTGAGATTCTTGACATAGCTATAGAATGCTTTGTGGTTGTCTTTAGAATCAGTGGCGATTTTGTTTTTTTAAATAGCTTTGGAGGATTTTATGAGGGATCTCAGCTTCTTACTGAAGCTAACCAGGGAGTTCCTCCAATCATGGGATTTTACTCTTTTTTGCAGCAGTTTCTTTCTTCTGTTGTAGAGTTTGTTTATGGCAGGGGACCACCAGTTTGGCTTCCTTTTTTTAGAGGATAGCATCTTGGTTCTGTTAGGGGTAGCATGAGCCATGCACTCATATAAGTGCTTATAAAGTGCATTTATGTAGGATTCAGCAGTCATTCCTCTATTATCCATCTGCATGGGTGTCTTGAAGTTTGCCACTTCTGTCTTAAGAAGCGTGAAGTTGGCTTTGGAGAAATCTTTTGCAGTGGTTTCCCTAATGGGGGTTGGGGGCGGGATGTGGATGTCTAGCGTGATTAGCTTGTGGTCAGATCTGACCAATGAGGAATTGACCTCTGATGTGGAACACCAGTCACCATGTTGGTAATGACCAGGTCTAGGATAGTGCTGCCCCTGGTGCGGGTGTGGATAAGTTGATCCAAGGCATTGGAATTTATGAATTCCAGAAAACGTTGAGCAAAAGTGTTGGTACAGGAGTAGTTTTCCCAGTTAATGGTGGGGTAGTTGAAATTGCCCATTATTAGGGTGTTGGGTTGTACCCTAATATTTTCCAGTGTATCAAGAAATGAGGAGTGGGAATCCTGGGGCATAGTGGGGGATCTGTAGCAAGTTACAATTTGGATTGTGGTCTTGCCCAGAGTTAGTTGCACTTGGATAATCTCAAATGCATTATGCTGAGCAACTAGCCTGGAGGTGTGGATATCATTAATGAATATGGACATGCCTCCGCCTTTAGTGTTTTGGTCCTGGTTAGGTGGCCGAAAGGTGTGGTATGAATTATAGCCTGGTAATGCAGGGGTGCTCTCTGGAGCCTTGAAACAGGTCTTTGCCACTGCACAGATGTCAATGTTCTCTATTTTAAGGAGTGCCTCAAGTGAATGCATTTTGAGGTTTAGGCTTCTAGCACTGAGTAGCATTCACACTAGCTAGTGGGAGGCAGATCTGCTGAGTAAACATCACAGATCTACTACAGGGTAGCTATGAATATTCAGTACTGCTCTATGGCCTACTGAACATTTGCAATCCCAAAAATATTGCCTGTTCCAGAATCACTGATTTCCTGTATAGACCTTCTTAATGTGTAACATCATCACCCATGACCTGGACAGACTGCATCCCAGCCATTCTGGTGACAGTAAATGTCATACTTTACAATATACTTGCCTAAAGCCATTCATTCTACATCAAGTTTTAGTGTTTTAGTGTGCTGTTTCATATTTTTACCCTGCTTTCTACTCACATTCTGAACCTCATAGGATTTATGAGTTAGGCACATCATATGCATGTGCACTTTTGCACTAAAGCAGCTAAGCGTGGTTTATGTTGGTGGTTTTGTCATGCTCTTGGCATTTCACAACTGTGCTTTGCACAAGCCACATTTCTGAATCACAGATGTTTGCATGATCATTGTATTAACTATACAAGCATATACTTAGAACTGGATATGCATGATAGTGTGCCTGGTTTCTTCTCAAGCAAAAAGAACCTGCATGAGTTATTATAAGCCTTTATGAATATGTAACCAAATCTAATGGCAATAACTAAATGGATGTTTTATTATCTAACTTTAGAAGAGACTTCGACTCGGTATTTCACAAAACATTGCTTGAGCATCTGGTTAAGAATACTTTATATTCACTTACACTTGGTTGAAATAAAGCACACAATATTACATGGTTTTATTTAAGAAGTGATAAAGTTACAACTAGAGTCCCATGAGGCTAATTTGAGGAGCTGTTGTAAGTATGCTCTTCTCCAGATTTGCTGATAACAGATAAATGTAGTAAATGGATTTGAAGCTATAATTACCTTTCAAAGTGACATTAATATACTAGTAAAATCGGCTATATAAATGTCATGTTTTTAATTCCACTCACTGCAAAGTGTCTCATTTTAGAAAGAACAACTAGTTCTTTACTATGTAAAGGAACTGCAGTATTCAACAGAACAAAGAAAATGATTTAGGGTTATTATAAGCCATAATCTTATCACAATGCAAATAGCATAGCAAGTAGGCCTAAAAGAACTCCTAGGGAAACCCTAAAATAAAAAAAAGGAGATGAAAAATAAATTTAAATTTGTAACCTTGGTCATCATCTAGAATATTTTGAGTCCTTTATTTTTTATTCTCATGAAAAAAAAAAAGAAAGCTAGTGGACAAATTCATGAAGAGCATGACAAGACAGCAAGTTAAAAAGCAGTATCTGTCAGATGTTTCCTGGAACTACCATTCCCATAAAAGCAATTTTCTGTCTAATCTTTAAAAATGTCATGATCTACATTCAGTTAGTATAGTAGCCTATGAACACTGTACAGCTTATGATGTTCATTTTCTTATTAAAAGCTGAAACCTTCAAAATACTCATCAGAGGACCCTATACTTTACAAGGTGAATGACACACATTTAGAATTCTCTTCTCGCTAATCTGGAGTACATGTACTGTATAAATACTTTTAAGAATTGTTTAGATTCTCGCTTTCCTTCTAACATAATTTTGATAAGTGGCAAGTGGCACTTTGGAATTGCAAGTCTGTCTGCATCCTTTATGGACTTGTGAGATGTCAGCCTGTGAGATATTTGCTCATCGGTGGGGAAAATAAGGCAGATCTGAGGGGTTCTGCTAGAGATTAGTAATGTTCGACAAGGTGCAATGCAGCATCAGAAAAGGAGTATAAAGCTACATATAGCTCTCCTCTACCATAGGTGCTTTGTGTGCCTCGAGCAGTAAATCAGATTAAACATGCATTGAAGCAGGTCCTGCAGTATGTGGACATTGGGGAACTGCTGTATGTTGCATGTACATTGCACTGTGCATGACTGCAAACAAAAGGATAGGGCCTGTCAGGTAAGAATATTTTGTTGGTGAATAAAAAAAAAATCAAAGGGTTTTGAGACAAACATCAAAACACATATGCTTTAATTCACTGATATTTGTCTTATATTGGTATAATAGCTCCTATACACCTTTGAATCCATACTTATTTATGCAACAACAGTGAGGCAATCTGACTATAACCATATTTAAGTAAAGATACTGTACTGTTGTTAGCCTATCAAGAAAAAAAAAAGGTACACTGTTGGGATGATGGCAGCTCTTGCTGGAAGGAGTCATTTACAATGCAGCACTAAACGTACAAGATGCAGTTGCAGCCAAAGTCGGATTCTTGGAGGAGCAGAGAAAACTTAATGTTCAGTCTAATGTAACAGTAGAAAGAAAGCAAAGAAACAAACTGTGAAAGTATTCAGAAGAACCTGGCAAAGTGTAAGCAATCACAACCCCAGTGCTTATAATTTGGTCAGATATTATGTAGAGGCATTAGCAGGGGCACAATTATGGCATGAAGTTCATGGAAAAGGAGCATTAACTGCAGAGCATAGCCATACAAGTGGTTACATATCCAATGGGAGACTCCATCCTCAAGCACCTGGCATGGTAATAAAGTGCATGCACAGCTGTACGTTCAGAACTAATTGGAGGCATACTCTTGAGAAAGATTTTATTTTATTTTAAAAGATGTAGTTGCTAAAGAATTAGCACAAAGCACTGGAAGGTGAGAACAGGATAGCATTTCTTCCAAAGAACAACTTGGAAAAGCCATAAGGCTCCAGGGAAGATGTAATGATAGATTACATATCCTGACCACTTAGTTCTACCTATCCCTAAGAGTAGACATGACATATGGAGTCTAGATGGAACCATCTTTTGTAATCAGACATTGTCCAGTTCGATTCTCAGCTAGAGCGTCTTCTATGGGGAGAAAAGCGTGAATGGGCGTACCTTCATTGGAGGTTGTGCATCAAGGCCGGCAACTCTGCACATAAAAATCTACTGCCAATCATTAACTGACTGGAGTTCTGCTGTGGTGACCCCTAACCGGGAAAAGCCGAAAGACACAACAACTTGTTGGCATTTCCTTTGATGGAACAACAATAAGATACAGACATTCAAAGCCATCATTCATAGCATTGCACAAGTTTCAAGTGGTGTGTGTGTGTGTGTGTGTGTGTGTGTGTGTGTGTGTGTGTGTGTGTGTGTGTTTTATATATACCTGCATATATATATATATATATATATATATATATATATATATATATATATATATATATATATATAGTATACTTTCATAAGATCAGTGCTACCTGCATGAATCTGGCAAGGAATAATCTTTTACTTTCTACTTAGTTTTACCCATTTTCAGTACAAATGAAGAAAAAAGCTATTAAAATAAAATGCTTTAGAGCATAATCACACAACTTCACAACACTAAATCTATCATCACCAAAAACAGTATGCTGAACACCTGGCCTTGCCTCCCCTTCAGGAACTATGTTAGTCCTTTCTGAGATTCTGAGTCTAGAGAAGAAGGGAGTTTCGGGATTCAGTATTTTATGTCCTTCCTGGATTTTTTTCAATCCTTGATGTTAGCCAGAAGTGCTCTTTGCAGCACCCTTAATGTTCCCAGAATTGACTATTCTGCATTTCACATGGCATTGCACATACTGGTAACATACCTAAATATGACTGCAGATGTTTTTTTATGAGTCGTATTTTTCCTACTCCTATTATTGAAACTGTCTGGGTATGCTTCTTTCACATTGCCTTCTTTTCTGCCTAAAAATCCTGACATTTTATGATTTTGTTTCTGTCTGTATGTTAAGACACTGCAATCACTTGGTGTAGCAATTTTAAAGATCAGTCATACTTTTGTCTCCTTTTCAAGGACTACTGTATCTGTTTTTCTCGCATCTGTTCTTTTGAACTGTTGGTAATGGGTGATCTCATGTGATATACACTTCATCATTTTCTGTAATGCTTTGTGGTTAATGTTCCATTGCTTCTCAGCTTTGCCAATATTGTAATGTTTGCAGTCTGTAATGCAACAGTCTTGCCACATTATAATGCCTCAGTATACAGGCCGTCTACCGTTAGTTCACACCCAGCAGGAAGATGCATGACCTGTATGCAAATCTCAATATGATGTCAGTTTCTGACTAAACTCTTCCTTCAAAACACAATAAGATGAACATGCTCATTGAGATCAGAGCAAGTAAACAGCTGGAAGAATATTGCCGAGTTGCTTCACATTCATATGGAAACCAAGCATTTCTTTTTCTCACATACAATTATGTATTTTAAATTAAAAAAAATACAACAAAGTATATACTCATTTTTCATTTCAAGAAGCAGGTGTTGCAGTAATTACCATTTTACATTATATATTTAATGCCCACCATGACAGAGGTTTTGGCTTTAACAATGAGTTCTGCACACAATGACAAATACATATGTTTTGCATGAACCTGCACTTACAGCATCATGCAGACCAACATGCATGATGCAGTAATATGAAATCTTCACGAATTACCTTTGTCCTTACTTTTCATCTTTTACTTTATACTTATTTTTACCCATTTTCAGTACAAACGAAGAAAAAAAGCTATTAAAATAAAATGCTTTAGAGCAAAATCACGCAAAAGAATATGTGTGAATTGAATGTGTTATTAGGGTAAACAGGAATATAATGGCAATGCAGTTGAAAAGTGCAGACATTATGTAAATTAATAACTTAGGCACATAATTGTAAAACATATTCATGCATCTTTTTTAACTGTGAGATGGATGCCAGTTCACGGTTTGCATAACTTGAAAGGTGTGTGTGTGTGTGTGTGTGTGTGTGTGTGTGTGTGTGTGTGTGTGTGTGTGTGTGTGTGTGTGTGCGTGTGTGTGTGTGTGTGTGTAAACAAAGACATTATTTCAGTGAGTTTAACAAGCTTTTCAAGACATGCACTCCAAATAATACTTGCACCTCTTCCTATAAAGTCATTTCATAAATATCATTTCATGTAAGGAAGCCATCTATAGGCTACATCACAGTTAGCTATGTCCTACTGAGCTACTGAGCAGGCATGCTGTTATCAAAGTCACTCCGGACCTGCACATTTCATGTCACAACATGAGAATGAAGACCCATCATTTTGATATTAGTTACTGGCCTATGGCATACATTCAGTACTGTCAGGAAACAGTCAGATGTCATAGTCAATAAACAGATTTTACCAGCACAGAGTGTTTTTTCCTCAAGCTTTAAGTGCTATGCATCTGCATGTACATGTTAAATTGAAGAATATATCATTGTGTTCATGTGTATTTAACCTAAATGAAGAACTGCTACATATTTGTGGTCAACATTTTCTGTCACACAATTTGCCTGCATTTAGAAATATATAATAAGACCAGAATAAATTTACCACTGGCAAATAAATTAAAAATACATAAAAAGTAGTTAGGTGGGACTGTTGTAATTGTTGATGCCATAACATTGAACAGGAAAAAGATCACATAAATACTTTGCATATTTCTTGCTTAGCAAAGAAAGAAAATGTGTTACAACAGTTGTATTTAAATGGAGATGTTTAGTTTGATAATGTAATAGAGGGTGTTTCTCAGGAGTTGTATTCCCCAGAAGCAGCTCACATCAACAGACAGCTCTAGCAGTATATGTGCACCATCACTTCTGTATGGTGTTCTTTCAAAAGGAATACATTTATATTCCTTATAAGATATTGTTCCATTATTTTCTTACTGTTGCTTTTACAAAGAAATAACTGCTTCTTTTTTCAAGATGGACTCCAACTACATTGAAACAAGAACAGTCTGAAGTTCCTTAGAAATTCCTTCATGCGTGTGGTAGTTTTATGTGTTGAAAAATAAATAATCCAAGGCTATCGTAAACAAAAACTCAGCTAGAGGAGTAGAACTGAAATTGCAGGCTTCCATTCTCTCCATCTTTTATGGATCCTTGTTAGTTCCGAATTAAAATGCATGTGTCTTCCAGCACTTCATAGTTTGCCTCCATTAGCTCTATCAGCATGGTGAATATATAGCTTGAGGTTCTTTTCTGCTGTGTTTCCTCTATGGAAGCTGTGATGATGTGAGGTATTGCCATTTGTACCAGGGAGAATGGGCAGTACATGTGAAATATAACATAGCTAGCTGGAGTTTTGTTTAATTTTGTGTCACTTGGTTATCACACTGACTTGTACAGATGTTTGTCTTAAAAATGTATCAATAGTGTTATTATAACTGATTAAATGTATATGTTTAAACAAAAAAGTCTGGAAGGAAAGAGTAAAAGTTTCTGAAGTTGTTCTATAGCTTTCAGGTATTGCAACAGATTTTAGTGGGGCTCTGGGTGTGTGTTGTGCCAGAGTCAGGTGATCAAATGTGATGTCATTCCATAACCAGCACTGAGAGGATGGAACTCACACAGCACCTTGTTTTGTTTTGTTTTGTTTCTTTGGAACCTGATATAAAAGATCTATGTCAGTGATCAGTCAGCTGAGTTCAGTTCAGTTCAGTTAGAAGCTCATCACCTTGTCATGTGGAACTAAGTAAGCATCTCAGCATCTAATCTTGCCTTACTGTATTAAGTTAGCTAGAGAACAGTTATTCCTTAGACAGTCAGGAAATACAGTGAGATTAGTTAAGTATTGTTTTTCTACATCTGTTTGAATCTGTTCAGCTGTGTTATTTTTATTTATTCTGTGAGTGAAACACTGCTGTTTATTGTACTTAGATATTTAGTATTCTCATGTTTTCTATTTTATTATTTATTATTAAATATTTTTATATCTTTCATTGTGGCTGGTCTTTTAGATAATATTTTTAACATCTTGAGAGTACTTGTGCTTATTCTAGTGATGCCATGACAACTCCAAAAAGCCTTGCTGCTTTGGTTACACTCTATCATTTATATTAGTATTGACTTTACTTGGTATAATTGGATACCCTTGTAAGAGCCTGCAGTTGACTGGTGGCAGTGTGGTTACCTTATAGTCTAGGCAGAAGGGGTGCAGCTAGTAAATCTGTACCAGCCTTTCTCAGGAGTATGTGTGTGTGTGTGTGTGTGTGTGTGTGTGTGTGTGTGTGTGTGTGTGTGTGTGTGTGTGTGTGTGTGTAAAATCAAATAAGGTGTGGGTGTGTCAGCTACTTGGAATTGAGACACAATGCTCCAACGTGAGTCTTGTTTGGGATCTGGTGAGATACAGAGTCCAGTCCCAGGTCTGGAGAGTGTTCCCTCTGTGCTCTTGGGGAAAAATGTGCTTGATGTAGAGAGCTGCATTTAAAAATACTGTGTAGATACATTCCTGTTTCAGTGACGGTCTCTCACAGGAGTCAGTGGTCAGGATTGAGACTCCTTAATTACTGGCCCGGGGTAGACAGGCCACCACAGAATCTTCCTCATAACGTTATTACAGTAGGTGGATGGGACAGCAGTTAACTGAAACTGATATTAAATGATTGTCTCCATTAGATATTAGCTCTTCTGTCATGTCAAGTTACTAACATAAGCTAATCACCCTTAACATCCACATCCCAACCCCACCCCCCCAGTAGGGAAACCTCCATAAAAAACTTCTTCAAAGCCAACTTCATGCTACTCAAGTCAGAAGTTACAAACTTCATGACATCCATGCAGATGGAAACTGAAAGTTCGACTGCTGAGTCCTATACTAAGGCACTGTACAAGCACATCCACTCATGCATGAATTGTGCCATCCCAAATAGAACCAAGATGCTTTCCTCCAAAAAAAGGAAGCCAATCTGGTGGTCCCCTGCCATAAACAAACTTTACAACAAAAGGAAGAAACTGTTGCAGAAAAGAGGAAAATCCCAGGATGCAAAAAAATCCCTTACCAGCCTCAGTAAGAAGCTGAGATCCCTCATAAAATCCTCCAAAGCTAGTTATGAAAATAAAATTGCCAAAGATTCCAAAGACAACCACAAGGCATTCTATAACTATGTCAAGAATCTAAATGGCAATGCTCAGATCTACTCTGAGCTACAACAGAATGGCATTAAATATACTGATCCCAAGGATATTGCCAATATCCTGGCAGATCGATTCAGTGCCAACTTCACCCCTGTCTCACCCCCTAAATGGCCCATCTCAATACCAGATGATTGCCAAATTCTGGAAATGACAGCCACACAGGTAAAAAATGCACTCTCCAAAGCTAAGAATACAGCATCCACTGGAACAGATGACATCCCGGGCTGTATACTACATGAGCTACAAAATGAACTGGCACCTCACCTAAGTGTCATGTTTAATCATACCCTCACCTCAGGCTTCATGCCCACTGAGTGGCGCACAGCTACAGTTATCCCACTCTACAAAGGGGGATCCATCTTGGATCCCGGTGATCAGTCTGACGAGCCTGATCTGCAAGGCTATGGAACATATTATCATGGAACTTATAAACAAAGACATTGGCAACCTTAAAACACTGCACCCCACCCAGTTTGGGTTTGTGAAGTGCCAAGCTTGTCTCCTGAACCTGATTGACTTCTTTGAATCAGTCTCCAGAGCTGTGGACGAGGGTAAGACAGTCCACACAGCCTATCTGGACCTCGCCAAGGCCTTTGACACCATCCCCCACTCTGGAATCATAGATAAACTTACTAAGCTGGACATTAATCCCTACATCACTCGATGGGTTGCCAACTGGCTTACTGACAGAACCCACACTGTAAAAGTAGCTGACTCCAAATCCAGCTCCAGACAAGTGACAAGTGGAGTACCTCAGGGTTCAGTCCTGGGACCTCTCTTGTTTGGCATCTACTTCTCTAAAGTACAGGCCAACACTAAGGGACTCTGGCTAACAAAGTTCGCAGATGACTGCAAACTGGGAGCCATTATTGAATCCCCAAATGATGTGGATACTCTACAAAAGGGCCTTACAGAAACAGATGCTTGGTGCCAGAGCCATGGGCTCAAGCTCAATGCCAAGAAATGTATAGTTATACCCTTTAGGAAAAAACATGTACCCATGAATTATCACATAGGCGGCAGTACACTAAACACCGGAAGTGTGATAAGAGACTTAGGGACACAGGTGGACAGTGGCATCACCTTCAATAATCACATCGCCACAACAGTCAGGAAATCCTTTTGTGTGGCACACCTCATCACTAAGGGCTTTTCATCCAGAAAAAAGGAGGTCATTGTCCCACTGTACTCATCCCTCATTAGACCCATTATAGAATACAATGCCCCATTTGGTATGTACCTCTCAAGACATCTGCAGCAACTGGAAAGGCCGCAGAAATACTTCATTAAAAGAATCACAGGCCTAAAGCAGATGCCCTATGCTGACCACCTTAAAAAACTCCAGCTATACTCTGTTGCATATCGTCTACTCCAAGGCGATCTCTGCTTAACATACAAGGCCATGTCAAACCCAGAGTTGTTGGACATGCTACACTTAAAAAAATCCAAATCCCTCAGAGCCACACGCTCCAGGGATCTAAACCTTGTAATCACAATAAACAAAACATGCTGGAGGGATAGGTTCCTGACCCAGAGACTCCCCAGACTCTGGAATAGACTACCCATACATGCCTCTTTGGCCCTCTTCAAAAGGAACCTTGATGATTGGATGGGAGAAAGGAAATTCACCCCGGGGATCACGTCAGTCACCTTGCTAGACAGGGGTCCAGGAAAGTAATTAGTGTGGGAAGAAATAGCCAGGGAATTTTTATGGCTAAGCTTGTATAGGCCCTAGGGCCGATAGCCTAGTACCAACCTATGAACCTATGAACATGTAAGAACATTTCTTTAATGATTATGTGTAATTATCTCATGGGTCCTCATAGTAAGAAAGAACACATACATTTGCAATAGCTTTCTTTCTGTCTCTCTCTATGTCTGATGCTTTACAAAAATTATAAAATTGTACTGAAATGCAGAATCATGTAGATTAATACCAGTGGTACAGGAATCTACAGGCAACATTCTAAGGGGCCAAAAGTCTGCTCCATCTACAAATACTTCTCCAGTTCTGACAGAGCAAGCTGCACAATTTATTACCTAAGCAAAGGTACTCCACTTTGGTGTTTTTCATTACAGCAACCTTTAACACAAAAAGAGGGTATGTGGAGCACATTGAGTATAGAAAGTATTTGGATTCCAGATCATAACCCTAATGTTCCAGATGTTTACCTATAAGTGATCAAAGCATGCTCAGTAGACTCATCAGTTTCTGAAAAATTAATATCAAAACTGGTGAGTCAAAAACACTAAAAGGCACAAAAACCCTTCATGGGGGGGGGGGGTTGCCCAAGCCAACCCCCTAAATTATATATACCAAATCCATTGTCACACAATAGTAGAGGAAAGGGAGAAGAAGTCCCCAAAAGTGCTCCTCCAACTCGCACAATCCAACAAATTTTCAAATCAAAGTCACTAATCCACAAATCCATCAACAATGTGTAACTCTGCTTGTAGCAGATGTACTGCTTTGCATTTTCTCTATGTCTGGCAGCTAGGGAAGCTCCATCTGTACAAACAATGGTTGCTAGTGCAAGCCTAAGAAAAGTAAGATAGGACCAAAGGTGTAAAAATCTCTCTGATGATGAACACAGTATAGAGAAGGTCAAATGTTTACATTAAATTAGCTTGATGACAGAGGGAGACAGCCTATCTATCATCTGCATTTTAACTGCATTTAAGATTTTATTCCATCCCTCCATCCCTCCATTTGCCCTTAAAACTTTTCTCATCTGTCACATTTTTTTTCAATGCCTCCATTCTGTTAGTCCATTCCATGGATTTGCAATATTTTCTCTGAAGAATAACTTTCAGATATCAAGGGAGTAGTAGTTGGCCCTTACAGTCTGCTACTTGTACTCCTTCCCCTCCTTTCCTCTACCATCCTCCCTGCAAAGGATAACCTTTTCTCATCTCCCTGACATTCATGCATGTATGTATGTATTTATTCTTCTGTTTATTTCATCAAGTTGTCCTTACTGGGATCATGCCCATTTGCATGGGCTCTAATATCATTTCCTCCTTCTCTGTTAGTGAGAAGAGTCCAGTTTCCTATAAAGTCTGATGTAACCATTTCTACCCACTCCACATACTTCTGTAATGGATTTTCCTCACAACTTCCTCTAGCAGCTTAAGGTGCATGTCATTCTACTTCCCACCAAAAGGCGTGCAGTGCTAATAGTGTTGTTTGACTATAATACAACATTAAAACTGCTACTTTGCTTCTGGACTTAGTCAACATGTAGTCCTCAGAATTCTGTTTATTGGTACTGTAGTCGCCTGCTCAGTCATCATATCATAGTGAAGTGTGACAATCACCTCTCATATCCTTTTCCTACTTTGCTACTATCAGTTACACTACCCACCAGTGATACTTTAAATCAGGCTTTCTGTAAATCAAGTGCTGCATTTTGCATTTTTCTGCACTGCACCTCAACTGCCATCATTTTGCCCACTTGTTCTGTCTTTTGATCTTCTCTCCCCGTATCCCCACTGTTATAGCTGTCTTCGTGTCTGTATACTCTGTTCCCCCATTCCTCCAATTGTGGCTAAAATAATCACTCTGAAGAGTATCAAACACAGAGCAACATCCCTTATTTCTGACCTTTCCTTCTTATGATAGCCTGATAAATTCCACCCTTCATCTATGTCACAGTCTAGATCCTTTAATCAATCGAAAATAGCAACAGTACCAAAAATAAAACACAGCACCACGGATCTATAAAGGCTATCTTCTTGCTTCAAAAACTCCACCAATAATTCCAGGAACCATCGAAAAACAAGAGTAGCAAAATATGAACTTTATTCCATAACAAAAATAAAACAGGATTGGCGTCTCCGTACCGGAGACCTCTTCAGAATCAAAAAAAGCAGTCAATGGCATTCTTTTACATCATAGCCAATAACAATGATTAATGTGCTTTGCATAATTGATTGATAATTAATTAATTAACTATCCACCATTCCTTTAAAGTGCTATAACAACCTGTATTGAATGTTGGTATAAATCTCTTCATACATAGGTATATTCCTAGAATAAAATGTACAATACATAAATATAAACATATATAAAAATATGGATATATATATAATACAATACATGAACTAGAACTAATCTAAAAAATATATATATATGTATATATATATATATATATATATATATATATATATATATGAACCTATATTCTGATGAAAAATGTATATAATAGGATTTAAAAATGTGTATAAATATATGAAATCTAAATATAAAAAATATATAAATATATACATGTAAAATACATTTGTATGCATATAAAGGAAATATATACAACCCTAACTGTATAGTAACAGCCTGCTAGTAGATGTGCGTATAATATGTATGCATGTGTGTATGGTTTCCTAGGGTCCTGGGATAACAATTTTAATGCTGGTAATATAGAAATGTTGTCATTAAGACCCTTTCCACTGCATGCATCTAGTTTTAATTGCCACATCATTTCCCTATATGTCAATCTAGTTTCCCAATCTAGTTTCCCAGTCACCTCCTCTTTCTAAATATAGGGAAATGATGTGGCAATTAAAACTAGATGCATGTAGTGGAAAGGGTCTTAATGACAATATTTCTATATTACCAGCATTAAAATTGTTATCCCAGGACCCAAACCATACACATACATAATCTTATGCGTGCATCTACTAGCAGGCTTACCTACAGTTAGGGTTGTATATATTCCTTTATGTATACCAATGTATTTTACATGTATATATTTATATATATTTAGACTTTATATATTATACACATTTTTACATCATTATATACATTTTAATCAGAATATATGTTCATATATATATATATATATATATATATATATATATATATATATATATATATATATATATATATATTTTTGATTAGTTCTAGTTCATGTATTGTATTATATATATCCATATTTTTATATATGTTTATATTTATGTATTGTACATTTTATTCTAGGAATATACCTATGTATGAAGAGATTTATACCAACATTCAATACAGGTTGTTATAGCACTTTAAAGGAATGGATAGAATTAATTAATTATCAATCATTAAAGCACATTAATCATTGTTATTGGCTAAAGAATGCCATTGACTGCTGATTCTGAAGAGGTCTCCGCACGGAGACGAAGCGGAAGAGTATCAAACACAGAGCAACATCCCTTATTTCTGACCTTTCCTTCTTATGATAGCCTGATAAATTCCACCCTTCATCTATGTCACAGTCTAGATCCTTAGTCAAGTTTTTTTTCTCCATCCTCTGCAGCTTTTTTGTCAAGTTAGCTCATGTCTTATTGCAGTCCTCTGAAACATTTTTTTGTAAGGGGTCACAAAACTGGATATTCTTGAATAACAGGCCCTTCTAGCCATAAACTTTTCAGAAAGGCTTTAGGAACCATCATTACATTTTATTTCTTATAGGCTGATATCTGTCTTATTTCTAAGACAATCATATGTGAATGTGTATGTCTGAAGCACAGTACTGCTGGGAGCTAACAGTGGATAAGGAAAACCTGATATTTAAAATAGATATCAATAATACTAAAAAGTGACAAATACATTACATAGTGCCTCCCAAGATTATGGCCTAAGCTTTCATATACTATCAGAAGAAGTCAGTAATTAATTTTCGCCAAACATTTTCTTGGCATCTACATTTGTATCTATCTGTGTCCAGTCTATACATCTATAGCTAATCTATATCTAATACGTGTGTGTGTGTGTGTGTGTGTGTGTGTGTGTGTGTGTGTGTGTGTGTGTGTGTGTGTGTGTGTGTGTGTGTGTGTACAACTTCAAACTTGATGGAACCACAGGTCCATTATTTCTGCATAAACCATTGAAAAAAATAAGATCCTTCCCAGAAAAATGAGTTACAGTAATATTCCAAAGATCCAGCCACACAGAATCATCATAGAACAAACTGATACCATCTTGAAAAGTCATTCAACAGGAGAAAGCAAACACAAACAAGTAACTCATTAAAAAGACTGAATACCAGAAACACATGCACACCATCTCAAATACAATATTAAATATGCATAAAAATAAAAAAATAAAATAAAATAAAACCTAACAGAGATCCTGACAAAAATTAAAGACATTTACATCAATAAATGTACCAAATTTAAGTACATGGTAGAAATCCAAAATGAAAATCTAAATAAATAAATAAATAAAAGAATAATGATAGCTTCCTGAAGAAACTGAAAGCATAACTTCAGTTTCAGACTCCACAGGCAGGAAGTCAGCAACTGCAAAGAGGAGCAGAATATATGCAAAAAAGGCTAACAGTCTGCACAGTGACAAAAAGCAGAAAGTCGGTTCACTCTGATCATACACACATGTCCACACACACACACACACACACACACACACACACACACACACACATACACATACACAGCAGAAACCCTGTACAAAGTATTACGCAGTACCTAATCAGGAACAATAAGAAATATCTAAAAAGGTAAACAACTTACAGATGAAGGTGAAACTGTAAAACCCAAAAAGAAGAAATGATGCAGTGCAAAGTAGGAGAAAAGTGAATAAAGTATACATGCCAACAAGAAAGCAAAAGGTCAGTCATGGTAACCTAAGATATGCATTTACACATGCAGCACAAAAACACATAAATACAAATACATGTTAAATAGTAGTAAACACCACATGCAATTACCTTAGAAACCAGATTAAATGAAGGTAACCAGTATGTCATCATCCAAACCAGCTTAAGAGAAAATGATGGCAATGAGCATTAGTATTGCCTGAGTTTTTATTTTCTTTTTGATATTTTGTATGCTGTTCTGATCTTTTTGGATGATTTTGTAGTCACCCTGAGTTTTTAGTGATAAGCCGTTTTCAGAAAATAGCTCAACAGTTCACTTATACTGTACCAATGACCCCAAAAAGGTTGATGCATATCAGTGCTACAGCTAGTTGAATTTCTCTTTATTAGCCTAAATGCCTTAACAAAGACTTTAAAAATAACTCCCCCCCACACACAAATATATCTATATATATATGTATATATATATATATATATATATATATATATATATATATATATATATATATATATATATATATATATATATATATATACAGGGGTCCCTGTTGAATTACCGAAATCTCCATTCAAAACATGTGGAGTTTCAAAACTTCAATCATATGGTCTCTGCCGTATGATGTTCAAAGTTTTCATATATATATATTTATGAGACTACTTGATTTTGACAAGTGTATATGTGTATGTGTGTGTGTGTGTGTGTGTGTGTGTGTGTGTGTGTGTGTGTGTGTGTGTGTGTGTGTGTGTTCAACAGCTGTTTAGTTGACCTCATATGGTCAGTTAAGTGAAAGGTCAACAGATATGTAAGACTGCATAATTACTGGAGTTGGAGAAAAATTCTTTATGCTGCTTTTGTGTGACTTACTATATATATATATATATATATATATATATATATATATATATATATATATATGTGTGTGTGTGTGTGTGTGTGTGTGTGTATGCACACAAAAAAACACTCCAAACACACACACACACACACACACACACACACACACACACACACACACACACACTGTTTCCTTGTTGTTTCTTGGTACATGCATAGTGATGTGTCAATGTGTGCGATTTCAACCTTATGAGGTCAATGTTTTGGCAGTCAACATTGGTTGTTTTTGATGATATAGTACACTTGTGTGTATATATATATATATATATATATATATATATATATATATATATATAGTTTCACTTCATAATCTCGAATTACTGAAATCTCGAATTTCAGTAACCCAACACCATGAAAGCGAAAACCAGAATGCCGAAAGTACATAAGAGCGAATATGAATATCTCGAATCCACGCTTATGCATTTCCGGTACATCATGTGTAGTTTTATGATGCCTGAGATTGCAGGTGAGTGAGTGAGTGTTTGCATGTGTTTTTGTGCGTTGTTACATGTGGATAAGGGTAGGGAGGTGTAAGTGTGAGTGTTGAATTTGTTGGTGTTTGTGTGTGTGATGTGTATTTGTGTGCGAGCGAGTGGAGGATGGCGTGGTGTGAGTTTTTTTTTTTATGTTATGTGTGACCTCAGAGTTATTTTATATAAGTGGGGTGGGGGTGCAAGGGGGCTTGCCCCCCTGCTTATATGTAGTGTAGGGTTGTGTGACTTGTGTGCTGTGGGTGGAATGGTGTGTGTGTTATGTGGTGTATGGTGTATGCATGTTCATGATTGTGTGATTCGGGATTGTGGGTTTCATTGTTGTAAATGGTTCGACTTTATAGTCTCGGTTTACAGAAATTTGAGATTTCAGTAATTCGAGATTATGAAGTGAAACCATATATTTACATATATGGATTTACTTTAGTAGATCAGATTGCCAGAATGATGAACTTTAAATTATCGAGACGAGAAGACCGAAATTGCTGTAAGAATGAAAATTTATCAAGCCGAAGTTAGGTGCAAAGAAAATCTACTGCACATGTCAAACAGCACTCTAACTTGTGAGTGGAGATTGTGGACCATTTACAAAAAAAACCAGCTGCTCTGTTGAAACATATTTTAACAAAGAAATGTAAATTTTCAAGGTTTTTGCAGGGGGGGGTGAACCCCCTTCATCCCCTCACACCCCCTGCAAATTATGTATACCAAGTCCGAGATCACACTACAATGGGGAAAAGGGTAAATTTCCTGATCCTTACTGTATCGTGATCTCCATATAGAACTGTTTAACTTTCATTTCTGTGTTAAAATATGTCTTTAAATGGAGCAGCTATTTTTTCTGAATGCTCCACGATCTCCATTCTGAAGTTCAACTGCTGTTTGACATGGGCAGTAGCTTTTTGTTCTTCCTAAGATTGGCATGTTAAACATTCGTTCTTCCAGCAATTTAAGTTTTCTTGAATCAATAATTTAAATTTCATCATTCTGGCAATTCAAGCTACTAAAGTAGATCTATATATGTATGTATGTGTGTATATATATATATATATATATATATATATATATATATATATATATATATATATATATATATATGTGTGTGTGTGTGTGTGTGTGTGTGTGTGTGTGTGTGTGTGTATACTAAATCAAAATGAAACACTCAAACATTGACATCCCTAACATAAAAAATTAATAATAAAAAATTGGCAGCTTTACTTCATTGTTTTTTGTATCAACAAAACAGTTTTCGACTTTACACATAGCCAACTATATTACTGGCTCCCATACATATATATGTGTGTGCATTTGTGTGTGTGTGTGTGTGTGTGTGTGTGTGTGTGTGTGTGTGTGTGTGTGTGTGTGTGTGTGTGTGTGTGTGTGAGACTATCTTTATTATCATGCCATTCCAAAATGAACTGCAGAGGAGTTTGATTTTCAGCCTCTTCAATGCAGTCTAAATGCCAACTAGTAGATAAATTCCTTATAGATAATACCAGTGTCATGTGACACACAGGTCAGTTGATAAAATAGTTATATGTATGCGTGAAGTCACTACAATAGTTATTTAAAAATAACCCTGTGTATCACATGATGTAGATAGAGAGTTCTATGTTTTGACAAACTGGATTGTTTTTCTGGAGTATTATATAGTTTAGTGTTAATCAACAACTGGGCATGAGAAATGCTGGGTTTATGCATGGGTGACATAACTTAATTATTAGAGTGAAGTACGACTGATCAATTTAGTAAGCCAGCCATGTGTAAACCTGCATTATCCACACACTGGAGTTCATTACTGCAATTCTGCAATAATGTCATTAAAAAGAAATAAAATTCTTACTTTTTTTAAAAAACAGCATTCTATCACCAGTCTTCTTGCTTTAGTTCTCTCTTTCTTTCATCTTCCACAACTGGGATGTCTTCCTAGTGTACTGCCATACATTGTGCATGCACATGCCCAACATTTATACAGTACACTACGCAGAAGCAAAGTGTGACACTTTTTTGTGACTCAGAAATATGCTTGTGTCCTACTGTTTAAATGAGAAAATGTATGGACTCATATCATCCTGGTGATGACTTTTAGGTACTTTTTCAAATATGTTGGTCTTTTTTATCATATGGTTTTGCTTGTCTTTGGGTAGGGTAAAAATGTATTTTCTACCCCCTCATTTATTTCTCCACTTAAGACAGCAGAAATCGTGGCAGCTGTAGCTGTAGCTGTAGTAGCACCTGCCCAGGCTTGTCTGTGTCGGTACTATGTTGCTAATGGCAGACATGTAACAGGCACTCTGATTGTTCTATCCAATCTACATACATGTCTTTGTATTTTAATAAGCTTTCATTGATCTCCCTAGATCTAGGCACAGTCCCTTTTTTATATGCTGTGCAATATAGAAAGAGAGTCATACAACAATGGACACATTATTCAAAAGTTAGGTCATTGTCCACATAAGTTCTAAAAATCCCAAACAACTGGGTCAGCTCTTGGGTGTATTGTCAATGTGGCAGTTCCTAGTGGTAGATAACTTCACAAATGATTTAGTTTCAGTCCATGATTTTGGCACCAGTTATTTATTTGAGACAAACCTTCCTGCATTCATCATTTCAAATATTGATCATTTCAACTTAACCTTAACTCCATGCAATGGGAAGGTTTTGGATTAAGTCAAGGGTGTTCAAGATCGACTCTTAGCATCCAAGATCAAGGAGAGCTACTTGTAGCAGCAGATGGTCTGCTCTATAGGAACCAGAAAAAAATAGCTGTATACTAAGTATGTCTGAACATTTTATATCAAATAATGTAATTTGATCACATTCAAAATGCATTATAATTAATACAACTGTCTGATATTTGTTTAATGATCCTCAGTTAAATTATCCACATATCTGACAAGTTTCTCCCTGACATTTGATTTTGTTTTTGTTTCTTGCTACATTACAGCATTTCATGAAATCACTATTTGAGCCTCTCAGTTTGGTTGCTGTTGTTTAGTAGACTTTGATATATTTCTTAATAGGATCACAGAATCATAGGATGTTACTAGGCTATCGACCCAGTGGTCACTTCAAGCCTAGCCATTTCATCCCATTGTAATACCATAAATACTCTAGTCAATACCCAGGATTTTATTTACTAATGGCTGCCCATGTCCAGGAGGTTTGTGGGCACTATCCCCGGTATGAATTTACAGTGTCCCATCCGCTCATCCAGGTTCCTTTTTAGCAGTGTCATATGCAAATGTTTAAGAAACAAGATTCTTCCTATACAGCTCTCTATCTTTCTCATGAACAGCACAGAACAGTACATAATTTTGAATCAGCTGCCCTACTTGACCACTGACTTTAACGTCAGACAGCAAACTGTCTTGTTCATCTCAAGCTTCTTAATCTAGTAGACCTTTGCAGTATATATTATAGTGTTTCTTTCTCTCCTGGTTAAGTCTAGTATTTTGTATACTTTGTAATGATTTTTGACCATCAGTAATATAGATGTAGTAGGTAATTTCCCTTTCAACCTTATTCCCATTAACATTTTAAGAGGTTAACGGTTAAATTCCTGCAGTGAAGTATTCCTGTGTTCCAAAACTGTGAGACATGAGTCCCCATAGCTTTTGCTATGGCTCTTTCTTTTAAGATTCTTCATGGTTGAATAGTTCTTCACTTTTGTCCTCATTCATTATAATTTGATGGCTTAGACATATGTTTAGATTCTTGTGTAAGTACAGATCTGAATTCTCGACTTCATTATTGCAGATCACTGTCAAGTATGCCAACATGTGGTATCTTCTATGCACTGATCACACTTTCACTTTTTGCAGACGCACTTGTTCACTTCTGTATAGTAAGATCTTATTACAGAAAACCAAAAGTCTCAATGCTTTATAACCACTATAAAATAACATAAGTAACCTCAATACTAAGAGGGCATCTCTTCCTTGAATTGGTGTTCTGACTTGCACTGTATATGGATGGACAGCTTATCACTACTTGCTCAGAGTCAACATTCCTGGCCAATAAATTATATCTATTTCTCTTTCTTTGAACTTTACTTTTGCCAGATGTGATTTATATATACTGTCAAGCATTTGTTTTCTCAATAGATAAGGAACATGATTTTGTCACCTTTTATTGGTTGCAGGTTGTTATAATAGCTAAGGTTTTTACCTACAAAGTTCAGGGTTCAATTCTCACCTTTGAAGGGAAAATTGGCTAAGCTTAAAATGGCCCACAAGGTCAGCTAGCCTATTATTTACCTATGAACTAAGAACTTGAACACTATGCACAACTTAATACTTCTTTGAAAGAAAAAAAAGATTGTATTTCTTTCCTTACAGATGATTTTGTTCAGGCCAGCCTTTCATTGTAAGTTCTTTCAGTAAAGTACAGTTGTGTGAGTTGCACTTACCATAACAGCAGATTAACAAATTATTCACTGCTGCAGTAGCTTCTGCTGAACTGGGTTGTATCCTGTCCAGGATACGATGACTGGCCAGTCTTCACAATGCTATGCTCTCCTCCACACCTGCACTCTGGCCACTGATGCATGAGCCACGGGAGAGAAATCAGCAGCCAGAGCACAAACAACTTCAGGACTTTCTTGTATAAGAAGAAGAGAAGGTTTACTCATCCTGAAAACCCCAAAAATGTATAAACATATAACTTTTTATCCTAAAACAACTATATGCATAAGAAAGGGAACCGAAAGGATGGTGTGGCTATTGCAGCAGTGAAGAATTTGAACATCTACTGTTATAGTAAGTGCAACTTAATCAACTGTCCTTTTTCATCATCCTAACTGCTGCAGTAGCCTTTGGCTAATTGGGTTGATTACCAAAATGTATCAGTCATGTGAAGAACAAGGATAACGGTCCTGGACCTGGAGAAGGAATGCCGTTTGTAATGCTTTGTAAAAGCATTTACAGAGGACCACATAGCTGCCTCTAGAATGCTTTGAGTCCACCCTTTTCAGTATGCCATTGTAGAAGCTATGGTTCTAGTAGAATGCGTATTGTTTCTGTCCGGAATAGGTTAGCTATAGTTGGGATAACAAAACACAATAGCTGAGGGCAACCATTTAGAAATAGTCTATTAGGACACTGGTTGCCCTTTCTTTTTCCCATCATGAGAAATACATTGCTAATTGGCTTTTCTAAAGTACTTCATTTTTTCAAGATAGTACCTAAGCTGTCTATGCATGTCCAGAGTATGTAGAATCCTTTTTCCCTGGTTTTGAGGTTCTGGGTAGGAAACAAGGTGATTCAAGGTAAACTCTGAGACCTCTTTGGGCACAAATGAGGGTTGCATAAGAAAAACTCATCAATAACTAGGGATGCTTTACAAAGCCAAAAACTTTCTCATCGATGCAACTTAAGCTACACTTACCATTACATATGTCATTCCCATACTTCTTTATAGTGCTCCTATCCTTACTAACCTCTGGGCTTCACAAAAATTAAAACTTGAATAATGTTATAACAAAGTTACTAATTTTGCAGCAAATATCCCTTTCAGAACCCACTGCTCTATAGCACTAAAAAGCCTAAAGTGGTTAGAACTGCCTTATCAAGTTTGTTTGTGTCTTTCGGCTTTTCCCGGTTAGGGGTCGCCACAGCGGAACTCCGGTCCGCTAATGATTGGCAGTAGATTTTTACGTACTGTCTTGCCGGGCCTAACGCACAATCTTCAACAAAGGAACGCCCATTCACACATGTCACTACACAGAAGACGCTCTAACTGAGAATCGAACGGGCAACGTCTAACTGTGAGGCGACAACGCTACCGCAGCACCACCACCGCAGCTCAAGTAATATATATATATATATATATATATATATATATATATATATATATATATATATATATATATATATATATATATATATATATATATATATATATATATATATATATATATATATACAGCTTCTTACCACCTATAAAATTATCTACCATCCATCTACCTTTCCAGCATTAAAAACTATTCTACACAAGTATGTTCCTAGTTGTTCATTGCAATCCAGAGACCAGAAACACCTATCCAATCTGCTGGGCATTATCTGTATTTGTACAAGGTTGTTATGGCCTGGAACTCCTTACCTGTATCCATTAGGTCAATACCCTCCCTCCGATCTTTCAAAACCACTCTGAAAGACTTCCTAGCTAAAATCTGGCTCTATTCATGCTAAAAACCAAGATAAATTATATCCCTTAATATGAACAAGTACCTTTTCACTTATACCTCCTTACTCTCCCTTCTTCACTTACTGCTATCTAATTCTGTTCCCTGACTTCCTTTCTTAATTTAACATAAGCCTATTTTTCCTCACGTCATATTGCAATTCCCATTTGTGATTAGACTAAATTATCTTTAATTTCTCTACAAACTGTCTACAGTTTATATAAATATTAACTGAAGAGATGAACTATCAGTTCTTAACCATTTTTTATAGTATATCTAATTTGTTATAATTATTTAAACTGCAGATGTTTTTGTTTTATTTTTGAAGATTCTATTTGGAGCTTTTCTTTCCAGGCTTTATTGAAAATGGGTTTCTACCCAGTCAGACTTTCCTGGTAATCAAATGTTAATCAATCAATCAATAAATAAATAAATAAATAAATAATTCTTCTTAATTTGAAACTATCTCTATTGAAGACCAAATAGGATTTACCCACCATGAGAGCCTGCAACTCAGGCACTCTTCTTGCCGAGGTCAGAACTACAGGAAGTACAATTTTCTAAGTAATGAACCTCAGATCTGACTAATTAGTTGATTTAAAGGGAGACATAGTTAACTTTTCCAGCACAAAGTTAAGATCTCAGGAAAAAGCCACCTGTTTTCTAGACCTAATATGCAAACTTCCTTTCAGAAACTGCTTTATTAAAGACAGAAAAGAAAGGGAGGATCCATGGGCAAACATGTTGAAATTGCCATCAGATGGACCTTAATAGTGGAGCAGGGCAGGCCGGAGGAGAGTAACTCACACAAATATTTATGAATCATTGATACATCTACCTGGATTGGGCCCTGGTTATTAGATTGACACCAGTTAGAAAATCTTTTCCACTTACAAATATAAAAATTCCTAGTAGCAGGCTTTCTTGCCCCCTTTAGAATATGCTGCACATCCTCATGCAAAAGGTGCCTAAAATTTATCAAAACTGAACCATCCAGCCAGTTAGTTGAAGTTGTTCAAGATTGGGGTGTATCAACCCCCCCCTCTGTTTTTTTGTGAGTAGATCAGTCTGGGAACAAGTTTGTGGTAATTGCCCTGGCCAGTTCTCTAAGAAGGGAGAACCAATGTTGACTGGTCCAGAAGGGAATTACCACAATGATTTTTGCAGAACTGGACTTTTTAGAATGACCCTAAATATCACTGGAATGGGTGGAAGTGCCTAAAGTAACATTCCCATCCACTGGAATGAAAGCACATCTGTTTTCCAGGGCTGCCTGCAAGTAGTTCTAATGAAGAATTTGCTGCATGTTCTGTTTTGAAAATGATAAGCAGATCCATTTAAGATACTTCCCATAACTGAATCAAAGTTATTTATTTATTTATTTTATTTTACATTGTATTTATTATATTTATTTTATTTTACAAATCCTGAAAGAACCCCCCAATTTGGATTTCCATTCATGAGGGTCTCTCCTGGTCCAGCTCAGCTTGTTTGCCACTATATTTTGATCTAAAGGAATTTAAAATGCATGGAGGCTTAAAGAATTTTGAAGAGCCACCTACCAAGTCATCATAACCAGCCTGAGCTGGTGCCACTCCTCCCATTTATTTATTTACCACATCACTGTAGTATAATCTTTAATCATCCTTAAAGGTCCTGAGGACCACAGATGATGAAGTGACCATCAATATCTCTTAGACATTTCTGTGCTTGGGTTTATCTTAACTGTCTCACATTGAGACTGCTCTCAAAGCAAAATTTGAGGCATCAAGTACGCCTACTAGGGATGGACACACACTGGATCTGGTCCTCACTAATATGGGAGACTGCTGCACATCCTCTAGTGTAATATCTGCTCTGGCAAGATCAGATCATAAAATGGTCTCCTTTGGTGTAAAACTAAAACCCAGAACCCCGGCTAACCTGGAAAGTTCAGGAACTACATTAAGGCGAACTTCCTATTGTTGATAACCTGGCAAAATTTCAAGCCCCCTTAAATACCGAGAACACTGTGCCTATGCAGAGCTGTTTACAGAAACCCTATCCAAGCATGTTAATAGTTGCATAGAGGCAGTTGTACCCACCAGGAAGAAGTGCAAGAAAACAATCTATGCTGGTGGAATCACAACATCAATAGACTGTATAATGGAAGAAAATCATGGCAAAATTAGGAGGCATAGAACACAGGAGGATAAAAGCACTCTCATCAAACTAAACCAATAACTCTGAGGTCAAATAAAGTCTACCAAAGCCAACTTTGAGGTAAATTTGGCCACCTAGGTCAAGGACAACCACAAGACATTCTTTAGCTATACCCACAACCTCAAAGGCAATAAACAATTCCATGTAGAGCTCATTGTTGATTGAGACACCTATACTGAGCCAGAAGATATAGAAAACCTACTGGCTGACAAATTCAACTCCAACTTTACCCCTCTCTCCCTCTCAATCTCCCCTCGGGAAATACCATCCACTATAACTCCCCCTATGATCCCTAGGAAACAGGTCTCAATGCTCTGTTTAAGGCCAAGAACAATGCATTAGTGGTGCCAGAAAGTATCCCAGGTGCCTTCTAAATAGCATGAAACATGACCTACCAGGTCATCTGAAATTGCTATTGAAACATAGCCTCCAAATAGGCTTTGTGTTTCATGAATGGAGAACAACAACAGTCATCCCTCTGCACAAAGAAAAGGAAACTATAGACCCATAAGCCTCAGTAGTCTCATATGCAAATCAATGGAAAGAATTTTAATGAATCCTAGCCAACCTGGTGGACTTCTATGAGAAAGTTGCCAAAGCAATGGATGAGGGCAAAATGGTTCACACTGCCTACCTTGATCTGGCCAAGACATTTGACGCAATACACCACTCCGGCATTATTGACAAACTCAAGCGGTTAGATATAAACTTTTATGCCATCTAGTGGGAGGCCAGCTGGCTCACAGACAAGACCCAGGAAGTTAGAATTGTAGAGTTCACCTCTACAAAGAGGCTACTCACAAGTGGAGTCCCTCATTTAATTCTCTGAAGCCAAAGCCAATGTCAAGGGCCTCTGGCTGATTAAATATGGAGATGATTACAAATTAAGATCTGTCATTTAATCCCACACAGGCACAGGTGTTCTCCAGGAAGGGCTGATGCAAACAAACAACTTGTGTCAGAGCCATGGACTAAAACCTAATCACATGAAATGCATAATAGTATCCTTCAGGAAGTCATCTACCTCTGGTAACTATAATATTGACAACACACCCCTAAGAGCTGACCCAATAGTCAGAGACTTGGGGGCACTCATAGACAGTAATCTAGCTTTTGACCATCAGGTGTCTACAGTAGTGATGAAATCATTCTATGTTGTGCAACTCATAAATAAAGGTATGGCATCTAGGTCCAAGGTGATCAGTGTTCCACTGTATTTGGCATTCATCAGACCTATCATAGAGTAAAATGCCCCATTTGGTATGTACCTAACCAGGCACATCTAACAACTGGAACATCCACAAAGGTTCCTCACTAAAACAATACAGGGTGTAAGTAACATGTTCTATGCTGACAGGCTCAAGGCTGTTAACCTGTATTCTGTCTCCTACAGGTTGTTGAGTGTAGATCTATGCCTCAAATACAAGGCATTGTCAGGCCCCACCCTGATGGACCTCCTGCATATCTGCAAAATAAACAACACCAAAATTACCCATTCTAAAGACTTAAATCTTGCCTTTGATGTAAATAGGACCTGCTTTTGAGATAGGTATGTATCCCAGAAACTACCTCTTTCTCTGGAGCAGGCTCCCCATCCATGTGAATCAAAGTTCCTCCCTAACCCAGTTCAAGTATAACTTGGACAACTGGATGGGGAACAGGAAATGCATCCCTGGTTTGGCACTTATGTTGCAAATGGACATACAGTAAACCGACTGTAAATAGTTCATCTTCCAGTCATGCTCTTACACCTATCAAGGGTAGAAGAACTTGTCAGAGATTTGGAATGCATGGCTAGGCTTAAAAAGGCCCATGTGGTTGTTAACCTAGTACACACCTATGAACCTATGAACTTGTCTGTCGTTACAGATCAATTTGGGATAGGAAAAGACCTAGTTTCTGAACAATTTGAAGTATCCATCAGTGCAGTTCCTTCTTGATAAAGCCCAAAACTGGAATCTGAAATGCTAGAGGATGAGAATGTTGTAGCTAATGCTTTTAGAAACCACTGAGTTGTTCAAATGTGTAATCTAGTGAAAGGAATAATGAGAATCAGCCAGGAACCATGGAATCCTGAGATACTTTCTGGCTGAAGTCTGAGGTTGATTGGACAAACTTAGGAAAACTTCCAGATACAAGCACACTTTTTACTGGGTTAGGATAGGAATACCTTGTGAAGAGAAGGCAACCTAAAATACAACCCTAGATGAGTGAGTCAAGGAGGATTTTTGAACATTTATCTGGAACTCCAGACCGGTAAGGAGTAAAGCAGCCCATGTTAAGGACTCCTGACATGTGGCAAAAGACTCTGTAAAGATAAGTAAGTAGTCTAAATAAGGAAAAATGTAAATTCCCTGCAGTCTGCAGTGAGCTATCACTGGGGCTAGATACTTTTTAAACACCATTGGAGCTATAGCTAACCCAAAGTGTAATGTGACTGAGACACAAAAAATCTGAGAATTTTTGAAGCCTGTGGCTATGGGAATATGATGATAAGCATCATTTAAGTTTAATGTTACCAAGAGAAATGACAGGTAACATACACTGTAAGGTTAATATTTTGAATTTTGGTACTTTCACAAATGGGTTTAGAAAGTAAAGACCTAGAAACGGTCTCCAGGATGGCTCTTTCTTTGCAACCAGAAACATTCAGGAGTAGAAGCACTTTAAGATGAATGCACTGATTCTATGGCTCCTAGGGTCAGTATGTGATGAAGAACTTGCAGGAGTAACACTTTTTGGTTTGGAGGGTGAGGAGGAGTTCCTCTTAAAGGAGATATGTGGTATCCAGTGCCAGCTATAACTATCCTGAACCACTTTTAGTACACAAGAGTCTGAACCAATCTGTTGCCAAAATGGAATGTTGAGAGTCTGTTTTGGAGACAGACAGGAGGGGAGGAAAGAGGGGAAAGAATGTAGTCAGTCTAAAAGAGAGAAAATAGTCTGAAAGAGGTCTGTCCCTTTTTCTGAAAGGATCCCTGTTTTTTATTATTCCCTTTATACCATCTCTTTTTTGCTCCCTGTTTGCCAGAAGATGGCAGGGATTGCTTATTTTGTCTTTTGAAGGAGGCAGAGGATTTATAAGATTTATAATGGGGACTAGAAAAATCTTAGAAACTTCTTGAATTAATCTCTCTCATTCACCAAACCACTTGAGAACTTGAGTAATAGAAGGGCCAAAGTAGAGTTTAACATGCTAGACTTTACCTCATTAGAAGATTTTTGATTGCATACGCAGAAATAACTTCTCATTCAGTAGCAGCAGCAGTGGCGCTTGATACAATATCTGCAAAATCATGCACACTCTTCAAAGCATGTTTAGACATCTGAGACAGGTTAGAAATAATAAGGTTCGGACAAGACCAATTTTCTGACTGAAGTCTAGCAGAACAATCCCTCAATCTATAATAATAAAAAGAAGCGTACCAGGACCAGGACAAATTCAACAGTAATATAGTATGCAAAAATCAAAGATATCCAGTAGGCTGAAGCTGTTGTATAAAAATATAAATACTTTAATAAAATAACAAGTAAAAACAGGTAAGCGCTTTCACGATGTATTCACTTCTTCAGACCATAAAATACACATTCAAACAAACCATTTAAAAACAACCCTTTGGCCAATCAAAATGAAAACATTAGTCATATGATATGGATCAGTGATTCAGACCTATTCTTTTTAAGGCAGGTTTTAAAGAGATAGCACATCTGCTCTAAAGTCTAAGATCCATTTCAGCTCCAAAAATTCAGTTTCATTATTGATTGATTTTACGCTCAGCTAATCGAAGGAAGGACACTCAGCAAACTCGGAGCTATAATATATAACATTAAGTATCCTGTTTTTTGTTTATTTTGTTCTTTATTTTTGTTATTTATAGCACTTTGTGTACTGTGTATTTTTCTAGCTAGTTTCACTGTGTGTGAGTTATTAACTGGAAATTGTCCACTTTTGTTAAGCATCTGTTGGGTTGTTTATTTCTGATAACTTGTTGCAGTTAAACTCTTTTTTCTAGAGGCTCCTTTAGCTGTCTAAAACTTTCATTTAAAGGCTCACTGCTGCTTTTCAGCTGGGAGATACATTTCTGCAGTTGTTCCAAGTAGTGGGGATATTTGTAGCATTTCCATATTCAGGCTTGTATTTTGGCCTAGTGAAAAAAAAAAATTATCTGCTTTTACTGTATTTGTGTTTCTTCCTACTTTATTTTGTTTTTGCGTCATCTTAAAAGTACTCAGTTGTATTTATTACTGCTTGGTGTAACTCATTCTAAGCCTTTTGGATTAAGCACTTGGGCTTCAGACCAGTTGTTTTACATTAGGAAGGTTTGTGGCCTGCACTGTGGTGGCAGGACAGGTAGCTGATTGGCTCAGTGTCTGTTATTCTAAAAGTGTATTAGTTCTGGTTTAAGAACTTGGGCTTCAGGCCAGTTATTTTACATTAAGAGGGTTCGTGGTCTGCACTCTTGTGGGAGGAGAGGCTGGACTCTGCCCTTCTGAGCTGGGAATTTCTGGTTAAAGGCTTATAGTGCATATTTGAACTGCTTCTTACTGTAATTGGTACACCTTGTTTGCTGTAGCATAGACTAGATCCAGGCCTGCTGAATCTAGCTTTGTTTGTATGCTTGTTGTTTGTTTGCTTGTTATTTCCCTGAAAAGCTAATTCCACCTAAAACGCAGCTTTTCAGCACTTCTGTGGATCCCTAGTGATATCTGCATTGCTTACTGTACTTATTTCCTTGTTTCACTTGAAAGAAAGTTACTGTTTGTCATTTTTGCATTTAAGTTACCTGTAACACATTGCATTTAAGTTACCTGGCACTTGCTCACTAAAGCAATTATATAAGTCAGCACTAAAAAAATTAAAAGCACTACACCCTCACAAACTCCCCTTGAGTACCTTGTTCCCCATTGGCCCTTTTTCAATTATAAAGGAATTCCAAGTACTATTCTAGCATGTCCAAAGGTCAGTTGTCAATCCTCTCTGGTTCAGCTGGTGAATCTGGGAATCTTGAGGCAATGTTACAACTGCCTCATGTACACAGACAACCCTCTCCTCCTCCCAACAAATTCCAACACATGTGAGAGATGCAACCATATAGCCAAACTGGAGGCTAAGCTCTCTCAACTTAGTACTGTCGTAACCAGTCAGGAGGAGAAGGAAACCACACTCACTACAATTCCAGTCTCACATAGACCTACCACGACAGCAAACCAAACACATAAACACACAAAAACATACTCCGAGGCTCTAAATAAAAATCTGCCTAAGCAGCAGAGACCTCCAAAGCAGACACCCAAGCAACCGCTACCCCAAAACAAAACACGTGCAGCACATAGCTCACAAAGCCAGTGTGCCAAAAAGTCACAGCCCTTAAGGCTAAACAACACACCTGATACACTTGTAATAGGTGACTCAATCGTCAGGCACATTGACGTCCCGCTCACCAGGCTGAACAAGGAGAAGGTCACGGTGAGCTACCTGTCGTGTGCTAGGATCCGCCACATAACACAAGCACTCAGGTCACTCAAAAGCAAGTACAAATATGACTCAGTCATTGTCCATGCTGGTGTGAATGACCTGAGAAGTACCTCCCTGTACTACATTAAAAGAGACATAGAGGAGCTCTCTGAGCATGTAGCCCAGGCCGGTATGACCCTGACCTTGAGTAGCATCTTACCCGCACCAAGAATGATGCCACAATATGAAGACAAGATGATCAATTTCAACAATTGGCTTAAGTATTGGTGTCATTCAAAGGGGATCCAATGCCTCTCAGCCTGGGATGACATGCTTGACAAGCCACGATGCTTCACTAGGGATGACTTGCACCTGTCACCCCTGGGCTTTCGATATTGGCAAAGGCTCTTGCTACCCCCACAGTGCCTTTTTTAAGCAAGGCTCAAAAGACAAACCCACCTCCATAGGTATCACAAGGGATAAGAAACTAAGAGTAATGCTACTCAACGCCAGAAGTCTAAACCTCAAGATGCACACACTCAAAACTCTCCTTAGCATGGAGAACATCGATATCTGTGCAGTAACAGAAACCTGGTTCAAGGCTCCGAGAGCACCCCAGCACTACCAGGTTATACCTCATACCATGCTTTTGGCCCCAAAACTTGGACTGAACCACAAAAGGAGGGAGTATCAATATTCGTCAAAGATACCCACACCTCCAGGTTGGTGGCACAGCACGAAGCATCAGAGACTATCCATGTGCAACTAACAGTGGGTAAAACTGCCTTCCAGTTTATAGCCTGCTACAGACCACACTCCCAAACCCAGGAACCCCACTCGGCCTTCCTGAGAACACTGGAAAATATGAAGGTCTCTCCAAACACCATTATATTGGGCGACTTCAACTACCCAAGCATAGACTGGGAGCATTACTCTAGCTCCAACACCCTAGCCCAAAGGTTCCTAGAATTTATAAACTCAAATGCTATGGAACAACTTGTTACCACTCCCACAAGAGGGGAAAACATACTGGACCTGATCATCACCAACATGGGGACTCTATGCTCCAGACCAGAAGTGTATCCCTAACTGGTAAGATCAGACCAAAAACTAATCTCACTGGATATTCACATCCCGACCCCACCCCCCGCCCAGAAAACCACAGTGAAAAACTTCTCTAAATCAAATGTCACACTCCTCAAAACCGAGGTGGAATCCTTCAAAGCCCCCAGGCCTGTGGAAAATACGGCCCAGACCGCAGAATCCTTTATCAACACATTCTATGAACACCTTCAGGAATGCATGGATCATGCAATCCCAAATAAAACCAAGACCCAATCATCCAAAGGCAGACGTCCTGTCTGGTGGACCCCAGCCATAAACAAACTATACAATAGAAGGAGGAAGCTACTACATGATAGAACAAAATCCCAAAAAGGGAAGGCATCTCTGATCAGTATTAGCAAAAAACTACAGGCACTCATAAAATCGTCTAAGGCCAGCTTCAAGAGAAAAATTGCACAGGACACTAAGGATAATCACAAGGCTTTCTTTAGTTATATTAGGAACCTGGGTGGGAATTCCCAGATATGCTCAGAATTAGTCCAAAATTACAAAAAATACACCAAACCCACAGACATTGCCAACATCCTAGCTGACAGGCTCAGCACAAACCTCCCCCCCACCAAAAGGGCAAATATCTATCCCAGCAGAGTGCTGCCCCCCTGACATCTCAGATGCTCAGGTAAGAGCCACTCTCTCCAAAGCAAAAAACACAGCATCAATGGGACCAGACGGTGCCCCTGGCTGCATCCTACATGAACTCCAAGAAGAGCTAAACCCAAACATAA
>NC_056731.1:843276770-843346238 GCF_019279795.1 Protopterus annectens
ACATTCCCAGTCAACAAATGTAAATGAATAAATAAATATATATATATAGATATATATATATATATATATATATATATATATATATATATATATATATATATGTGTGTGTGTGTGTGTGTGTGTGTACATGTATATGTGTGTGTGTGTGTGTGTGTATATGTATATATATATATATATATATATATATATATATATATATATGTATATATATATGTATATATATATATATATATATATATATATATATATATATATATATATGTATATATACATATATATATATATATATATATATATATATATGTATACATATATGTGTATGGGAGTGCTACAGAATCCTGAAAGCCCAATATCCAGAAGACCAAAATTTTGAGATCAAAATCTCGAAAGTTCAAAATACTGAAAACTCAAAATACTGAAAACACACACGATACTAACAGTTACTCTATTCCAGCACAAGTACATGCAGAAACAGGTAAAACACAAACCATATTACTCTTTTCCAGGTATTATTGGGGGAGGCAAGCCTCCCTGCACCCCCACTCTACTTAAATATATAAACTCCAAGATTGCCCCCCTGAATATAGTTGAAGGGTAATATGTTTCTGTATGTACTTGTCCTGGAATATAGTAAGTGTTGGTATCCTGTGTGTTGTCAGTATTTTCAGGATTCTTTAGCTCTCCCATACATATATATATGTATATATATATATACATATAGACACACACACACACACACACACACACACACACACACACACATGCATTTATTTTATATATAGATGTATATATATATATATATATATATATATATATATATATATATATATATATATATATATATATAGTGTAGTCAGACATCAGATCCACACTCTAAACCTCGTACTGCAACAAATCTGACCAAATGCTGTATAAATGGAGTGAAGGGGCCCACACTAGGGACCTCTTTTAATTATTGCAATTATCCTTTCCTCCCCAGCAGAACTGTTCTGCCTTGCAACAAAATAATAAGGCCTAACAAGTCTTGAATCCAAGGGCCTTGTACACTACCATCAAAGGAATGTACCATTACACCATTGAGCTCTATAAAATAGCGATGGCATTCCAAACATATCAGTTAGTAGAGTCATTCAACAGTAGAGAAAGGAGTCTGTAGAACCAGTCAGGTACTCTATATATACATATATATGTATGGGGTTCTACCTGACATAATCGAAACCACACAACACCGACAACCACATCACCGACACCACATATTCGACAGTCCATAAATATAAACCACATATGTATATGTATATATATATATATATAAACCCCATACATAAATATACATATATATATATATATATATATATATATATATATATATATAACTCACTTAACCCACCCCTATTCATAGCCTATCCCCATCGGCATCCTCGGCGTTGGTGTTGTCATCCGTCGTGTCGGTCTTCTGCCTCGTCGACGCTCTGCAACCCGATTAGCGTCGGTCTTCTTAACTCCGATCTTCTGGGCTCAGCTCCGATCGCGGTCTTCTCAGCTGTCGACGAAGTCAGGTAGAACCATGTATGGAGATGCATGTATGTGGACAAATCTATACACAATACCTATCTCCTCTCTCTCTCTTTCTATATATATATATATATATATATATATATATATATATATAAAGAGAGAGAGAGAGAGATACATCCACATTTATATCCACATATATGCATACATACACATATATAGAAAGGTGAGTAAATACATACACATACACACACACACACACACACACACACACACACACACACACACACACACACACACACACACACACACACACACACACATATATATATAGAACCTGTAGAACCAGTCAGGTACTCTATATATACATGTATATATGTATGGAGATGCATGTATGTGGACAAATCTATACATAATACCTATCTCCTCTCTCTCTCTCTATATATATATATATATATATATATATATATATATATATATATATATATATATATATATATATATATATATATATATATATATACAGAAATATACAGAAATATATGACAGCTACAAAAACGTGCAATCAGTGGGTCATGCTGCTACACACTAGAGGTCTAAATCAGAAAATGCACTGACTGGAAGTATTCCTCAAAATGGGGAACAATGACATCTGTGCTGTAAGAGACCTGGTTAAAGGCAGCAGGAAGCACCCCTGTACTATCAGCCTATAACTCATTCCACAAATTTTGGCTGCAGAACTTGGACTGAAGCTCCAAAGGTGGTTATATTTTCATATTCATTAAGGATGCACACACCTCCAGAGTGGTAGATCAACATTATGCATTACAGATCCTGCAGGCGTAGCTAACATTGTGTAAGACAGTAGTTCAGGTTGTAGCCTGATTTAGGTCCCCAAACATGTCCCAAGACTCACACTCCATGTCCCTAAACACCCTGGAGAATATTAGTATCCAACCTAACACTCTCATACTGGTTGACTTTAACTACCCCACCATTAACAGGAAAAGCTACTCATGTACCAATACACATGCCCATCACATTGACCTGGTCCTTCCTAGCATGGGTGACTGTTGCTCTATACCAATAGTCAACTCCTCCCTTGTTATATCTGAACACAAATTAATCACCTTTGGAAATCCACAACCCTCCCATCCCCCTGCACAGATAACCACCATGAAAAGCCTTTCCAAAGCTAACTATGTCCTCTTGAAAACACAGGTGGCTAACCTCAAGGCAGCCATGCAGATGGAGACTAGTTGCATGACAGCTGAACCAAGCAACAATGCACTATGAACATGTGCAAACATGCATGGATACCACCATACCCAATACAACCAGGACCCTAACCTCCAAAAAAAGGAAGCTGATCTGGTGGTCCCCTGCCATAAAGGAACTGTACAACAGTAGGAGGGAACTGATATGGAATAAGGTGAATTCCCAACACTGGAAATAAACCTTTATCAGCCTCAATTAAAAGTTGAGATCCCTCATCAAATACCACAAAGTTATCTGTGAGAACAGAATTAGAGCACATAGTAAAGACAATCACAAGGCCTCATACTGTTATGTAAAGAATCTCCATGGCAATACCAAGATTTCTTCTGAGCTACTAGACAATAGTACCTCCCAGACTGAGCCAAACAAAATCATGCCAATATACTGGCTGACATCTTGAGTGCAAACTTTACCCCCTCCCAAGGACCAATCATAATATCAGTACACTGCCAGGCACTCAGGCACTCAGTATTACTGCAGCACAGGTTAAAACACCACTGTCCAAGGCCAAGAATACAGCATCTATGGGACCTGACAATATCCCTGGCTGTGTTCTACATGAACTACAGAGTGCCCTGGCACCTCACCTGTGTGCCCTGTTCAAGCACAGCCTCACCTCAGGCTTTGTCTCTACTGAATTGTGCACTGCTACAGTCACCCTTCTCCACAAACAAGGTGTGACTACAGACCCTGGGAAATACCACCCCACCTGCCTGACAAGTCTGTTATGTGAAGCTATGGAATGCATCATCATGCACCTAATAAACAGGGATATGGGAATCTGCAGACTCAGGATCCCACACAGTTTACTTTTGTGAAGGGTAGATCATACCTGCTCATTCAACCTGGTCAACTTCTTGGCGTCAGTCACCTGAGTTATGGATGAAGGCAATATGGCATATACAGCCTACCTTGATCTGGCCAAAGCCTTTGATAACATTCCCCACTCAGGAACCATGCAATAACTCACTAAGCTAGGCATCAAGCTCTATATCACTAGCTGGGAACAGAGGCACAAACACAGGGGTAGATTGGCCATACTGCTATCATACATTTAGACAGTTGCAGATGTCACTGGGTTTGTTGTAAAATCCTTTATGAGGAATTTGACATTGGTAATACCAATAGATGTAAGTATTTAATGGCTGCATTCCCCAGAGTCCACAACTTATTTACCAAGGACACCAACTGTCTGAGGAATAGACAAAACATAACAGGCAGACATGTGGCAGTCTGTGGACAGAGTGCTAGTGGAGAGGTATGTCAGAGACATATAACTGTGAGTCGTGACGTCACTCACTAAATGCATGTCAACATAAACCCTGTCAATCTATCAATCCACCATGTGTATAACAGCACTGATGTTATAGAATCTGTTCACAAATCTCTGGATATGTCTCCTATGTTGGTTGGCTGTCTTCACGTGTCCTGTGACATATTGCCACCTACTGTATGTCAATCTGTAGGCCACCACCTCTGTAATGTCTATCACACAGGCAAGGAAAATGGGCAAGACCCACATTAAGGAATGTCCCATATGTCAGAACATAGCAGCAGTGTCCAGGCCCACAGAACAATACAATGTGGGCACCTACGTAGTGGTATGGCTGTAGCAATACCTGACATCTCCACATCTGTACAGAGGACAGACAGAAAGTAGATAGCCAATAGGTTATGCATTAGGATAAATGTTTTGAAAGATAGATGTCTGAAACTGAAAGGTATGACTTTACTACATAGGTTCATAGGTAGGTACTAGGCTATTGGCCCTGGGGCCTGTACAAGCCCAGCCAAAAAGGTACCCTGGTTTTTGCCACCCAAGAAAATTATTTTCTTGTGCCTCTGTTGAGCAGAGCCACAGAGGTGATCCCCGGGATGAATTTCTTATTTCCCATCCAATCATCAAGATTTTTCATGAAGGTGCTAATGAGGAGCTTTGTTTGATATAGATAGGTAGTTTATTCCAGATTATGGGAAGTCTCTAGGACAGGCATCTATCCCTCCGGCATGTTCTGTTTATTGTGGTGACAAGGTTTAGGTCCTTAGAGCATGTAGCTCAGAGGGATTGGGATTTCTTTAAGTGGAGCATGTCCAACAGCTCTGGGTTTGACATAGCTTTGTATGTTAGGCAGAGATCACTTCTGAGTAGGCAATATGTGATGGAGTAAAGCTGGAGTTTTTTGAGATGGTCTGCATAGGGCATCTGTTTGAGGCTAGTAATCCTCTTTGTGAGGTATTTCTGCGGCCTTTCTAGTTGTTGTAGATGTCTTGTGAGGTACATACCAAAAGGGGCATTGTACTCTATAATGGGTCTAATGAGTGATGAGTAGAGGGGAACAATGACCTCTTTTTTTCTGGATGAGAAACCTTCTGTGATGAAGTGTGCCACATAGAAGGATTTCCTGACTACTGTGGCGATGTGATTATCAAAGGAGAGACTACTGTTCACCTGTGTCCCAAGGTCTCTTATCACACTTTTGGTGTTAAGTATACTACCGCCTATGTTGTAGTTCATGAGTACAGAGGTTTTACCAAAGGGGATGACAATGCACTTTTTGACATTGAGCTTGAGGCCATGGCTTTGACACCAGGTATCTGTCTCAGTGAGGCCCTTTTGTAGAATGTCAACATCGTTAGGTGTTTAGATTATGGCTCCTAGTTTGCAGTCATCTGTGAACTTCGTTAGCCAAAGACCTTCTGTGTTAGCCTGTACTTCAGAGAAGTAGATACCAAACAGGAGAGGACCCAGGACTGAACCCTGTGGTACTCCACATGTCACTGGTCTGAAGTCGGATTTGGAGTCTGCTACTTTCACAGTGTGGGTTCTGTCAGTGAGCCAGTTGGCAACTCATCCTGTGACATAGGGATTTATACCTAGTTTAGTGAGTTTATCTATAATTCCAGAGTGGGGGATGGTGTTGAAAGCCTTGGCAAGATCTAGATAGGCTGTATGAACCACCTTACCCTCATCTATGGCTTTGGTGACTGCTTCAAAGAAGTCTATCAGGTTTAGGAAACATGATCTGCCTTTTACAAACCCGAACTGGGTGGGGTCCAGAGTTTGGAGATTACCAATGTCTTTGTTTATAAGTTCCATGATGATATGTTCCATGGCCTTGCAGACCAGGCTCATCAGGATAATGGGGCGGTAGTTCCCGGGGTCTGTGGTGGCTCCCCCCTTGTGGAGTGGGATAACCATTGCTGTGCACCATTCGGCAGGCACAAAGCCTGAGGTGAGGCTATGATTGAACATGGTACTTAGATGGGGCGCAAGTTTGTTCTGTAGTTCATGTAGAACGCAGCCTGGGATGTTGTCTGGTCCCATGGATGCTGTGTTCTTGGCTTTGGAGAGTGTGGTTTTTACCTGTGCAGCCATGATTACAGGAACTTTGCATTCTTCCAGTATAGAGATGGGCTCTTTAGGGAGTGAGAGGAGGGTAAAGTTAGCACTGAACCTATTTGCCAGGATTTTGGCAATATCAGTTGGGTCTGTATATTTAGTGCCATTGTGCTGTAACTGTTGCCATTGAGATTCCTGACATAGCTATAGAATGCTTTGTGGTTGTCTTTAGAATCAGTGGCGATTTTGTTTTCATAACTATCTTTGGAGGATTTTATCAGGAATCGCAGCTTCTTATTGAGGCTGACCAGGGAGCTCCTCCACTCATGGGATTTTACTCTCTTTTGCAATAATTTCTTCCTTCTGTTGTACAATTTGTTTATGGCAGGGGACCACCTGATTGGCTTCCTTTTTTGGAGGGTAGTGTCTTGGTTCTTTAGGGATAGCACGATCCATGCACTCATGTAAGTGCTTATAAAGTGCAATTGTGTAGGATTCAGTAGTCGTAACTGTATTGTCCTTCTGCATGTGTGCCATGAAGTTCACCACTTCTGCCTTAAGAAGCATGAAGTTGGCTTTGGAGAATTTTTTTACCATGGTTTCCTTAATGGGGGGTGGGGGCATCTCCACAAACCTGACATAACAGCAGTCCTCAATGACATGTCTAAAAAACATAGTCTACAGTTAATATCAGCCTATCAGGTCAGTATCCAATAGGAGATACATAAGAACATACAGCTCAATCACCAAGAACAAGATAGTACTCAGAGTCCACCTTTGCATGCAGGGGTGTATGGTTCCAGTACTACAATCTGCAATCTATTCTTACTTGGAAAAGCACTGTTAAAAGAAGTAATGTAATGATACACTATGGGTTAAACTATATTTGTCAACCAGTGCACTGTAGCTGGTGTAATATGCAAGTGTGACTCCATATAACCTGGGTTACTACCCTTGTATGAAACAAATACAAAGAGAAAAGATTGTGGTACTACCCATGTATACTCAGGTGTCCCATACAGTATACTCACACCCCTTGCTACTGTAATGACAGCACATAGAAGCATGTTATGTACATGGAATTAAATGCACTTATTAAAGATGTCATTATTCTGCTATTTTATCAGTCTGGAATGTGATTAGTGGTTACCAGGGCTGAGCTATGGTTAGCAGGCGTAAGCATTGCTTAAATGTAAATGCTAAGCAGGGTTGTACACTGGTAAGCAAAGCCTACATGATGTAAGCTCCTATTGGTTTAACTGTATGTTAGCACCACTTACCTTCGTGCAAACCTGCACAAACAAGCTCAAAGCTGCTCAAAACTGCCTTAATCACTTTGTATCGAACAGTCCTTGTTCTGCCTGATTCTTTTAAAAAATGTTTACAATTTGACTCCATATATAAAAGTACCCCTGACAGCAGCAGATGTTGTAAGGGGATGTATAAATGTGTTTTTTTGTTCTTCATGTTGTTTTATTTTAGAGGGACCCTATATTGATTTACCCTGCTTGAACAGGATACTTTCTATTGATGGGGTATACAATTGCAATACTAGTGGCATAGTCTATCTTAGAGGATTATGCAATCAAGTGTCCAACATTGGGGGAATAATATAGCTCAGGGACAGGTGTGTAATGCAAGCTGCTATAGCCATTATAGCTTGGAGGGTTTTGGTGTAGTGTGGATTATTTGCAAGTAATAACCACTGTTGATGTGCATTTTGACAACCGTATGAGGTCATGTGACCTTTTTCCTGTTTATGTCTTCCAGGTAACATGCAGAGTGCTTGGCTACCAGCATTCTCTCTTGGGGAAACTGACATCATCACCCAATATGTGATTGGACATTATGCCCTGTTATTTGGATGGAGAGCAGAAGATGTGTGGGAGAGGACCACCCTGTGGAATAGTGTGGTCCACAGGGTAAATGATGCCAGCCTGCACAGCAGAACTTATGAGCATGTGCAGCATCATGCCACTGACCTCATCTGCCATGCCCATCAATGGGCTGCTGCTGTAGTGAAGGACTGGCTAGCCACAGGTGGGGGAACAGCCATCCAGCCTCCAATGACATCCAACGAGGAGCTCCTCACCAAACATGAGGCACACGCCCAACACACAAGCCGTGATGCTGAGAGAAGCATTGTGGAAGTGGGTTGCATGCACACACTGGACAAGGAGCATGCAGGTAAGGGCCCAGTGGGGATTAGTACACTAATGTATCAGACATACATGTATCTGTATTGTATCTACATGCATGTGTCAGGTCCAATTGCAGTTGTGGATGGGGTTTTCTAATGCACAAAGGTGCACATCTATGGTGAGGACAGAACACTGTGTATTATTGCGGTTAGTACTATAGATGTGCAGACATGCTGCATCCATCCTGTACCAAGGCCACATGTGAGTCTGCTAATAATAACTCCCTCTCACAACTACCTAGGACCCTCTGGTCTGCATATGTGGCAGCAGCATGACGCTGGTGAGTATGACATTGTTCTGTTGTTGCCTGGCAATACCCCAGGCATGTGAAGCACTTATGCCTATGAACCTATGCAATTTACCATGCACACAACCATCAGTAATAGCTATATTGCTTTATGTAATAGCTATATTGCTTGTTGTGCATGTTCACTTGTGCCAGGGTTAACTGCATTGCATCACAGTGGTCACCACTGGGGCCTATCTGACATGAATTCAACATTACTATAGCATACCTCACAACTTGTCAGTGCCAAGACGTCTGGACAGAGGACAGCAAAATGGCCAGACAAATGGCCTAAGGTATTGTCATGTGTGACACATTAGTGGTATACAGAGGATATAAATTGTGTACACTCCCCTCTTAAGATGCAAGGTGTTCCTGTTACATACTAATTAGGACCACAATATAACAGTCCACACCTCATCCAGCCTGTAATGTTACCCATAACAGAAACAGTTCACCTGTAAAACCAAGCATCTGAACTCAAGTATTGCACCTACAAAGCTGGCCACCTGTGAGGGTGGCAGACGTCATAACAGCATGATGTTTCAGTCAGGTATGATACCTCATGCTGCCATATGTGTCAGTATATGCACTGTGGCCTATTTGGCTATAATATCACATACATGGGCATTGTTAAGGCACACAGACCACTTCTGACCACATATAGGTTGCAAGCATATGGATATTCCAGACACATCTTTACAGAGGACTGTACAATGGTTTGACCTGCTGCATGTGAGGCAGACGCTGTTACCACACTATATAAAGTAATGGCAGTGGGAGGTGGTCACCAGCTGTGTATGGTATACACATCAAAATGGTATAAGCCACACAAGATGTAATCTTCACACACACACAAACAATTGTCAGCATTAGGATTAGAACTCCTGCCTATCTAGGTATTCCTATTATAGCACTATGCAGTTATCAAATGCGCCACAGAGCTTATACATTTCCATCTTTTCCAAACGTACTTCTAAGGTGGATGACAGCAACAGGAGTATTAAATTGGAGTGAAGGGAAATGTGAAGGGTAGTACACAGGTCAAAAATGGTGTAAGCCAGATAGTACATGATTCACACACACTTGCTAGTATTGGGATTAGAAGTCCTGTCTATCTAAGTATTTTACTATAGTGCTACACAGTTACCAGATGTGCTGCAAAGCTTATATAGTTCCACCTTTTCCAAAGGTACTTCTAAGGTGAATGACATCAACAGGACTACTAAATTGGAGTGACACACACACACACACACACACACACACACACACACACACACACACACACACACTTACGAGTATTGGGAATAAAACTCTTGCCTATCTAGGTATTCCTACTATAGTGCTACACAGTTATCAGACATGCCACAGAGCTTATACATTTCCACCTCTTCCAAAGGTACTTCTAATGTGGATGACATCAACAGGACTACTAAATTGGAGTGAAGGGAAGTGTAAAGGGTAGGACACAGGTAGAAAATACATGATTCACACACACATACATACACTTGCCAGTATTGGGATTAGAACTCCTGTCTATCAAGGCATGTTTACTATAGTGTTACACAGGTACTGCATGCACTACAGAGCTTCTGGAGCTTTTACATCCCCAAAGCTGCTGGTAACTGCACAGCTGTGGTAAAGTATTACAGGTGGCAGACAGTCTGCCTGCTGTTCCACCCATACATCATGCTAGTTCTTCCTGTCTTGCACTTCAACTAACATTATGGCTTGGCACTTCACCAGGTTATTGTATCAAGAACTGTGGCACACCTGGGAGCCATCAGCAGTACTTGTTCATCACAGGTGTAGCCCCAGTACTTACTAGTTATGTCCACCCCTCCAGGCATGTTTGTAGGGCAGTTATCTGTGCTTTCACCCATTAACCTGGAACACTTGTCCATTCTGAGACACTGTTGCAACTGCCTCATGTACACAAACAACCCTCCCCTCTCAACACCAAACACTCAGACCTGTGAGGGTTACCCATATATCACCCAATGTGGACATATGCAGTCTCCAGCAAAGACTGGACTAGCAGGTCATGGGGATATGATCAACACCTGTACCACACCATGTGGAACACATAGCTCATCATGACACTCACTTTGATAACCATGACATACAGTGAAAAGCCACACACCCACCTTCTCAGAGGCACTCAATGGACATTTACCCAAACAGCACAGACCAGCAAGACAGACATGCACTCAGACACCACGATATGGCACATGCCAAGGGACACATATTTAACCTACACAGTTTGCCTCTCAACCTAAGCTCCTAAGGCTAACCACCTTGCACAATACAGTGATCATGGGCAACTCAGTACTGTGGCACACACATTCCACTCACTAAGTTAAATATTGAGCAGGTAACAGCCAAATAGCTATCACATGCCAGCATCCAACACATGACACAGCCAGTCATGGCACTTCACAACAACTACAAGTATCACTCTGTGTCCATGTGGGTGTGAATGACTTGGGACACACCTCCCTGAACTACATGACAAGAGACATGGTTGAACTCTCTGATTATGTGGTGCAGGCAGGTATTACAGTAGCCCTGGGGAGTGTACTGCTGTCACCCCGAATGATGATGTGGTAATATCAACAGATGATTGACTGCAATATTGGCTTATGTGTTATGTGTCATTCTCAGGGGATCCAGTACCTCTCTGCTTGGGATGACATGATTGATAGAACCCAATGACTTGCCACAGGTGTCCTACATCTGTCACTGCTGGGTTTCCAGGTACTGGCTATGTGGCTTGTCACTCCTATGATGCTTTATTAGGCAGTGTTCCTAATGTTATTACCACCATAACAGCTACACATGTATGCAGTCTGAGGGCCATGCTTTTCTACAGTAGACATCTAACTGTCAGGATGCAGTCACTCTGCTGTAATGGAGAGGTGATTCACAGCAGCAGACAGCAGTCCTGCAGTATCAGGAATGACACATTCCACAGCTGTCAGCCCCCAAACATGGACCACACCACACCTCCACAAGTGGTGTTGTCTCCATATTCACTATGGCTAGAAACACCTCTAGGCTAGTATCCCATCATAATGCACTGGAGATGCTTCTGGTACAACTGCCTTGGGATAATAGTGCAATAAAGACCATAGCCTGCTATGGGTCCACATCTATGTCCCTAGACTGTAAATGCACATTCCTCAACACCCTGCCATCTATGATGGTCCAACTCAACATTGACATAGTATGAGTCTTCAACTACCCCTCCATCACCTGGGGAAAGTAGCCAAGTGCCAGTACAGTGGCCCACCACTTCTGGGATTCATCATTTCCAGTGCCCTGGACCAGCTCATACTGACCCCTGGTAGAGGATGCAACTACCTTGACCTGTGTTGACTGTGTAAATATGGGACTGTTGCTCATCCACAGTTGTCAATCCCTACATGGTGAGATTTGCACAGGCTGTAATCAACATGGAATTCAACATGTCAGCCACACCACCCACAAAGGTAACCACCTTGCAAAACTTCTCCAAAGCTGACTTTGCAGCTATGAAAACAGGGGTGGATGTCTTCACTGCACCCATGGCAATGGCAAATAGCTGCATGATTGTATAGACACTGTACAAACAGGTACATGAATGCATGGCATTAGCCAGAGCCAACAGAACCCAGACACTGTCCTTCAAACACTCAGAGACAATGTGATGGTCCCCCTGCCATTCCTAAAGTGTACATCAGAAGGAAGACACTGTTGCAGAGAAAGGTGGTGTCCCATGACTGTTGAACTCACTTATTAGCCTCAAACACAACTTTAGATCCCTCATGAAATCCCCTACAGGCAACTATGATGGAAGACATGCACCAGATACTGATGACAATCACAACAGCCTTTGATAGTTACATCAACAACCTACACAGCATTAAACACAAGTGCTGCAAGTTACTACACAATGCTAATACCTATCCTGAGACAACAGATATTGGCCACCATCTTGGCAACACATTCAGTGCCAGCTTTATTCCTCTCTCCCCCCACAAGTGAAGTGCTAAGTGAATGTGTTCTCACATGCTGTATCCCATTTCCGTTTTAGGCATCTGTATGTCACCAGGATGTGGCCCTACAGCAAGACCATAGGGTATGGCAGTGTGGTAACACATCCACCATGTCATAGGCCGGGTAAAGTATGTGCCCAGAAATCCCCGGTCTGTAACACAGTGATTGCATATGCCTTACAGATTATAGGGCTGAGGGTTGCACATAGGTATATGTTGATTTACATCTGTTATAGAATGGAGAATGGTACATGTTGTGGTTGGACACACCTCCGATTGCTAATAACCACAGCCACAGGGGGTATTCATCAACCAAACACACTGAGATTACTATTCACACACACACACACACACACACACACACACACACACACACACACACACACACACACACACACACACACACACACACATTTGCCAGTACTGAGATCCATAGGTTCATAGCTTCATAGGTGTGTAGTAGGTGAATGGGCCTGAAGGCTCTACAAGGCTAGACCAAGGGAATACCCTGGCATCAGACCACATGAAAATAGTCCCCAGGTGGCTCAGGAGTATAGTCACTGGAGTGGTCCCCAGGGGTGGGTATTGTATTCCCCATCCACTCATCCAGATTTCTATTGTGGGTGGCCAGTGATGTGCACTGCTTCACATGTATGTGATTTATATTCCATAACATGGACAGTGTCTGGGTTATACACATGTCCCACATGCATGTTCTTTGAAGTGTGGAAGTGTGCCTGAGATCTCTGGGGCATGTTTTGTGGACAGATTGGTATCTTCAGAGGTAGCATTCCTGACCTCCTTTGGTCAGACCTGGCTATGTAACTGAGGTAGTGATTGCAACTACATAGACAGTATGATACAAGGATTCATTGGAGTTATTGGCATCTGTCCATACAGGGCATGTGTATAAGGCATGATATTCCCTTTGTAGGGGTATGTTTACAGACTCTACAGTTGTTGCAGGCATCCAATGGGGAACATGGCAAAAGGGCCACTGTACACATTGATTGGGCTACTGAGGGGATGGAACAGGGTGCCATGGCCTTTTACTTGCTGCATAACACTCAGTCAGGCATGTAGTCCACTGCAATCACACCATGGGTACTATCTGTGAGGCAATTCGCAGGAGAACTACCGATATAGTGGTTGCTGCCTAGCCAAGTATGTTTGTGTATGATTCATGGGTGGAGAATGGTCTCTGAATATTAGAAGGGTTGTCTATATTCATTAATCCATACTGTCACATAGTCATTGTACATGGCACTAGACATTTAGGGCTGTGGATTGTCTACACCAACCTCTACGGTGTTTGACAACTGTTGGCCTTGCAATGTAGACATTGGGACATATACTAGGTCCTCAATATAATAATTTAGCAAAACCCACCCCCCAATGGATCCTGTTGTTACACAATCACACCACCACCCACACAGGATGCTTATGACAGACACATACACACTTGCCAGTACTGAATTTTGAACCCCTACCTAGCTATGTATTACTACTACAGTGTTATGCATTTATCGCATGTGCCACAGAGTTTATAGTATGGATGCTTTCCTAAGGTACTTCTAAGGTGAGGATCATCACCAGCCCTTGTAAATACCAGCACTGGGTGAGAGATTTCACAAAATATTTTACCTTACACACACATTTACATTTGCCAGGAGTGAGGTTCAAACCTCCATCTTACTATGTTTTCAGACCATTATATTACACATTTACCACACACACCACTGTGTTTACATGGTTTAGGTTTTCCAACAGGTATTTCTAAGGTGAATGATATCTGCAAGACTGCTAAAGTCAAGCACTGAGAAGTGTATTGGGTGTAAATGGGGCCAAAATCTTTAACGTACGAACATATATATAGATATATGTAGACACACACTTGCCAGTAATGAGATTCAAACCCTGACCTATGTAGTTATTCCTACTATATTGTACCACATTTATCACACACACCACAAAGGTTATAGGTAGAAGTTTGTCCGCACAAAAGGTGAGTGACATCAACAGCAGTACTAAAGGAGGGGAAAGGGAAGTGTAGTAAGTGTGAATGACAACAAAATCAGGTCTCTATGAAGACACACAGACGCTCTCTCATACAAACACACTTTTTCACAGTTGCCAGAACCAGGATTAGACCTCCTACCTAACTAGTTTGCTACACTATAGTATTACACAGTTATCGCAAGTGCCACATAGATTAAATGTTGGAGAGCTGTCCATAGGTATCTTTGAAGGTGAGTGATATCAGCAGCCATGTTAAAGGAGGAGGTAAGGGAAGTGTAGTAAGTATGAATGACCACAAAATCATGTCTTTACAAAGACACACCCTCTCTCACACAAACACACACATTTTCACAGTTGCTCAGACTAGGATTAGAACTCCTATCTAACTTTGCTACATTATAGTATTATGCAGTTATCACAAGCACCACAGAGCTTATATGTTGGAGAGCTGTCCAAAGGTATCTTTGAAGGTGAGTGACATCAGCAGCAGTGCTGAAGGAGGGGTAAGGGAACTTTAGTGTGTGTGAATGGCCTCAACCACATTCATCTAGAAACACACACACACACACACACACACACACACACACACACACACACACACACACTCACACACAACTTAACATTTGACAGGACTGAGATTACAACTGCTACATGGATGCTTATTTGGACTGTAGTTTTAGACAGTTATCACAAGTACCACTGAGACTATAGGGCTGGGGGGCTAACCAAAGCTATTTCTACAGTGAATGGCATTAGCACATCATGTGATATAGGCCAATGGGATGTGTCCTGGGTGGGAAAGGCCTCATAATCGGATTCTCCCTGTCGCTGTCTGTCTTTCTCTTCCCCACATCTGTGTGTGTGTATGTTTGACATATTATATTATGTTGGCCTTAGACATGTGAGTATTCCTATCCAATGTGTGTATGTGAAGTATCAATGGTGTACAAGTTGGTGTGTGTGCACAGACAGCTGTGAATAACCGATATCTGTAGTCCACTGTGTTGTGAGACATGGGCTTCATTTCTCTAAGTGTATGAGCATGCCCAGTATGACCTTCTATATTGAGTGTGTGCATCCATTCCAGGGAAGGTTGGACTCCAGTTCAGGGTTTTGCGTGCTACAGCTACACTTAGTAAACTGTTTCTGCATGATATCTAATGATAGGTTGCCAATATGGAGACACAATGGGCATAACATATAGGGGATACAGTAACTATTGCTGTCTGTGCTGCTTGTGTGACATGTTTGGTTGTAGCATAGATTTTTTGACATATGTACTGTTTTACACTGTGATGTATCATGTAACTGCTGACAGTTATCATTCTTTGCTCACAGTTATTTACCAGGCAAATACAAGACGAATGAAGCTGATACCAATATTCTGAGGTATATAGACTACACATTCTGGAACACACCTGCCATTGTGGAGAGGTAGCTACAGACACTAGACTGCTGGTTCTGTGTATATGGTCCAGCACCTTGTTAGTATTCTGGCTGGGGATCCCCTCCTTGTGCTTTTCTCAACTGCATGGAATGGCCATATCCTACTGGGGCCATACCTCTCAGCTGTACAGATACACCAAGGTTATCCAGAGAAAGGATTCATATACCTGGTCAGTTTACCTGCAAATTGTGGTTTACAAGCAGTTTTGTGGCTACTCATTCATGAGTTTGCAGTCAGGGAGTAGTATGGGTGGACATTAGAGTTTCAGACTTCACACACACTCCATGACATCCATGCTTCTACACCTTCCTCTGTTATTCTCTCCTCTTCCTAACATTATGTACATAATATCTCAGAGGTATCCCTATAGTTGGGTCTTTATCCCAGCAGTATTTATGGCCTGGTCCACAGTCCTTGCAGTAGGACATGGGGAGGCATGCTACTGGCATTTGTCAACGCAGCCTTGCATTTGTTTTCTGTTTATTGTGTTAGGTTGTTAGTTGGTACCCCCTGACATTCCGTACATTGGCACTATGGGTGAGGCATGGGCCTTTTCCAGAGGACTGTAGGCCATTTGAGAGTGCTGCAGGCCATCTGTTACTGCATTTCTACATGGGATTATGGGGGGGGGTGCACACCTGCAGACTTTAAACATTTGCAGTGACTGTACTAGTATTTTGGTTACTCTGTTGGCTTCCATTTCATATTGTATTGTGACCTATCATGCAGGAAGGAGGCATAACAGTAGAGTACATATGTTAGATATTAATGGCATAAATTTCAGTTTATGACTTTTTACCCTTCAGAACTAGAATGCAACTGCCATACCTGTTGTAGTATGTCTGTGTAGGTCTGGTGGGGGGCTGTTCACCATTGCCATCATTTGGGGGTCTTAGCCAGGCTTTTCTTTATGGTCATTTACACCGCTAGGTGAGGCTAGTGGTGGGTATGTGACCCTCACTGACATCCATGTGTGTGACCTATTGACACCTGCAGTTGTTTGAGCCATCACATGTACTGCGGTGGGCATTGTCACCTTCTGTAGTGCTCCCTAGTATGTTGACACCAATATCTGTTGTGAATTTCCTGCTGTACCATGTAGCTGTCTGCTGCTATCCCATTCAGCCACCCAATTTCCCTTGCATGCTTCATCCATATCATACATACAAGTATGAGAACATACTACTCCATTCAGTAATTGATAGGAAGAGTGACTTACCTTATTGCTGGGCCAGTATTGAGGATGGTGCTGGAGGGCTGACACTCTCTACACATGATTAAGCTCAGGAAGTGTCATGTTTGGCATCCTTTTTAATGTGTGTGCGAGTCAAATTGAGGTATCAGTCCCTGGGTCCCTACAGTGTCAGTGTGTGTGCTATGCGTTGCCTCTTTGCCAAGGCCTGGGCATACTGGGCACAGCTCCTTCTGCCTACAGAGGCAGGCTCAGGATGGACCTCTTCCAAATCCCTCTGTGCTTGTGCTGGCCTTGGAAATGGTGGGGGGCTGTGTGGCCCTGCTCCGTGCTGTTCCTGCTGCAGCTGTTTCTGCAGGATCATATTGTGCAGCTTGGCAAATACTATGAACATTTGTGTACATGTAGCTGGAGAGTACTGCAAGGCTCCACCGTATATGTGAAGGCAGTGGAACCATGACTTGAGCATCCCAAACACACACTCTACAATGATCCTGGTTTGTGTGTGTGCCTCATTATGGTGTTCTTGTGTGCATTTCTGATGGGTGTCATCAGCCACGGTTCCAGTGCATAGTCAGCATCCCCCACTAGATGGCCATATGGGATGTCCCCCCTGGCAAACGCCTGATACAGCTGTGAGCAATGCCAGATGTGGGAGTCATGATAGCTTCCAGGGCTGCCAGCACACACATTCATGATAATGCCCTGGGCATCGCACATACCTGGCAGTTGATGGAGAGGAAGCGTTTGCAGTTTTTGTAGACTCTACCCTGCTCACCAGATGGTACTTTGATGTGGATGTGCGTGCAGTCTATAGCACCAACTACCTCAGGGTATTCTACTGTGCGATGGAAGATAACCATACGTGTGGTCAATGCCTCAACGGTGGTGGGGAAATATAGGTGCTCATTGGCATGTTGTGTCATGGCATCCAGGAACTGGTGGAGTACCCTGGATACTGATGCCTGTGAGACCCCCATGATATCCCCAGTTGGTCTTTGGAAGATACCTTTGGCTAGTATTCTTAAGCCTACACATACCTTGGTATCCACTGGGATGGGTTCCCCTCTATTAGTTCTGTGTGTGAGGCATGGTCAGCACAGCTCAACGATTTGCTGTAGAATGTCCCTCTCCACCCTATAGCACTCTACTATCTCCAGCTCATGTAGACCCCTGGTAGTTTACCCTGGGTCTGTAGACTCTTCTCCTCCTGCTCACTGTAGGTCAGTTGTCAGCATTCTCCTCCTCACCACCCTCAGTCTATAGCACATATTGATGGAGTAAAGCAGCAGCAGCCTCTAACATTTTTAGTTAGTTTTGCCAGTTAAAAATCCCCCATTTGTGTACACCGGTGGTGTAGAGTTTGTGGGAAAAAAAACAGTCTTTAGGGTGTTTGCATAGTTTATAGTAGTGTGCTGGGCTGCTGCATGTGTATTTGGCTGATTCTGATACATTCCACCTCCCAGCTATGCTAGTTTTCCGTGATTGCCGTCCTACTGCTGTTTCCCCCTCCCAGTTCCTCCCTAATTAAGCCCCGAGGCACGTTGTGCATACCCAGTGCTGAAATGTAAACAGTGCTGCCATTTTCTCTTTTTTTCAATTTTTTTGTTTAAAACCCAGTGCACAGCGTGCACACCCATTTACGCTATGTACACACTGCTCAGGCACATCTGACACCCCCCCCCCTTCCTTAGCTGTGCTTAGCTAAGGGCAAACACAGGCCACAGAGCTCCAATGATCTTACAGCAAGCATGACACACCCCCTTATGAAGCCATTCAGCTCTTTCACTTGCACTGTTCTGTTGCTGCACCTACACGGTTAGGTACAAGTTGACACTTTGAAGAAATCTGTGATTCAGTATAACTACCCTCATTTGCATACCCCAGTGTGTAGGTCATTAGTTACTGCACTAATACCGACCCTTTACTCTTGACAACCAGTGCTCCCTGGTACTATTTACATTCTGCATGCCATTGACTATAATGGCAAAATGCAGATTTTACTCAAAATTAAGTTTTCCCATTTTTTTTTATTTTCGGCACAATCCCGTTTACTCGCCACTGCCCTAGGCTTAAACGGCTGAGATTGGCCAAAAAAAAAAAGTTTAATTTTCATAATAATTACTCACTTTTCAATACCAATGGCCTTATATTTAGCCATTGGCATGTCTAATGTACATAATACATGCTTTTCCACGAGCTGTCATGCCTCCATTTTGTCAGTTGCAGAAATGTACTCAGTTATTTTCTGAATACATTTCTGCACTGATACTGTTCTAGCATGGAGATCTGACAGCTTGATGGAGCACAAAATCATCTCATTTGCATGTTTTTCACCAGCAAATGAGGTGATTTGCATATTTGTTGGTTTTCCATGCTAGAACAGTGTAGGACCATTCATGCACGTGAAAACGGCACTATCCTGAATCGCTCTGTGGCCATTTTCCATGCAGGAGCTCCTGCATGAAAATATCCCCAGGTATATATTTTAATCTGATAGTGAAAATAGAATTAAATATTTTATAATCTACGTGTAATAATGAAATAGGTTTATATGATGAAACTAAATTATCTTTTCATTGTTTAAGTTTCATCTTACCTTTAAGCATCTATTGCAAGACCACCAGTTATTGGAGAGCCCACATTCTGCCTCTCAGTAGTCATCTTGGGATTAGTGCTTCTGTTTTCTCCTGGTGAGAGAAGGAGTGCAGTTTCATTATTTTCTGGAGACTGCTGAACACCAGAAAGCTTAATAACTGCTTTATAGGTGACAGCTTGGAATCTGTGCTTATCTTATGATCCTGGAGAGAGTAGGAGCAGAGTGCATTGATTCCTGACTCTTTCTGGTTGGAGAGTAAGTGTCTGTCCTTAACATACCTGATTGGTCTGGTTGCTATCCGAGGCATCTACCAGAAAAAAGCTACAAGCCTGTAGACACTTGCATAATCTGGGACAAGACTGTGTATCACCAAACAGGCCGTGGTCTCCTTCTCTTCTTGGGATTGGTGCTAAAATTTTGCTTCTGGTAATAGAAGAAGCAAAGGAGTATTGTATCCCAACAGAGTGAAGCTGTGGTGAGACCAGCATTAGCAGTAGCCAGGCAGTAGACATTCATGCTACTCCCCTCTTTTCATCATTCTTGACAAACTAATTCTTTATTTGTCAGTAAGTATTGCTTGATTTCTTTCTAACTTCAGTATATCTTCCTAAATACTTCATCCTTAAATTTTCAGGATCTACGTATTAGTTTCCCCTCAAGTGCTTGGCAGTGCTCTGTACAGACTTGGACACCTTCAGTGACATTTTTGTGTAAAAGGAATTTATAAGACAACAGCTGCAGTACTTAGTAATAATGACCATCTCTCCTGGCATGTCTAAAGGTCAGTTCCCTGTCCTTTTTCCTATTAACCTGGTGAACTTGAGAATTCTGACACAGTGTAGCAACTGTCTCATGTACACAGACAACCCTCTCCACTTACCTCCCAACACTCAGACTTGTGAGAAATGCACTTATATATCCAAATTTGAACCCATGCACTCTCAAGCCAAGACCAGAATAGCTGGTCAAGAGGAGAAGGTCTACCCCTGCACCACACCACATGCAACACATAGCCCTACAGAACACTCATCATCACAGCTCTCACATAAAAACACAAACCACATACCCACCTTCCACACCCACCTTTGTGGAGGCTCTCAATAGAAATTTACCCAAACAGCAGAGACCTCCAAGGCAGAAATGCACTCGACCACCACAACACAGCACAAACCACAAGACACATAGCTCACCTACACAGTGAGTGAGATCCTTCATCAAAACCTCAGCCTAAGCCGCTAAGGCAAAACAGCTTGCCCAATACACTAATCATAGGTGACTCAATAGTGAGGCACACTGATGTCCCACTCACTAGGCTGAATAAGGAGAATGTAACAGTTAGCTGTCTATCAGGTGCCAGAATCCAACACATAACACATGCACTTAGGTCACTCCACAACAAATACAAGCATGACTCTATCACTGTCCATGTGGGTGTGAATGACCTGAGATGCACCTCACTGGACTACATGAAAAGAGACATGGAGGAGCTCTCAGATTATATGGCCCAGGCAGATATGACCCTAGCCCTGAGCAGCATCTGACTATCACCCAGAATGATACTGCAGTACAAGCAGAAAATGATTGACTTCAACAATTGGCTAAGTTTCTGGTGTCATTCTAAGGGGATCCAGTATCTGTCTACTTGGAATGACATGATTGACAGACCTCAATGCTTTGCCAGTGATGGCCTGCATCTGTCACTCCTGAGTTTTCAGATACTGGCTAAGGTTCTTGCCATCTCTATAGTGCCTTTTTTAGGAGATGTTCCAAAGACCAAATTACAACCATAACAACTATAAATAAATGCATTCTGAGGGTCATGTTGCTCAATGCTAGAAGTCTAAATCTCAAGATGCACTTGCTCGAAGCACTCCTCAAAATGGAGAACATCGACATTTGTGATGTAATGGAGACCTGGTTTAAAGCAGCAGAAAGCACCCCATGCACTACCAGGCTATAACTCATTCCACACCTTTTGGCACCAGAACATGGACCGAAGCTCCAAAGGTGGTAGTGTCGCCATATTCATAAAGGATATGCACACCTCCAGACAAGTAGCCCAGCATAACGCATCTGAGATACTTCGGGTACAACTAACATCAGGTGAGATGGCAATTCAGGTTGTAGCCTGCTATAGGTCCCCAACCATGTGCCAAGATTCTCACTCCACACTGCTAAGCACCCAGGAAACTATTAGGGTCCAACCCAACACTCTCATACTAGGTGACTTCAACTACCCCTCCATCAACTGGGAAAGCTACTCATGCACCAATACACTGGCCCAGTGCTTCCTGGGCTTCAATTCCAATGCCCTAGACCAGCTCATTCTTACTCCCACTAGAGGAAGCAACATCCTTGACCTGGTTAGTGCAAACATGGGCAACCATTGCTCTAAGGTCATCTGTACCAGATTAATTAGTTTGAACTTTCACAATTACATAGACCTCTACACCAATAGTCAATTCCTCACTGGTTAGATCTGATCACAAACTAATTACCATGGAAATCCACATCTGATCCCACACCCCCAGCAAAAGGTAATCACCATGAAAAACTTCTCCAAAGCTGACTTTGGGCTCCTAGCAACAGAGGTGGCTACCTTCATGGCACCCATGTCAATGGAAAATAGATGCATGACTGCCCAATCATAGACCAATTCACTGTAGGAACACATACATAAATGCATGGAACTAGCCATACCCAACAGAACCAAGATGCTCTCCTCCAAAAAAGGGAAGCCAATCTGGTGGTCCTCTGCCATTAATAAACTCTACAACAGAAGGAAGAAACTGTTGCAGAAAAAAGTGAAGTCTCCAGACTGGAAAAACTCTCTTATTAGCCTCAACAAAAAGTTGATATCCTTTATCAAGACCTCTAAAGCCAGCTTTGAAGGCAGAATTGCAGCAGATGCTAAAAACAGCCACAAAGTCTTCTATAGTTATATCAAGAATCTCCACTGCAATACCCAGGTTTGCTCTAAGTTACTGCACAATGGTACCTCCTATACTGATCCAACAGATATTGCCAACATACTGGCCATCAGATTCAGTGCCAACTTTACCCCCCCAAAAGACCAATCACAATACCAGAGGAATGCCAGGCACCCAGTATTACTGCAGCACAGGTTAAAGCTGCATTGTCCAAGCCCAAGAATACAGTTTCCATGGGACCCAACAATATCCCTGGATGTGTACTACATGAACTATAAAGTGAACTGGCACCACATCTGTGCACCCTGTTCAATCACAGTCTCATCAGGCTCTGTCCATACCAAATGACACACTGCTACAGTCATCCCTCTCCATAAAGGGGCAGTGAATACAGATTCTGGGAATTATCACCCCATTAGCCTGACGAGTCTGATATGTAAGGTTATGAACCACATCATCATGGACCTAATTAACAAGGATATAGGGAATCTCCAAACTCGAAATCCCACGCAATTTAGTTTTGTGAAAGGTAGATCATGCCTGCTCAACCTGGTTGACTTCTTTGAGTCAGTCACCAGAGCTGTGGATGAGGGCAAGACAGTTCATATAGCCTACCTCAATCTGGCCAAAGCCTTTGATACCATTCCCCACTCAGGAATTATTGATAAACTCACAAACTAGGCATCAACCCTTATATCACTAGGTGGGTTGCAAATTAGCTCACAGATAGAACCCACAGTGTGAAAGTAGCAGACTCCAAGTCAGACTGCCGACCAGTCATGAGTGGAGTCCCACAGGGATCAGTTCTGGGTCCTCTCCTGTTTGGCATCTACTTCTCAGAAGTCCAGGCCAACATGGAGGGACTCTGGATGACCAAGTTTGCAGATGACTGCAAGCTGGAAGCCATTATTAACTTTCCAAGTGATGTAGACATCCTACAGAAAGGCCTCACTGAGACAAATGACTGCTGTCAAAACCATGGCGTTAAGCTTATTGCCAAAAAATGCTTCGTCATCCCCTTTGGGGGAAAACACAGTTCCCACTAAATACCACATAGATGGGAGCCCACTGAACACTAAAGGAATTATAAGAGATCTGGGGATACAGGCTGACAGCAACCTCTCCTTCGACCACCACATTGCCACTGTGGTCAAAGTCCTTCTATGTGGCACATTTCATTATCAAGGGTTTTGCATCCAGGAAGAAAGAGGTAATCATCTCTCTCTACTCTTTCCTCATTAGGCCATTCATCGAGTATAATGCCCCATTTGGCATGCACCTCACTAGACACATGCAACAGCTGGAAAGGCCACAAAAGTACCTCATGAAGAGGATCTTAGGCCTTAAACATATGTCCTACATGGACAGACTCAAAAAACTCCAGCTATTCTCTGTCTCATATCATCTACTAAGAGGCAATCTCTGCTTGACTTACAAAGCCATGTCTGACCCAGTTCTGCTAGAAATGCTACATCTAAAGAAATCCCAATCCCTCTGCACCACACACTCCAGAGACCTCAACTTCATTACCACAATCAACAGAACATGCTGGAGGGACAGGTTCATAACCCAGACTGCCTATGCTCTGGAATAGACTTCCCATACATGCCACTGGCCCTCTTCAAGAGAAATATTGATGTGTGGATTGGGAAATAAAAAGCTCACCTCAGGGATCACTCCAGTGACTCTACTTGATAGGGGCACTGGGAACTAACGTTGGGTGACATGATACCAGGACTGTTCTATGGGCTAGGCTTGTAAAGGCTCCAGGGCCATTAGCCTAGTATATACCTATGAACCTATGAACCTATATTATAGAAAAGTTCCATGAAGGAGATATTATTTTTATCATTTTGAATTATCATGAAAATGTTATTCACTAATTCTGAAACATTTAATAGAAATACATGATATAATTCTATACTTAGACCATCTAACCCTGAAGCTTTGCCATTTTTATCTTCCTATAATACATCTTTAATTTCAGTTAAGGCAATTGATTTATTTAATACTGAAATGTGTTGGTTATTCAGTCAAATTAATATTTTTATCTTTACTAAGATATCATGAACATTTTTTAAAATATCAAGCATTTCTTCTATATCTGAAATAAGCTTATTGGTATGGGAATTTCTAATATCATTGATTTGAGCTTTTTTTACTTAACAACTTGCTTCTATTAGCTATTCAGTGAAGATTTATTTTTTTAGTCACTGCATAACTTTCTAAAGTTATCACTACTTTATGTGTTAAAAATGTTTGATACTTTGTCATTAGTTTTTAATAATTTCAGTGTTATCTAATTTCTTTGGTATACAAATCTCACTTTATGTATGTCATCCTGTATTTCTAGTAATTCTTTGTCCCACTGTATCATTTTGTTACTAGACCACCTTCCCATTCTATCCTTAATATGCATTTTAAAGAATTGCATAATATGATTTTATTAACCTGACCATTATCATTTAAGAAAAGAAAGTCCTCTATTTGTTCTTAAAGGTAACTTTTAAATTCTTTTAATTTCATCATATATACTACAATTCTGTAAATAACTTGAAATTTCCTTAAATCCACTGTTAGATTAATACTTAATGTATTATGATTGGATAAAGGGTAAGGAATAGTTTTAAAATAATTAACTTTATCAAGTAGATCTATAAAAGCATACATCCTGTCAATATGTTTGCATTCCATGCACATACAAATAATGATTTATCTTCTACTTTTATTACTACATCAACTAAGTTATTATTATTAATCCATTTATTTAATGTGTTAGCTGGTGCTAAAATGTATGCCTTTGTTTATTAAGTTATAATATCATACATTAATCCACCAAATTCCTGTTGTTATGATTACAACTCTAATGTTTGCCTCTAACACTACTTTAGTCTTCCATATCATTTTTAATTCTTCCTTTCTATACAATAAATTACTAAAACTCCCAAGCAATAAAAACAAAAACAAAAAACAAATAAACAACTGTGATCATATATATTACCAATAAAATATTGCCATCCATGGATACAGAAGTACCAAATTTACCTGTCAAATAGACAAACTACCAAACTATCTTTTCACCAAACAGAACCCAAAATTTCCTTAAGAGCTAGCCAAAAATTACCATAACTTACAAATGATTTGTATAATAAAAATATAAGTTAAAAACATTACAGATTTAATTAAATATGTTGATGTTTAGAATTTTTTCCATCAAGACTTTAAAGACTAAAAGAAGAAGAACATTATAGTGAATTTCTACTACAACAGAATACTTGGCTAACAAATAAAATAGATTATATACAAAATAGGGAAAGAAGAACAAACATAAGAATTTTTGGTATTCCAGAGAAGTCTGAGGGAGAGGACATCATCTCATTCTTGAATTCTTGGTTACCTGAAATGTTAGAGCTGAAAGAAGGTTTATCCTATGGAATTGAGAGAGCACATAGGGCTATTGGAAAACCACTTCCTATTTCACCTAATTCATCTCCAAAATCTGTAGTGGTTAAATTTCTGTCATTTATGGGCAAAGAACTGGTCTTGAGATCCACATGGAGGAAAAGTCCACTTACTTACAAGCAATCCCAAATAAGATTTGATAATGACTTTTCATCAAGAGTATTGGAACAAAGAAAGAAAACTTGGCTCTTAGTGAAATTCCTAAAACAAAACAAAATAAAGGCACAACTTATATACCCTGCCAAAATCAAAATTTACCATAACAATGACATGAGAACTTTTAATAACATTGAAGAAGCTACTTCCTTCATTAAAAATAACAATATAACCTCACTACCAGAAGAAATGGATTGGTCAAATTCTACTTCCTTAAAGAGAACCTCAGGAAAGAATACTTGGACTGATTTGAGAAAGAAAAAACAAAAGACTGATATTAAGAACATTGATACTACAAATTCTCTCAAAGCATAAACTAAGGTATGACTCTCATAGATAGCCTTTATTTCATGAATTTCTTATTCTATTCACTTTAGACATATAAATAGTTTTTAAAAGTATCATCATTTATATGTTAATGTAATAACATAGTTGGGGAATTGATAGAGTTATGGTGTCTGAGTTATAGATTTTTATTTGCTTGGATAGTTTATTCGGAAGTTTTCTCTAGTTAAACTCTCATTCATAGAGCATTAGTATCTTAAGAAATGTAAATGTTATCTCAAACTTACTAACATGACCATTACTATTCACTGTGGTAAAATTCTCATAGTTTAAATTCAACTTTTTATAATGTGTCTTAAAATAAACACTTCTTGAATTTTTTGCCATTTTCCCACAAGTATAAGAGAAAACGTTAAAAAAAATCCGCTTACTAGCAGTTTAAAATTCTAAAGAGCCGTTAGCAGCTAAAACTGCTTTAAAATATAACCTCAAGGTCTCTAGTCATGTTATTGCTTCTTAATCTTCACTAAAATGGTCTGGCATTCTATTTGTTATATCTGAAACATGTTGCAGGTTGAATTGATAGAACACCTTTTTAGTCTGTGAATTGTGTGCTTCGCACACTCCCACAGTGGTTATCTTGACAGTCAAAATGATAAAACGAACATTGATCTGAACTGCAGTCTTTTTGTAGATTAATTTCTACTGCAGCAACAGGATCTCTGAATCATAGATTGGATGATAGTTAAAGAGTGGGAAGGAAAATGTATTATATAGTGCAAAAAGCACAGATTGTTCCTGTTTCCTTTCTTCAAAATGTTATTCAATGCTTGTCTTCTTTGTGAAAACGTCTTGTATCTGACAGCTGATTTTACACAAGGGCAGTTTAGTCTCTTTCATGGTATTGTGTTTTAGTGTAAGTTATCTTGTGGGAGCTGCTTTGCTTGTGGGATTGGCTGTTAATGTATGTGAAGACTAAATTTAGTTATACTTAAGATCCATTCTACATACATTTATTAGAAACTCCCTCCTCACTGCCAAAGTAGCTCCATAAACATAAAAGTTAATGTCATGTGTGTTTATCATTAATCGCTGTTTGCTTTGAGCGGTAAGATTTAAAGAATACTCAGTCAGAAAATTTATATGAATACTAGGGAAATAACAGCTGAACACATGACAAATACCATTAATAATTATTACACTGTTGTCTTAACTGAGGAAGAGGCAAAATCTAATCTAATCTAGCAACTGTGAACTGCTCTCTAATGAAAGGCACTTGATTAATGCTGTTAGTGATGTGCATAAGAACTGTAATTACACTTCAATTCTGAAAGGAAGGTAAAAGAATTCTAGTGCTAAAAGAAAAACTATTATTCAATTACTGGTTATTTCTAATGTAAAGGTAACCTCACTCAAAAGCATCTTATCTTGATTATTTTGAAATGGCTAAACCTACAGAAATACATCTAATGAAGGCACTTGGTTCTCTGAAATAATTGCTAGTGCAGGGTATGTTATTATACATATTCAGGTAGAAAAAAATGTATAAAGGTATTCTCAGAAGAATTCTATAGCTATGTATACAAAATAAATGTGAAGATAGGTAATGTCTAATAGACATAGTACTTCTGTTGTCAGCTGGCGTGCAGTAAATATATCAATAACTGGGTCACAGGATGCCTTGTATGCAAGACATAGCTCACCTATTAGCAGCCTGTAGAACTCATAGTAAAGTGATATGGCTCTCAGTCGGTCCATGTAGAACATTTTGATTAGGCACTGCTTTCTTATAGTAAGGTATTTTTTGTGGGCATTTCAGTTTACGTGTCTGGACAAATTCAAATTGAAGGGGGCATTATAATCAATGACTGGCTAAATGAATGGCTAGGTAATACTCAGGTCAACTCTTAGAGAGTGTATTTTTAATGTGGCAGCTACTAGGGATACAAATAAGTGTTTCAATACACACTAAAACTGCTGAGGAATTAATGAATTAAAGCAGAAAGTCTCCGGCACAATAAAGGTTTTCCTTGTATCAGTGAAGGCAGGCAGACCACTCGAGGAAGTAGCAAACACTTTTTATCCATAAACTCACATAAACGAACAAAAACAAGAACAAAAGCAGAGGTCGAGCCTCCTGTTACGGAGACTTCATCAGAATAACCTTTACATCTCGACCATTCATTTTATATGTTCATCTTTTTCATTAATTGGCAATCATTGAATTAACGCTATCTGCATTAAAGCCATAACACCACATAAAAGCACACTGAATTCTACTATTTGTGAATGTCAGTCTGTTTTAAAAAAAACATATTAAATGTTAAATACTAAGTATTTGATTAATATGTAGTCATTCCTAATACAAACAAACAGAAAAAAACAGAAAAAACACACAGAGTGCTGCTTAGAGGAAGCTTACATTATATTTAAAATACATGTCCTAAATTAAGTTATTAATGCATTAACATTCTTGTGTATGTGTTCTTGTATGTATTCTTAACAAACTTTCAAAGGACCAATTTCTAAAATTCCAAGAATACATGTTTGTAAATACAAACATAACCCTATCAAGACAATGTAAACCATGTATACAATCTAAACCATCTAAAACTCCCCACGAACCACACAATACCAGGAGTGCCTTGAAGATATACTTAATAAAATATACTTTAAGGATGGATGTATGGGTATCCTTTGTATAACTAGAGTGTAAACATAAACATAGAAAAAAACCCCGTAACCCCACTAAAAAAGAGTGGAGTAAGTATTATGATACTTTTTTCTTTTGTTGTTTGAAAAGTATTTAAAGTTAAAAAATATATAAAATTCTTAAAATTCTTAAAAATAATCCAATGAATTGGAACCTGTTTTATGTATTTTAAAAATTTTTTGTAATTTAAATGTATCCTCTTATTCAATAAATAAATAAGTGGACAAAAAATATATATATGTTTGTCACCATACTATTTAATAAATATATAAACAAATAATTCAATGCATTTATATAAATATAAATATACGCATAAATACAAATATAAATAAATATACAGGAATAAATATTTAGTATGAGTGAATAAATATCATATATTAAATATTGTGTAATAAATATTAAATAGTAAATTATTAAAATAATAAATATATTGAATTATTAAGTTAATAAATTATTTGAATTATTGCACATTAATCAATATTTTGTTATTTTAGGGTCTGCGGCCAATATTTTAAGTGCTGGGACAATAGAGATGTGGTCATTTAAACCTTTATCACAACATGCGTCTAATTTTAACTGCCAGATCATTTCTCTGTATTCTACCTTAGTCTCCCAATCACCTCCTCGCTCCAAGTGTCCTACCACCTCAAGAACCCAGAATTTGAAGTCAGCTTTTTCACATTTCATAGCGTGTCTGTATAAAGCATTATTCTTATTACGTCTATTAATGTCTCTAGTATGTTCGTAAATTCTATTTTTCAATTTTCTTTCTGTTTTCCCAACATAGTAGCTTTCACATTATTTACAAAATACTAAGTAAACCACCCCTTTTGTATAACAACTACTATAATGTTTAGATGTTAATTTGAAGGGAATACTAGATATACTAACTTCCTTGTTCTCATAGATATAGGAGCATTGGGCACACCTACCACACTTAAAAGTTCCGTGTTTCCTACTGGCACCTTCCACATAAATCCCTTTTCTTTCTATAATATTTTTTATATTAAAATTTCTTCTAAAACTAAATTTCAAATTATTCTTAAAAACCTCAGTTCTAGGAGCAACATTTTTAAACATGTCCCATATTTCATTCAAACTTCTCTTAAACCAGCCCGTACCATAAAAATAGATTGTAGTTAAATACGGTGTGAACTTTAATTCATCAACATGGCTGTTATCAACTGAATTCTCAATAACCTCAATTTCCTGGTTTAAAAGCGGTGTATATTTTTTAGTATTTCTCCCTAAAACAACATATTCCTTAACTGAGTTAATAAGTTCCATAGGGTACCCCCTTTCTTTAAATAGGCCTTCTAGAAACGTAATTTCTTTCATAAATTCAACGTTATCTGAAATCATTCTGGCCATCCTAATCATCTGGCCCTTAACTATATTTTTCTTTAACTGTTTTGGGTGGTCACTGTTGTAATGTAAATAGGCATTTGAGAAGTGTTCTTTCCTATATATATTGGATTTATAGCATTTATTTGTCCTATCCTTAATAAGCCTAATATCCAAAAAATGTGTTTCATCAGTATCAATTTTGTGTGTAAATTTCAAAAATGACGTTGTATTATTGATATATCCTGTAAACACATCTATTTCTTGCCTTGTTCCTTTCCATAGGATAAAAATATCATCCAAAAACCTATAATATTCAACTATATGCTGGTTATATTCTGTATTAAAAATAAATTCCCTTTCCCAATATAACATAATGGTATTAGCAAATATAGGGCACAGGCTGACCCCATGGCCCTCCTTCTTTCTGGTGATAATAATCACCCTCAAAGTATATAAAATTGTATTTTAAAACAAGTTCCATGTTTAATAAAACATTTCTAAAATCTAATGGTGTAAGCCAATCCATTTCCGATAATATCTTCTCAAACCACTCCATCCCAATGGTTTGGGGAATAACAGAAAATAGTTCCTTAACATCAATAGTGATAAAGAACCCATTTTCCAAATAGGCACATTTTCCTATTTTACTTAAAAAGTCCCATGAATCCTTTAATATGTGTTTCCATTTAGAATATATAGGTTTTGTCATGGAATCTACATATATGGCCATAGGCTGGGTTTTTGAACCTTGAGAGGCAACTATGGGTCTTAAAGGAGGGTCAAGTGTGGATGTGTGTACCTTTGGTATTCCAAAAATACCTGGTATGACCGGTTTTTTTACATTGAAATAATTATATAATGGTAAATCTATTAAACCAGTTAATAAATTATCCTCAATAACAATATCTATTTTCTTATACTGTATATTGATCTCATTTTTGGTAATAAGACTGTAATTCTCATCCTTATCCAGTATCTCCTTCATTTTTCTAATATAATCCCAGGTTTCCATCAAAACCACACCCCCTCCTTTATCCGGCTTCATCACCCTTAACTCCCTGTTGTTACTCAAATCCTGTAGTAACTTTCCTTCTTCTATACTTAAATTACTTTTCTTTGTTATATTGGCCCTATATTCTCTCCTAATTCTATCCATAACACATCGTTCAAAGCTTAATATTTCATGCTGCAATGGTGGGTTCCAAGTACTATGTCTAACAAACTTATTTTTATTATTACAATTGTTATTATTATTATTATTATTGTTGTTGCTTAAAGATTCATAATTAATATGTTTGAGGTTTAATTTCCTTGTAAATAATTTAACATCTAACATAAGCTTTTCCACACTAGGCTGTTTAGCCGGTACAAAAGAAAATCCTTTAGTGAATAATTCAAAGTGACATGGTTTAATCTCAATGTCAGTGTAATTAAAGATGTTAAATTTATTGTATGAATAAATAATCTGCTTCCCACCATCTGTGCGGTCCAAGGATTTAGATTCACATTGCACCATGTCATAGTCTGTGCTAATTACTACAGGATTTGAGTAACAACAGGGAGTTAAGGGTGATGAAGCCGGATAAAGGAGGGGGTGTGGTTTTGATGGAAACCTGGGATTATATTAGAAAAATGAAGGAGATACTGGATAAGGATGAGAATTACAGTCTTATTACCAAAAATGAGATCAATATACAGTATAAGAAAATAGATATTGTTATTGAGGATAATTTATTAACTGGTTTAATAGATTTACCATTATATAATTATTTCAATGTAAAAAAAACGGTCATACCAGGTATTTTTGGAATACCAAAGGTACACAAATCCACACTTGACCCTCCTTTAAGACCCATAGTTGCCTCTCAAGGTTCAAAAACCCAGCCTATGGCGATATACGTAGATTCCATGACAAAACCTATATATTCTAAATGGAAACACATATTAAAGGATTCATGGGACTTTTTAAGTAAAATAGGAAAATGTGCCTATTTGGAAAATGGGTTCTTTATCACTATTGATGTTAAGGAACTATTTTCTGTTATTCCCCAAAACATTGGGATGGAGTGGTTTGAGAAGATATTATCGGAAATGGATTGGCTTACACCATTAGATTTTAGAAATGTTTTATTAAACATGGAACTTGTTTTAAAATACAATTTTATATACTTTGAGGGTGATTATTATCACCAGAAAGAAGGAGTGGCCATGGGGTCAGCCTGTGCCCCTATATTTGCTAATACCATTATGTTATATTGGGAAAGGGAATTTATTTTTAATACAGAATATAACCAGCATATAGTTGAATATTATAGGTTTTTGGATGATATTTTTATCCTATGGAAAGGAACAAGGCAAGAAATAGATGTGTTTACAGGATATATCAATAATACAATGTCATTTTTGAAATTTACACACAAAATTGATACTGATGAAACACATTTTTTGGATATTAGGCTTATTAAGGATAGGACAAATAAATGCTATAAATCCAATATATATAGGAAAGAACACTTCTCAAATGCCTATTTACATTACAACAGTGACCACCCAAAACAGTTAAAGAAAAATATAGTTAAGGGCCAGATGATTAGGATGGCCAGAATGATTTCAGATAACGTTGAATTTATGAAAGAAATTACGTTTCTAGAAGGCCTATTTAAAGAAAGGGGGTACCCTATGGAACTTATTAACTCAGTTAAAGAATACGTTGTTTTAGGGAGAAATACTAAAAAATATACACCGCTTTTAAACCAGGAAATTGAGGTTATTGAGAATTCAGTTGATAACAGCCATGTTACGACTGTTGATGAATTAAAGTTCACACCGTATTTAACTACAATCTATTTTTATGGTACGGGCTGGTTTAAGAGAAGTTTGAATGAAATATGGGACATGTTTAAAAATGTTGCTACTAGAACTGAGGTTTTTAAGAATAATTTGAAATTTAGTTTTAGAAGAAATTTTAATATAAAAAATATTATAGAAAGAAAAGGGATTTATGTGGAAGGTGCCAGTAGGAAACACGGAACTTTTAAGTGTGGTAGGTGTGCCCAATGCTCCTATATCTATGAGAACAAGGAAGTTAGTATATCTAGTATTCCCTTCAAATTAACATCTAAACATTATAGTAGTTGTTATACAAAAGGGGTGGTTTACTTAGTATTTTGTAAAGAATGTGAAAGCTACTATGTTGGGAAAACAGAAAGAAAATTGAAAAATAGAATTTACGAACATACTAGAGACATTAATAGACGTAATGAGAATAATGCTTTATACAGACACGCTATGAAATGTGAAAAAGCTGACTTCAAATTCTGGGTTCTTGAGGTGGTAGGACACTTGGAGCGAGGAGGTGATTGGGAGACTAAGGTAGAATACAGAGAAATGATCTGGCAGTTAAAATTAGATGCATGTTGTGATAAAGGTTTAAATGACCACATCTCTATTGTCCCAGCACTTAAAATATTGGCCGCAGACCCTAAAATAACAAAATATTGATTAATGTGCAATAATTCAAATAATTTATTAACTTAATAATTCAATATATTTATTATTTTAATAATTTACTATTTAATATTTATTACACAATATTTAATATATGATATTTATTCACTCATACTAAATATTTATTCCTGTATATTTATTTATATTTGTATTTATGCGTATATTTATATTTATATAAATGCATTGAATTATTTGTTTATATATTTATTAAATAGTATGGTGACAAGCATATATATATTTTTTGTCCACTTATTTATTTATTGAATAAGAGGATACATTTAAATTACAAAAAATTTTTAAAATACATAAAACAGGTTCCAATTCATTGGATTATTTTTAAGAATTTTAAGAATTTTATATATTTTTTAACTTTAAATACTTTTCAAACAACAAAAGAAAAAAGTATCATAACACTTACTCCACTCTTTTTTATAGGGGTTACGGGTTTTTTTTCTATGTTTATGTTTACACTCTAGTTATACAAAGGATACCCATACGTCCATCCTTAAAGTATATTTTATTAAGTATATCTTCAAGGCACTCCTGGTATTGTGTGGTTCGTGGGGAGTTTTAGATGGTTTAGATTGTATACATTGTTTACATTTTCTTGATAGGGTTATGTTTGTATTTACAAACATGTATTCTTGGAATTTTAGAAATTGGTCCTTTGAAAGTTTGTTAAGAATACATACAAGAACACATACACAAGAATGTTATTGCATTAATAACTTAATTTAGGACATGTATTTTAAATATAATGTAAGCTTCCTCTAAGCAGCACTCTGTGTTTTCTTCTGTTTTTTTGTATTAGGAATGACTACATATTAATCAAATACTTAGTATTTAACATTTAATATAGTTCTTTTAAAACGGACTGACATTCACAAATAGTAGAATTCAGTGTGCTTTTATGTGGTGCTATGGCTTTAATGCAGATGGCGTTAATTCAATGATTGCCAATTAATGAAAAAGATGAACATATAAAATGAATGGTCGAGATGTAAAGGTTATTCTGATGAAGTCTCCGTAACAGAAGTAATCGACCTCTGCTTTTGTTCTTGTTTTTGTTCGTTTATGTGAGTTTATGGATTAAAAGTGTTTGCTACTTCCTCGAGTGGTCTGCCTGCCTTCACTGATACAAGGAAAACCTTTATTGTGCCGGAGACTTTCTGCTTTATTTCATGTGTGTTTTTGCTTTTTGAATTAATGAATTATATTGTAGGTACTTTTGCTTTATTTGGCTCAAAATCTAGATTCAATCAGGAATGATTATGACCATAAGAGACACAAATGAGTTGCAGCCTTCTTTAAATAAGACTAGAACATAGAGACAAAACAGAGAAAGAACTAGAGAGTGGGAAGGAAATGCCATCCCAAAAATGAAGATAGTCACTGTAGTACATATTCCATATGTTATCGCACTTGGTAAGAACAGAGATACAAATGTTATTAACGTCAACCAAAGGAGTTGCCTTTCGAAAAAGGGAAACGCTATTTATAAAAGGTTAAACTTCTACTGTGTCAAATGTTTTGGAAGAAAATAACTACTTACTTAAATCAATGATTAGAAGAATTAAGTGCCTATATTTGTGTGGAATGGCCAAGTAATCAATACTTGAGGCAAATATCATACAGTTAGTTTATAGTTGCACTTGCTTGGATAAATGATGAAAAAAAAAGGGAAAAGAAATGGAAAAGAATAAAATAAATAAAATAATTTCTTTGGTCCGACATTACTTAGACTAATAATGCATGTTTGTAGTCTGATATTGGGTTAGAAAGATAGGGGTGGGGAAAAAGAAGCAGTGCTCTTTCGTATGGGTTTAGTTTGGAAGTTTAGGTGGGAAAGTTAGTAATTATTATTGTCAAGTGTAGGTACAGAAATTTTAATGCTATTGAAAAACGAACAAACATAGAAAAATAAAAACTGTGCATATAAGTTAGAGCCACTGTCAGAGAAGCAGCAACAGACTGGTACACAGTAATCACATTCTGTTTATGGTGTTCACAGGCATCTTTGTTTCTTCCTTAATCTAAATGGCAATAATTATAAGATTCTAACTAGATTCCTGCCATGTCAAATGTTAAGTGAATCTCAAAAAAAAAAATGGAGGAAAAAAAAAAAAAGAAAAAACACATAAGAGGTGAGAGGCTTTACATGATTACTAAATCTTAAACATTTCAGAAAGAAGTGAGGGCACTTTGGGAAGTTAAACTATATGTAGCAAAAGGTATAGTGAGGGACCAACCGGCCTGTCCTATGATACATTCTAAATAGACAATGTAATCCATGGTTTGATATCTGTGGAAGGGAAAGGTGGAAGACCTTAAACTATTAGACGGTCAAGATAGTCAGTTATCTCTCCTTCTCAATCTTCTAGAATCTTCTAGAATAATATTTATGAAGTGATTTCAATCAGTTTTATCCATTTTGACTTGTATTTCAAGATATAAACAGATTGTGTTAATCATATGTAACCACAGAATCAACTGCTATTGAATATAAGGTATTAGTTAGCCTTTAAGTTGAATATGTTACATACTTATATACTTACTTATATATACAATAAACCTGAATATGTTATTTACTAAAGAATAAGTCATGAATTATTCTCAATTGGAAAATGGATATTACTAAAAAAAAACAAAGAAGAATGTATTGCTATTGCTATCATAAATTTAAGATTATTATTACTTGGACATTTAATTATAACCAGATGATGGAGCAGAAATGTCCACACAAACAGTGAACTAATCTATGTATCCTAAGTGAAATGTTTTGAATTTGAACATATGAATTTATTTATGTATATGAACTTTACAGTTATACTAAATGAGTTTTAAATTGGTAATTTAAATGATATAAAGCTCTTCATTAATAAGTTAATATTTAAGCTAAAGGTTTATGCTCTGCACTCATATTGTAAGATGTTAATAGAGTGAAGTATAAAGAAAACATTAAATCATTACTTTTATTGTTTCTACCATAGAAATAAATGACTCATTCCTATGTGATTGTTAACATATTTGGCATGACTAAAATATCTATTGTAAATGAAAATAAGCATAAATGTGTTCAGAATTTTAATTCTAGATGTGATATATTAACTGTATAACTGAATTAGAAGGAATAATACATTAAAAAAATTAAGATGAAACTCACTTTCAATAACAATTTAATAATTTCATTGAACGCTCTCTCATTTGTTCAAATAGTAACTTATCTTTCTTTAAACAAATTTATTGTATTATTTATTGCATTATAAATTTTCTAAAAATCTGGCTTATACTGTTTCTTATATTGACAAAATATACAAGTACTATGATAGATAAAAGGTTTTGTTAGTCTAAAGAACATTTGTAATAAAGAAACATACTTGAAGTTTGAAGGAAATAAGAACAGATATTATTAAAACTGTAATTTTAACACTTTTTTTACTGAGTAAAAGTTGTTATAGATATTAAAACACTCACTGATTACTTCATACCTATAAACATATAATATGTTACAAATCTTCCCACATGCTTAATACTATGAAATACTTCTATTGTTACCAATTCTTAAATTCATATAAAATAGAAATTATTAGAATCTTATATTGGCTTTGAATATTTCATCCCCATACTATCCTTATTAAAAAAGTAATACTAATCCAAATATCACTTTAACTCTAAGTAAAAGGTTAATTACTTTGATGAGCTGATTTTTTAAAGAATATGGTTTCAGTGTTTGAAATGCTCTTTTACTAAATTTAAATATTTTTAGATAGCTTCAGGATTTCAATAAATGGAGCTCAACCTTGCATATCGTTTTCCATGCTGTTGGCAAACTTGAGGGATAATCTGATTGAACTCACTATTTCACTCAGATTAGGAGTGCTAATCACTCCATGTTTGTGGAATCGTTTAGTAAAATTATTATTTATTCAAATAAAATGTGTCATTACTTCATTATTCATTCTCTACTTTATTTGGCCCAAATTGAAATAATTGTTAAATTATCAAAGAAAGACGTTCATTCAATTTGCAATACTCTTTAATAAAAGTATATTTTCACAAATCTTCAACAATGAAAGAACTTTAACAATGTCTCTTTCCAAACTTATAATAGAAAAATGGCAGACATAACATTGCTTTCTTTAAATATCAATGGTTTAAATAGTCCAATGAAAAGATCAAATTTACTACGATATCTAAAATTACAAAAAGCACAAGTTATATTCCTACAAGAGTCTCATTTTAAAACTGATGATAATTTTACTTGGATACCTAATAACTACTCCTCAGATTATTCACAACTATGAAAATAAAGAGGGGCTATTATCAATTGTAATAATAAGATTTCAGAATAGAATTTGGACACTGGTAAACTTATATTGGATTCCTGGAATAGGAATATCCACAGTTAAAAAGCAAATGGAACTAATTAATAAGGTAAATAAGGGTATATTAATAATACGAGGAGACTTTAACTGTATTCTAGATAACTCAGAGACAACTAATAAAAGAAATATTTGCCTCACTTCCACAGGAAAATATCTCAAGAAATAGACAGAAAACTTAAAATTAACTGATACATTTAATTTTAAAGAATCTAACTCTTTATTGTTTTCACATCGTGATTACAGATTCAACACTAAAACAAGAATAGATAAAATATTTATATCTCCAGATTTAAATAGGAAAATAAAAAAATTTTCTATTATTCCATGTCCTCTCTCCGATCATAACTCTCTAATCCTTACATTTCAAATAGATTTTAAAAGACTAAATTTCACTTCAAGAATACCAGCTTATATTACTAAATTAAAACAATTTAAGCCATGGTTAGACTCAGAAATTCAATATTTTTTAAAAACAAATTGCACTGATGATACAAATAATATAATATTATGGGATACTTTAAAGACCTTTTTATATGGTGAAATTATATCCTGGTTCAAAAACAAAACAAAAGAATGGGAATCAGAATTGCATAACATCCAAAAAAAAAAATAGAAATTAATACAAACACCTCTGATGTAAGAAGTCTTCAGGCAAATAAAAAAAAGAAATTGAGGAATTAAATAAAAAAAATATAATGAAATCCTAACTCATAAGACGAATTTGGCACTGGAAAATTTTAAATTTAGTTCACACTCAGTATCTCCAAAACACTTACACAACTTAGCATTGACAATAAAAAAGCAAAATATGGAAAATAATATTACAAATATTGTCCATGAAGGGAAAGGTAATAAAAAAGTGTCAGACATAACTGATATTTTAGAAGCTTTTAAAGTTCATTATGCTAACCATTATGGGAATAATAAAAATAAATCTAATTTCATAGGATTAAAAACAGCACTACCGTAATAAATAAAATATCTGAAAAATTAAAAATCGATATTGAAAAACAAATCTCTCACAAATAAATAAATGACAAAATTAAAGAGAGCAAAAATAACAAATCACCAGGAATAGATGGTATAATAAAGGAATTATATAAGATATTTCCAAATTCAGCAATTTATTTGCTTCATAGGACTCCAAACAAAGTACAAGTTCAAAACATAATTCCACTATCCTGGAGGTATTCATTAAATACTCCAATAAAAAAGAGAACAAGGATTCTTTCCTCTGTAGTTCATAAAGACCAATTTCCTTACTCAATAATGATTACAAAATATTTAAGATTATATTAGTTAATAGAATTAAAAAAATCCTTGACCTAAGTCATAAATGAAGATCAAACAGGTTTTATTTATGGTAGGCATACTTATGGCAATATAGGGATAATCTAGAAGCTTTCGTAATTACATTATATATAGAAAAAGCCTTTGATTCAGTGAATTGGGATTATTTATTTAAAATCTTAGAACTTTTTGAGTTTCCTTTAAATTTTATTAATTTGATAAAGAATATATACAAAGATAATTTGGCCTATGTAAAGTTGGGTCCATTCACATCAGAAGCCTTCAAAATAACTAAGGGTACTAAACAAGGTTGCCCTATGTCTTCCATCCTATTTGCCTTATCAATAGAACTATTTGCAATAACAATACGTAGAGATTCAAAAATTAAAGGATTAAATATTTATAATCAATTGAATTCTAAGATTATGTTGTTTGCTGATGATATATTATTCATTTTATCTCCAAATGAAGAATCCATACAGGAGTTCGAAATACAAGTGGAATTTTTTTTTCTTAATTCTGGTCTTTGTTTCAATAAATCCAAATCAAAGCATATCCTACTAAACAGAAAGGGGGCCTTTCACCTGAGAGAATGTCATATACTTGGAGAAAGAGTCTCTTCTTTAGAATATTTAGGAATTATTATATCTGATAAAATAAATACTACTCTGACTCTAAATTATAATAAAATTTTAAGCTCAACACGAACACATATAGAAAATTGGAATAAATTAAATTTAAAATTTGATGATAGATTACAGTTAATAAAAATGATATTACTTCCAAAAATAAATTATATAGCTCAAGCTATACCCATAATTCCAAATAAAAAATTATAAAATAAATAAATAAAATTCTTTTAAATTTTCTGTGGTATCCAGAAAAGAACATAATTGCTTTTTCTCATCATATTAGGCCATGGGAATTAGGAGGAATTAACTTACCAGATATAGAGACATACATCAAAGCCTCTATCTTTAAATTAGTTTTGAATTGGATAAACCCAAACTTCTCTTCTGCCTAGAAAATTTTGCATATGGTTATTTTCTTAAATGAAAACAAATTAACAAAAAATGTATCTTTGAGTAATCACAAGAATATATTTTGGCACATATTATGTATTAATTTTCAAAATAATACTTCAAAACCCACCAATCTAACATATTTAAATTATATCTATAATTTATTTAGAACTTTCATAAACTCCAATGTTAACATAAAACTATGGTTTGAATTATTAATTCAATTTAATATCTCAAAAAAATTATAAATAAAATTCATGATAACACACTTATTAATTGGGAATCTAAAAACTTTATATGCTGGATCAAATGTATAAACAACCTCAAAGTATTAAGTAGTCATCAAGTCATAAATGAATTTGATATAACAAATGTAGATTGGATACATCTCCAAAAATTGTTACTTTATTCTAAAAATCTATGCAGAATTATTAATGATTCACCCTTTAAATCTAAACCAAAATTCATAAACTATGTATATGAATTGATCTATAACAATTATAACTGGTCAAATTCAATCTCTAAATTATATAAAATTTGAATATTCTATAAGATTAAAACTGATCAAAACATCTGGAATTTTATAACTAAAGGTTTATCAACAGATCTTTCAAATGATTGTAAAAATAACTTATTATATTCCATCAAACTAACTTCTAATGTTCAAACTTGGAGAATTTTTACTTGGAAATTTTTGCATAGAGTCATTTACACTCCTAGCAAAATAGCTAAATTCAATTCTGCACAAAATGTTATTTGTTGGAGATGTTCTTTAAGATGTGAAGCAGATTGGCTACATATTTTTTTTGACTGCATTAAAAAATATTGGGATGAAATTGGCAAATTTCTTCAAGCCATTTTTACTGATTCATTTGTCTTGACAAAATCTCTAATTTTCCTGAATGTTAATGAAACCGTAATAATGAATAAAAAAAATCAATATCTTTTATGGACTATTTTGGCTGTAGCCAGAAAGTGTATCACAAGGAAATGGAAATCCACTACCTTTCCATGCTTTAAAGACTTTTTGTTCTTACTAAAAGTGTCTGCCACACAAGGAGATAAAAGTCAAGGAAGAAAGAATTTTTTTCCCAGAAGATGGACAAATAACCCTTGGAACAAAATACTTTCACTTATTGAAATGACACAAATGGATACAGTATCCATCATATGAGATCAAAGAGACATAGAATTTTGTTGATTTGTGAACATTTTTTTTTCTTTTCATCTATTGCATGTCCTTTTTTCTTTTTTCTTTTTCTCATTGGGCCACTTGTAAATATTGTAAATAATGTTATTGTTCTATTCATTATTATTGAATTGTAATCTAAATTTACTGTTTTTCTTCATAAACAAAATAAAAATTATTTGAGTAAAAAAAAGACTATAAAGACTTATAATCTGTTTAAATTAATCTCAAGAAATAAAACATATAATAAATAATGTAGTACATATCTGTTTATGTAATATTAATAAAATTATCTACCAAACATCTGTAGACTATTTGATCACTTAAACACTGATATAATCAAATCTTTAGAATTAAAAGTAAAACAGAATGGAGCATAAATGGAAGAAGTAATCTTTGAGACTTTGGAGATGATAAGCAATCTATATTTACCAGTCTATTATGCAATAAGAAAGTTAATGCATTTGTAAAAAAAACAACTTATTGCTCATTTCAGATGTGTAATTTTACTTGCTTGTCTTCTGCATGATCATGGCCGGCTTTAAGGATAAACATATGGACTACTCCCGAGTCCATGAGAGCATCATGTGTCTTGATGTCTGGGCAAAAAAAAAATGAAAAAGGGGGTTTGGGGTTTAAACAAATTAACAAAATTAACAGGACTGGTAGGAAACATTGGAGTGATCACTGGGAAATAACATTTGAGTATTTGTTGAGTGGGAGATGACTATATCTGGGTTTCAGAGCATATTAGTTTAAAGTGGTGTGACATAGTGAATGCATTTGGCAAATGCAAAAGGTTAGCTGGAAGTGTATTTTTTTTGGGGGGGCATAACTCTCAACCATCAACTGTCCCTGATTTTTACTTAAAATGTTGCAATGTTCATCAACAGGGTTGTTGTTTAGAGATACAAGTGTGAGGATGTCATGCCTAAATTCAACCATTACATTTATAGTCTTATTATGCTTCAGAAAATGCATGTAAAATGCATCTTTTTTTTCAGTCACCTTTCTGAGTAATAATAACTTTTAAATCTGTCTTGGATTTGAGTAATTTGTTCCCTGATTATTGCTTGCTTTTTGAAGTAGTCTCCTTTGAAATGAATAAAATTGAATCCAGAGATATTTTGTACCCAAGGTACTCCAGAAATGTCTGTAAGACAAAATACCTCCTCCTATGTGATACATTGGCAAGCTACAAATCATATTCAATTGCAACTTGGATCTGTGGATGGGACACAGAATATTTACCTCAGGACTGCTCCCTGTACTACTAATGGACAGAGGCAGCTCCTAAATGCATTGTCTAATGTACGGGTCCCCTCAAATTATCTATGGTAAGATCCCAGTTATCTTATTAGGGGTAATATATCATTTTTGACCACGGGATGGGTATGGCCAATATCAAAACAAATGGCATAGATTAATTTGAGCACAAAAAGGGAAATCAGCTAGGTTTAAAATGGCCTGCAAGGGCAGCTAGCCTAGTACTTACCTATGAACCTATGTACATTTGTCATGCTGAATAATATGTACATGTTATATAATTCTAATAAAAACTCTGAATTGGTTTTAATATTATAAGAGACTATACCTCATGTTTGTATATCACCCTCCATATGAAGAATACCAAAACATCTTGGACTCAATTTTCTTAGTAAACTAATTCTTAAAAATGTATGTATTACTGTGTTTGGTGAAACAAATCTGCTGTTTAATAGGATCAGAAAACACCTGAAGCTTATAATGCCTTTAATGTTTCATTATATTAATTTCAAATTGGTCTCTCCTCTCCCAGTCCCAACCCTCTTAGGAAATCCATCTTATTCTCTATCAGAAATGAAGGAACAATAAAAGCTTGGATACTCCTCCTCTTACTTGCAAAATAACTTAGTATAAATAGCCGTAATAAATCCAGTGATGTGCCATATGGAAAAATCCTTAGAGTTTATGTAACTATATCTGTTTTAGATTTCAGATTTAAGGATATTTCCACATGCCATTTTATGTAACTTTCTGATGAAATTATATAAGCATTTATGTATTTATTATATTTCAATTTGCAGGCGTTATTTTGGTGTACTTCTTTTGTACAAGCTGTTTACTATCTAATTATGTTACCTTTACTCATAATTGTCCTCTGGTATTTTATCCCTTTTCATGTAACCTGCATTTCTTTAGTCCCCCATCATAGAGCACTTTGAATGTCAGCTCTCACTTCCCTTCATTGTTAGTCATAAAGTAGCATTATCAGAGTTTGCAGTAAGTGCATTTACTTCTGACTCTCAAATGTTATTATTTTATTAATATTACATAAAGAATTTTTCTTCTCCTGTGCATGTGCATAGTATTCAAATGAAATTCACCAATTTTATCATTTCTAATACCATAATTAATCTTAGATATAAATAAAATTGTACTCTTTTCTGTCTAGCTTAAATGTAAACTTTTGATTATTACATATTATTGTTCTAATTTGTGTTTCATATCAACATGGGAAGATGACAGTTCATTACATCCACAAGCTGCTAACCCCATGCCTTCTCCTAATTTCTCATATTTCCTAGTCCCTCGAGACTATCCTAGCCAACAACAAAATGTCTAAGTCACTCTTTCCCACTGATATATACAGTTGGGGCTGGTAACAATACAATGTGTTATCATTTAGTGTAGTCTAAGTAAACCACACATTGGAAATAACATAATGCATAATATTACTATAACTTTTCTATTTCCAGTCCTTCTATTGTAAATAAACATTTTAAAAAGTTATTTTGAATATGTTTCTGACATATACCCATGACAGTTTGATTCCCTTCTCTCATCACCACAACTGTGATTCATTCACTTCTTCTTTCACAAATGTCAGCACTGAACCTTGAAATCTTCAGAGACCTGGACTATCACCAAGCAGCTCAAGAAGCAGGCAAGAAGGTTTCACATGCAACCTGTGAAAGGAATGTGTTAAAAAAAGTACAAACAAAACATAGTTGCTAATACAGTTAACACTGCTACTCACCATACTATTTAGATCTAACATTCACTTAACCATATAATACACAAAATTAATAAAAACAAATACAATTCTTATGTTATATAGGGTTAAAGTTTCCAAGTCTTAAAAATTGTAACTTATTGACCAGACAGCTATACCCTTTATCATTTAACAATGTATATGAGATATATCTAAACATTTACTATATATATATATATATATATATATATATATATATATATATATATATATAAATTAAAATGTAACATTCCCAGACATTTAATACGCTTATATTAAAGCACATAGACATACTTAAATATGGTTTGAAGCACATAATCCTAAATAAATCCTTTACTTAAAGTATAAATCTGTTGCTTCAATAAACTAAAATCATATAATCAAAAAATAAAAGTCACTTGTTTATAAGTTTTTTAGCTTTGGAAGTACTTTGTACTCTGTTTCATGAGGGATGAATTATTTCACCCCATTTCTTCAGTGTTGTTAAAAATGTTATTTTTATGAACAAATGCAGATGTCTCATTCCAGTGTATCAAATATATTGATTCCTTCAAGATGGAAGATTTTTGTAATTACAGGAAATAATATGGTAGCTTTAATATTATTTTTTAGGTTCTATAAGTGATGGCAAGCAAGTTTTCCTTTGATTCATTACTTTACTGGAATAGTCATTATCAAATCTGATTAGGTGCTCGCCTATGTTAATAGGTGGATAAGAACATGGTACTTTTAATATTTGAGCTTTTTCCATGCTGAACATAAATTTAACTATTATTGAATGTGGAAGTGAGTTTTCCTTTCTTGAATGTGTTATCAAAGATCTATGAACCCTCCCTATCCCAAAAGATAGTTTCAGACAAGTTCAAGATTTTATGCAACAAGTTGTTAAAAAGTTTATTATGTTATCTACCTCATATTTTTCGGTTATTCCATATATACTGACATTGTTTCTCCTCAGACTATTTTCTAAATCAAATTTTCTTATAAGCCAGTGGTTTTAAAAGAAATTCAGTTTGGCACTCACCTTCAGTTATTCTCACGTCATGGTCATCTAAGACTTCTGTACTATTCATTTTTACACTTTGCTACTTTGTAAGTGTTTCTGAATGGCCCATCTTCTTTCTGAATTCTTTAAAACTTTCTATTTTGGTATCAAGTTTGTCTATTTTTATTGATGCGTCCTGTATGCTTGATATTAATGACCGGATAACCTTTTTGGCAGAAGAATCTTGAGTACCATTTTTTTATGGTTCATTTTGTAGTCTCTTCCTTCTTAACCAAGTAGATACAATTCTGACAGGAAAATTACAGCTTCTGAAGAACTTCAAACTCTAATTCTTTTCCTATTATTGAATGCAAATAGTTGTCAAGTATCTCCAAACTCTTATTTTTTAACTAATATCATTGCCAGAGAAGAGCTTTTCCCAGACTTTTGGTCTCAAGTAGGCATCTTGGCCACATCGTCACAAAGATTTTCTGAATATGCTTTGCAAGCGGTTGTGGTCCCTTTCACCTGTACTTCTTTACAACAGACACATTTATGGGATTTCTCACATTCATACACTATAGCTAATAATTATTTTTTATTTAAGCATATCCATTTGGTGCATCTACAAATGTTCTTGGCCATAGGCTACTGGTCTATTTTCTTGTTAAATCATGATACCATTTTGACAGTCTTCTACTTGTAACATACCAGGATATTTGCATCATATGATTTTACATTAGTACATCAGTAACTAGTTAGTGTTTTGATTATTCCCTAGCTTTTTTGCTGTTTACAGATCCAGTCACAGGCTATGTCTTGCCCTAGGAGCTATCTTAGAGATATGTTATCTCAAACATATTAGTCACAAACTTTGTAAGATACTACATCATTCAAAGCACCCTCTGGACTGTGTTCTAGTCTCCTAGCTTTGTTTTTCACACAGTTGTTTTTAGTTTTTCTGTATCATATTTAATTTCCCCTGACAATAACCATGACCAATGTATTTCACCCTTGTCAATCTTATTTTGAAACAAATCTTGTTTAATTCAGAGTGACGCTGTCTTAATCTGCAGCTATATCTCACTCTCTGTCTTATCATACATACATACATACATACAAATATTTCAAGCACAGGCATTAATGCCCTTCTAGCTTGCCAATATACCAAAACACTTGTTCCCATAATTTGTATCCAGGCTGTTCTTAAAAATATCTAAACTAGTACTTGCTTTAATGTAATGTGGTAGTCTGTTCCATGCATCAGTTACTCTGTCAAAGAACCAATTAGTACACTTCTCATTCCTATAGAATTTCCTACATATGTTGTCTGAAGACTCTCTAGCACTTTTTGTTAACCTCAAACATTCCCAGAGGTAGTTGTCACTAAATGCCCTAAATACCTGAATAAGATCTCTTAGATATCTGTAAGAGACACTGTACAAGTTCAGATATTCTAGTATTTCATAATAACTTAAATCTTCACATCCATGGTTACCCTTGGTTTATTTCCATTGTACTCTTTCCAGTTTATTCATGCTTGTTTTCTTAGATGGTTTCCATATTGTTATTCCATACTCAAGTTTGGGTCTAATGTAACTAACAAACAATGACTTCATTATTTTTGATTTCCTAGACTTTATAAATCTTTTTATACAACCTATAGTTCTATGGGCCTATGTTACATCATCAAATGCTTAAAAAAGCGAACGATGATTTATCAAACCCATGTAAGCGAAAGCTTACAATCTCAAACGCTTGGAACAGTGATTTTTTTCCAAGGGGAAAAAAATTGCTGTTCCACAAAACAAAAAAATTACATAAAGTGGGGGGCTCCCCCTACTTAAATATACCAACTCGGAGATCACACTACACTAACGAAAATGGCAAAGTAACGGAAGCAGCCAAGCGATTTCTTTCCCAGGGACAGAATTTGCTTATATGCCATTTCAATATTTTTCCTTTTCATGCTTTCAAGTTTGATCAAGACGCATTCGAAAGAATGCATCTTAGATCATTTAATAGGAACCCTAGTTCTATAACTATCATTAACCAATTGGTTGCTATTATTAGAAAAACTCATAACTGAATCTATCCATATACCCAGGTCAATAAAAGAGTCTACAGTTTCAACCACTGTGTGCTGTATTAAATATTCACCTTTCAATTTATGCCTACCAAATCTCATATGCTTAGTTTTTGATGCATTTATCAGCATATTATTCTCCTGTGCCCAAATGGTCAATTTAGTCAAGTTATTTTGCAGACATGCCTTATCTGTAATACATGTAATCAGTTTACTCAATTTCAGGTCATCTGCATATAGACTGTAGAACACCTCAAATGAAAAAGGTAGGTCTGAAAGATACAATCTAAACAAGTAAGGTACTAGGACAGATCCCTGTGGGACACCCTGACTGTAAACAAGGATTTCACCTGTCCAGTTGCTGTATGATACTTGCCATGAACTATTTGTAAGCTATGCAGCTATCAGTCTTATCAAGAGCACATCAATACCTAGTTGTACTAATTTATTGATCAGTGTTATGTGCATGACACTGTCAAATGCTGAGGTTAAATCTATATAAATTACATCACAGCACAATTTTTCATTCATAGCTGTTATTATATTGTTATAGAACATCATGTTACATGTGGTAATAGCTCCATGTTCAACATATGCATGCTGATATATGGTTTCAAGTCCCGACTTATCCAGTTTTGACAATAACTTATCCAATATTACCTTCTCCATTATTTTCCACAACATGAAAGTAGACTAAAGGGTCTATATGACTCTGGGTTTGTCCTACTCTCATTTCCCTTAAAGACAGGTTTAATAAGCACATGTCTCCAATCTTGAGGAATATCCCCATATTTATATGACCTAGTATGTAACAGATGTAATGGTACCATAAGTTCTTGCTGAAGTGTTCTCAGGTCATTGTTACTAATTCCATCTCTTCCCTGTGCTTTGTTTGGATCCAGTTTGTGCAGTTCTTTTCCAATATAATCTAATTAGAGTCTAGTATCTGGGGTTACCTGGATGTCACTAGGACAACTTACCACCACTTTTGTGGAGCCAAACTGTTTTGCATAAGATTTTGTAAATATAGTTATAATCTGTTGTGTTTGAGAATAAATTTTAGAATCCTCACACAGTTTATCAATTTGTGTGTCTTTACTCCTTCCTCATCTTATGTATCTGTACAAAATGTTCCCTATTATGCTCAATATCTTTATATACAATTTCTTCAAATTTTTCTTGTGGCCAGATTTAGCAAGCTCTGCACGGAGTGCAGGAATAGTGCAAAGAGCTGCTGCACGCAATATGTCTGATGAGCAATCCAGGATCAAGCTCCCGGGATGTGCACAAGTGCTCCTACACTATTCCAGCACACACACCACTGCTATATGCTAATTACCTCATTTGCTGGTGGAAACCATGCAAATGAGATGAATTAGTGATCCAGGTGGCAGGCAGTTGTCTGTGCCTGAACAGTGTACAAAACAGAAATGTATTCAGCTAGCAGCTGAATACATTTCTGGAAATTACAAAATGGAGGCATGACAGCTCGAAAGAAAGCATGTATTACATTTAGTAGGCATGCCAATGGCCAAATATATGGCCACTGGCATGAAAAATAGCTTAAATTTTATAAAATAAAACTGTCATTTTTTTTTTTCTTTTGGGCTGATCTCGGCTGTTTAAATGTAGGGCAGCAGCATGCAAATGGGATCATGCCAAAAAAAAAAAAAAAAAAGAGGGAAAAAGCAATTTTCAGTGAAATCTGCATTTTGCCATTATAGTCAATGGCATGCAGAATGAAAACAATACCAGGGAGCACTGGTTGCTAAAGGGAAAGGCTCAGTGTGAGTGCAGTATCTATGGAGTAAGACAGTGGGGTATGCAAATGAGGGGAGTCTTACTGAATCACAAATTTCTTCTGTCAGACTGCACCTAATCGTGTAGGTGCTCTAATACAGGCATATAAGCAGGAGAAGTAAATGACATCAAAAGGGGGTGCGTGATGCTTGCTGTAAGCACATTGGAGCACAGTTGCCCAGGTTTGTGCTTAGTTAAGCACAGCTAAGCAAGACGGGTGCGTCTGAGGCTGTAATGTCTTACACCATGAAATGAAGAGTGTGTTCACATCCAGGGAGAGACAGTTCTGCAAAATGTGTTTATCTTAGCTAAATGGGTGTGCTCTGGGACTTAAACAACCCCCCCCCAAAATAAAACAGGAAATGGCAACACTGTACATATTTCAGCAAGGGGGTGTGTCCGAGGGTGTATAGCCTTGTTAACCTTGCCTAAATGGGTGTGCATGGCGCACATCGGGATTTAAACCAAAAACTAAAGAAATACAGGAAATGGCAAGTGGAACAAGAAAAAAATGGGAAATAGCAGAATAGAGGTACTCAAATACAAGTAATAGTGCTGGCAGGTGGAATGCATCATACTCAGCCAATCACACAGACAGCATCTGCAGCACACCACTATAAACTATGCAAGCACCTTGTAGACTGTTTTTTCACACAAACTCTACACCACTGGTGTACACAGATGGGGAAATTTTACCTGACAAAGCTACCAAAATGTTAGGGGCTGCTGTTGCTCTCATACATCAGTATGTGGAAGAGGCTGAGAGTGGTGAAGAGGACAGTGCTGACAACTGCCTCAGACTTATGAGGAGGAGGAGGAGAAGAGTGTTCAGGCCCAGGGTGACCTACCAGTGGTTACATGATCTGGAGATAGTAGAGTGCTACAGGGTGGACAAGGACATACTGCAGCAAATTGTGGAACTGTGCTGGCCTTGCCTCACATCCAGAACAAACAGAGGGAAACCCATCCCAATGGATACCAAGGTATGTGTAGCTCTAAGAATACTAGCTACAGGTACTTTCCAAAGAGCAGCTGGGGATATCATGGGGGTCTCAGGGACATCTACTTCCAGGATACTCCACCAGCTCCAGGATGCCATGCGAACACATACCATGGAACACATTAAATTCTCCAGCACCTATGAGGAGCTGACTGACAATATGAGTCTCTTCCACCAAGTAGCAGATTACCCAGAGGTACTGGGTGCCATAGACTGCACTCACATCCATATCAAAGCACCACCTGGCGACCGAGGTAGGGTCTACATAAACCACAAGGGGTTCTACTCCATCAACTGCCAGGTTGTGTGCGATGCCCAGGGCATTATCATGAACATGTGTGCTGGCTGCCATGGAAGCTATCACGACTCCCACATCTGACATTCCTCACAGCTGTAGCAGTGATTTGCTGGGGGGGGCATCCCGTATGGCCATTTAGTGGGGGATGCTGGCTATGCACTGGAGCCGTGGATGATGATACACATCAGTAATGCACACACACCCACACAAGAATGCCATAATGAGGCACACACACCAACCAGGATCATTATGGAGCATGTGTTTGGGGTGCTCAAGTCACGGTTCTGCTGCCTTGACATATCCGGTGGAGCCTTGCAGTACTCTCCAGCCACATGTCCACACATGGTCATAGTATGTGTCATGCTACACAATATGATTCTGCAGAAACAGCTGCAGCAGGAACAAAATGAGGAAGGGCCACACAGCCCCCCACCATTGCTAAGGCCTCCAGAGGCACAGAGTGACTTGGAGGAGGAACATCCTGAGCCTGCCCCTGTAGCCAGATGGAGATGTGCCCAGTATGCCCTAGCCTTGGCAAAGAGGCAACGCATAGCACATACACTGACACTGTAGGGCCCCAAGGACTGATCTCTCTCTCTCTCTCTGACTCGCACATACAGTAAAATGGATGCCAAACATCACACCACCTATACTTGACCATGTATAGGCAGTGTATCATGTGCATCTGACATAGTCAGCCCTCAAGCACCACCCTCACAACAGCTGCAGGCATGAGGTAAGCCAGTATCTGTAACAAATTAAAATAATGGGGTGGACATTTCTGATAGCATATCTATGGCATTGATTAAGCATGTAAGGAAATGTGGTGGTTTACTGGGATAGCAGCAGACAGCTGACACCTCTGTGAGACAGCAGGATGTGTATCCCCAGTACCACCCTACCCACACCATGCAGAACCACCGTAGTCAACAAATAGCACTGCAGTATATGTTGTGAGCCAAATAACTGGGGGGGGGCATAGGTCACATGCATGGATGCCAAAGAGGGGGTCCCACACCCACCACCAACCCCACACAGCAGATCAGCTGTATACAACCATACAGAAATGCCTGGCAAAGGCCCTCACATGGCGAAACCCGTGAAATCGCCATCCACAGAGTCTTACACAGTGATATTACAGCAGGTCTGGCAGTGGCAACATGGCTTGAAAGGTAAGATGTCTGAAACTACACATGTCTATTCCAGAACAATCTGACCTGTGGTTGATACTGTTATGCCCATAGTCTGAAAGATAGGGCACTCCACCATGCTACATGGGACTAAAATGTTAAGCAACTATCAGCACAGCCTGTGCAGATGTGTAACATGTACAGTCATATCAACCCCCATAGTCCCATAAAAATGCAGTAACATGTTGCTAGACTTAAGCAGCATCTAGCTGTCACCCAGACTGATGGAACAATAGTAGCAGAAAGCAATTGTCAGTAACACCCACAGTCAACTCACTGGTGCTCTCCCAGGGATGTCTGCTGACGGCAGCCTGGGAACATATGATCATCAGAATGTACTGCCCTGCTACAGATGGCCTGCACACCTAGCCTACAGGCCTCTGGCAAATGCCTATGGCCCACCCACAGTGCCATTTAGGGAGTGTCATGGGGTCCACAACACCAACATAACACAGTCCACAAAATGCAAAGAAAGGCCATGCTGACAACTGCTAGGAGCAAACCTGCCAGCCTCAGGGAGCCAGAAATTGGGACAAAGCCAAGACAAATGGGGTGATGAAGGTCCAAAGAGAAGGACACATGTGAAATACTGCTCTAATAATGTAACAAAATTGATGAAATGATTTGTAGTAGAATAGAATGTGTGATGGGTATGATGTCTGAAACTTCAATGTCAACTGTCTGTAATATCTGACTTCAACCCACTTGTGCTGGAAAACTACACTTGTTTGGGTAACCAGCAAGATATATGAGTCATGGATCTGGACATTCTGTGTTACTCTGTACATTCGACAGGCAGGGCTCGGAGTGTAAAGATGGGAATATACCCACTGCAGACAGGCCTAACCCTGGAAGATGTTGACATGTCTGCACCCACAGAACCCTGGGACACAGCCATGGGGAGTAACACACCCCTCCCTGATCACTCATCCTATGCAAAATCCTGACCTCAACATGTGGCCAGCCAAGCAAAATGAGGTGGGCCATACATATATGTGTGACAAACGCACACCTCCAGGCTGGTCAAACAGTGTGACACACACAAGACCCTACAAGTGCAGTCAACCATTGAGTGGAGCCCAATGCAAAGTACTGGTAGTTATAGCCAAACATATCTGCCCAGGACATACACACCCCATATATCCTACCCCATACAAATATATCTGGAGTCTGTCTGTCACCCTGATCCTGTCTGATTTATATTACCCAACTGTGGACTCGAAATCAGACCAGGCCAGAACATAAATGCACAGAGAATCCACCATTATAATATATCCCCAAGGTGCTGGACCATTTCAACAGCACCAGCAGTCAACTGCTTGTAGGCACAACCCTCAAAAGGCTGGATAGAGTAAGAATGCATAGCAGTTGGCCCATAAACCTTGTGTGTGCGTTATCCATCCTGTATTCCTCTAGTAAATCACTGTGATAATTTGAGGAGGTATGTCAATGGGTACCGAAACAGTACATGAGAGTGTCAAATGCCATATGTGACAAATGTCTGCTAACACCAGCCCTGTAACCCTTGCAACACATGCATTACTGAGAGAAATGGTCACAATATTTGTATGGCCCATTGTCCCCACATTTTGATAAGCTATCTCCAGATATCCTGCACCAACAGGTTGGCAGGTATGGCTGTAGCACAAAACAAACAGGACTGGAGTACAACAATCCCTGGAATGGAGTCCCACGTGTACTATAGAAGGACACACTGGGCATGCTCATACACTTAGAGAAATGTCAGTAGGATCTAGGAATGAACATGCCTTCCCCACCCAGTGCACTTTCCATTGCCCCACCTTAGCAGTCCTGAAGATGTCTGTCACCAAAGTAGTCACTTTTGTTAGGCCCAGCCCCATAAGCTATGTGGCACATGTGATAGTTGCAGAACAAGATAGTACAAATGACAAGTTAGGTAGGAGGTCTAATCTCAGTCCTGGCAAATGTAAACGTGTGTGTGTGTGTGTGTGTGTGTGTGTGTGTGTGTGTGTGTGTGTGTGTGTGTGTGTGTGTGTGTGTGTGTGTGTGTGTGTGTGTGTGTGTGTGTGTGTGTGTGTGTGTGTTCACAACTAAAAGCTTTGGGGTCCATTCAAACCCAGTACACCTCCACTTTCCCCACTTTAGCAGCCTGCAGATATCAGTCATCTTAGAAGTGCCTTCCATCAGGCCTCAGCCCCATAAGTGCTGTGGTATGTGTGATAACTGCATAACAAGATAGTATAAATAACTAGTTAGGTAGTAGTAGTTCTAATCTCAGTCCTGGCAAATGTAAAAGTGTGTAATTGTGTGTGTGTGTGTGTGTGTGTGTGTGTGTGTGTGTGTGTGTGTGTGTGTGTGTGTGTTTTCACAACTAAAAGCTTTTGGGTCCATTCAAACCCAGTACACCTCCCCTTTCCCCACTTTAGCAGTTCCACAGATATCAGTCATCTTAGAAGTGCATTCCATCAGGCCTCAGCCCTATAAGCTCTGTGGCGCGTGCGATAACTGCATAACATGATACTGCAAATAACTAACTAAGTAGGAGTTATAATCTCACTCCTGGCAAATGTAGAAGGCTGTGTGTGTGTGTGACAGTTGTGTGTGTAAGTGTAAGGGAGCTGTGTGTTTGTTTATAGGTGAAACAGTTTTATGCCATTCCCACCCATGACACTTCACAGTGCCCCACCTTATCAGTCCTGATAATGTCAGTCCCTTATCAGTAACTTTGGCCAGCTGTCAGCCCTGTAAGCTCAGTAGTGCATGTGATAAATCCTTAACACTATAGTACAAATGACTAGGTTGGCAAGGGTTCTACTCTTCCGGCAAATGTGTGTGTGGGTATGTATGTTTGTAAGTAGTAGTATTTTGATATGTTTCCCACCCACTGCCCTACTTTATCAGTCCTGCTGATGTAATTCCCCATATCAGTACCTTTGGCCAACTCTCAGCCCAGTAAGGTCTGTAGCACATGTGGTAACTATGTAACACTCTAATACACATCACTAGTTAGGTAGGGATTCTACTCTCACATCTACCAAGTGTCTGTTTGTAGGACAAAGTATTGTGATAGGTTAAACACTCACTGCACTAGTTTATCAGTCCTGCTGATGTTATTCCCTTCATAGGTTCACAAGTGTGTAGTAGGTAATGGCCCAGGAGCCTTAACAAGCCTAGCATATAGAAGGGACCTGCCATTGTGTCACCTGATGTTATATCCCAGTGCATGTATCAGGTATAGCCACTGCAGTGATCCTTGGGTTGAACTGTATATTACCCATCCACTCATCAAGTTTCTCTGGAACTGGGTCAGGTAGGTGCTCTGCATGACATATATGGGAAGTATATTCCAGGGCTTGTGCAGCCTATTGGTAAGGGACCTGCCCCACCAGCATGTTGTGGTGATTGTGGTACTGAGGTAGAGGTCTCTACAGTGTGTGGTGTGAATGGATTTATGTGTAGCATTCCTAAACCAGCTGTGTCAGACATGGCTTTGTAAGTCAAGCACAGATAGCTGATAATTAGGTGATATGACACAGAGAATAGCTTGGATCTGCTGAGTCTGTCTGAGTAGGATGTGTCTAATGCCTAAGAACACCTTTTCAAAGTGCTTCTGTGACTTCCCCAGCTGTAGCAGGTGTCTAGTGAGGTACATGGCAAAGGGGCCATTATACTTAAAGAGTGGTCTAATGAGGTAATAGTAGACAGAGATCATTACCCCTGTCTTCCTGGATGCAGCAATTGCCTCATGTGCACAGACAACCGTCTCCTCCTACCACCCAACACTACAACCTGCAAGAGATGCACTTACATAGCCACATGGGAAGCAAAGCTCTCTCCACCCAAGATTGTGCTAGGCAGTCAAGAGGAGAAGGTTAACACCTGCACTACACCTCAAGCAACACATAGCCCTTCTAAACCCACACCACCAACACCCACACATAGCAACACTAAACCAACATATGTGGAGGCCCTTAACATTAACCTGCCCAAGCAATAAGGACCTCTGAAGCTGAAATGCAAACAAACACCAGTCACAACCAAAGTGTCACATAGCTCACAACACCAGTGTGCCACCCAACAACAGCCCCTAAGGCAAGACAATGTACCTAACACTTTAGTCATAGGTGACTCTATAGTCAGGCACACTGATGTCCCACTCACCAGGCTGAACAAGGAGAAAATTACAGTCAACTGCCTGTTGGGTGCCAGGATCTGCCACATAATGCATGCACTCAAGTTACTCCACGACAAGTACAAATATGACTCTGTCATTGTCTGTGTTGGACTGAATGACTTGAGATGTACCTCCCTGGACTACATGAAAAGAGACATGGAAGAGCTCTCGGATCATGTGGCCTAGGCAGGTATGACCCTAGCCCTGAGTAGCATCCTGCCTTCGCCCAGAATGATACCACAGTATAAGGACAAAATGATTGCCTTCAACAATTGGCTAAGCTTCTGGTGTCATTCAAAGGGGATCCAGTATTTGTCTGCCTGGGGTGACATGACCAACAGACCATGATGCTTTGCCAGAAATGGTCTGCACCTGTCGCCCCTGGGATTCAGAGTACTGGCTAAGGCTCTTGCCACCCCTATAGTGTGTTTTTTAGGCAAAGTTCAAAGGACAAAACCACCACCGTAATAGGGACAAGCATGCAAAATCTAAAGGTAATGCTACTCAACGCTGAAAGTCTAAACCTCAAAATGCACTCTCTCAAGGCACTCCTAAAAATGGAGAACATCAATATCTGTGCAGTAACTGAGACCTGGTTCAAGGCACCAGAGAGCACCCCTGCAATACCAGGCTACAACTCTTAACACACTTTTCTGCCACCAAACCTGGACCGAAACACTAAAGGTGGAGGAGTGTCCATATTCACCAAGAATATTCACATCACCAAGCTAGTTGCCCAAAACAATGCATCTGAAATTCCCCAGGTGCAGCTAACACTAGGTAAGACTGCAATCCAAACTGTAGCTTGCTACAGATCCCCCACCATGCCCCAAGATTCTCACTACACCTTTCTAAACATACTGGAAAATACTAAGATACAACCAAACACCCTAATACTGGGTGATTTCAACTACCCTGCCATTAACTGGAAAAACTACTTGTGTACCAACACCTTTGCCCAACAGTTCTTGGAATTCATAAATTCCAATGCACTGGATCAACTAATCCTTAGTCCCACCAGGGGCTCCAATATCCTAGATCTGGTCATTACCAACACGGGAAATCAATGCTCCACACCTATGGTCACCCCCTCGTTGGTCAGGTCTGACCATAAGCTAATCACCCTTGACATCCACATCCCACCCCCACCCCACCCCCAGTAAGGAAACCTCAGTAAAAAAACTTCTCCAAAGCCAATTTCATGCTACTCAAGTCATAAGTGACAAACTTCATGACACCCATGCAGATGGGAACTGAAAGTTCGACTGATGAATCCTACACTAAAGCACTGTACAAGCACATCCACTTGTGCATGAATTGTGCCATCCCCAATAGAACCAAGACACCCTCCTCCAAAAAAAGGAAGCCAATCTGGTGGTCCCTTGCCATAAACAAACTTTACAACAAAAGGAAGAAACTGTTGCAGAAAAGAGGAAAATCCCACTATGCAAAAAACTCCTTTACCAGCCTCATTAAGAAGCTGAGATCCCTCATAAAATCCTCCAAAGCTAGTTATGAAAATAAAATTGCCAAAGATTCCAAAGACAACCACAAGGCATTCTATAGCTATGTCAAGAATCTAAATGGCAATGCTCAGATCTGTTCTGAGCTACAACAGAATGGCATTAAATATACTGATCCCAAGGATATTGCCAATATCCTGGCAGATCAATTCAGTGCAAATTTCACCCCCCTCTCACTCACTAAAGAGCCCATCTCAATACCGAAAGATTGCCAAATTCTGGTAATAATGGCCACACAGGTAAAAAACGTACTCTCCAAAGCTAAGAATATAGCATCCATGGGACCAGATAACATCACAGGCTGTGTACTACATGAACTACACCTAAGTGTCATGGTTAATCATAGCCTCACCTCAGGCTTCATGCCCACTGAGTGGTGCACAGCTACAGTTATCCCACTCCACAAAGGGGGATCCACCTTGGATCCTGGGAACTACTGCCCCATCAGTCTGATGAGCCTGATCTGCAAGGCCATGGAATGTATTATCATGGGACTTATAAACAAAGACATTGGCAACTTTCAAACACTGGACCCCACACAGTTTGGGTTTGTGAAGGGCTGATCTTGTCTTCTGAACCTGATTGACTTCTTTGAATCGGTCTCCAGAGCTGTGGACAAGGGTAAAGTGGTCCACACAGCCTATCTGGACCTAGCCAAGGCCTTCAACACCATCCCCCACTCTGGAATCATAGATAAACTTACTAAGCTGGGCATTAATCCCTACAGCTCTTGAAGGGTTGCCAACTGGCTTACTGACAGAACCCACACTGTAAAAGTAGCCAACTCCAAATCCAGCTCCAGACAAGTGACAAGTAGAGTACCTCAGGGTTCAGTCCTGGGACCGCTCTTGTTTGGCATCTACTTCTCTGAAGTACAGGCCAACACTAAGGGACTCTAGCTAACAAAGTTCACAGATGACTGCAAACTGGGAATCATTATTGAATCCCCAAATGATGTGGCTATTCTACAAAAGGGCCCTACAGAAACAGATGCTTGGTGCCAGAGCCATGGGCTCAAGCTCAATGCCAAGAAATGTATAGTTATCCCCTTTGGAAAAAAACATGTACCCATGAATTACCATATAGGTGGCAGTACACTAAACACCGAAAGTGTGATAAGAGACTTAGGGACACAGGTGGACAGTGGTCTCGCCTTCGATAACCACATCACCACAACAGTCAGAAAATCCTTCTATGTGGCACACCTCATCACTAAGGGCTTTTCATCCAGAAAAAAGGAGGTCATTGTCCCACTGTACTTATCCCTCATTAGACCCATTATAGAATACAACACCCCATTTGGTATGTACCTCTCAAGATATCTGCAACAACTGGAAAGGCCACAGAAATGCCTCACTAAAAGAATCACAGGCCTAAAGCAAATGCCCTATGCTGACCGTCTAAAAAATATCGTCTACTCAGAGGTGATCTCTGCTTAACAAACAAGGCCATGTCAAGCCCAGAGCTGTTGGACATACTACACTTAAAGAAATCCCAATCCCTCAGAGGCACATGCTCCAGGGATTTAAGCATTGTCATCACAATGAACAAAACATGCTGGAGGGATAGGTTCCTGAACCAGAGACTCCCCAGACTCTGGAATAGACTGCCCATACATGTCAAGCAGAGCGCCTCTTTGGCCCTCTTCAAAAGGAACCTTGATGATTGAATGGGAGATAGGAAATTCAACCCGGGGATCATGTAAGTCACCCTGCTAGACAGGGGTCCAGGGAAGTAAATACTGTGGGAAGAAATAGCCAGGGAATTGTTATGGCTAGGCTTGTATAGGCCCTAGAGCCGACAGCCTAGTACTAGCCTATGAACCTATGGCAGAAATTCTGCAACATTTTGCAGTTTTAGGCCAGACTGTACACAGGTTGTACTTAAGAGCAGTTATGCAGTGCTGCTTATCTACATCATAGCCTGTGTCTAGTATATCTTCATGTATCTAAATGTGAAAGCATTGAACGATGGGGAATCAACGCTAGTATTTCAAAAATCACCATACCAAAATAACCCACACATTGAAAACAAGTAGTTTCCTTTTGTAATCCATTAGCCAACACTCTAATACTTAATTCAGACATATTTTGTATGAATATTGCTAGTGTTGCAGAAAGCATTTTCCTAACGTAAAATGTATGGTCAGGTTTATGGATAGCACCCATTACTAAGAAAGGGCAAGGAGGAAATGCTGTATGGTATGCTGAGATCTCTAATGGCCATATCAGTCTGGAGTGGGATGCTATCTATAGTCTAAGCTACTAAGATTTGCTTACCAAACGTGACAATCCTACATTTTTTGTGCATTTAGTTTAAGCCGATTCCTTATACATCATTGCTCTTCATGCTATTTGCCCCTGCTGTAGTCATATTGTATCACTTACCGAATGAATGACAACACCCAGCTACCAGTTATAGAAAACTTAGCTACAAATATGCCTGAATTTGTGTTTTAGAGATCTGAAAATGTGGATGCAGGACAGAAGGGGTTCCAGTACTGAGTTCTGAGAAATGCCACTAGCCACATTTTTGCTTTCTGATGAAGCACCTGCTACTTTAATTACATAGGTTCTACTGATCAGACAGTTTACTCGCCATCCAACAACATAAGAATCTATATTTAAACCTTTTAATTTATTTATAATTCCAGCATGTAGAACAGTCTCAAAAGCCTCCAACAGATTCAGAAACATATAGTATGAACTGCTTGGCCACTATCTACACCTTAAGTGATTTTGTCTACAAAGTTACTGAATTAATTTCTGTTTGACAAAACCATCTTGTTATACGTCTAGAGCACTAAGATTTTTTTTTTTTATTTTGGAACACATGAAATCAGATATAATATATTCTATGGTTATACATTGTCGACCAGATCAAATGAATGCCAAGAGCAAGCCAAATTCTAATTATAGTGTTAGGAATATTATCAAAATCAAATGCATGGTCTTCTTTATCTTATGAATCAGAATTCAAGCTACATCTTTTGTTGTGTCTCCCTCTTTATACCATGTGTGTGTGTGTGTGTGTGTGTGTGTGTGTGTGTGTGTGTGTGTGTGTGTGTGTGTGTGTGTGTGTGTGTATGTGAGCGTGTGTATGTGTGTGTCTGTGAGGAAGAGTGTTGCACTCACAAACTTCCTATGTATAGTTAAGTAATGCAAGTAAATTAGTTCTGTTGCATGGCTAAAACCATTTTCTGCATGTCTTAAATCTTGCAGATAATTTTGGATAACATCATACCTCTCAACTTTACAGATTTTTGCCTAATATTTTGGTCTGTTCTTCATAACATTTATGTTTTTCATGCAAATCACAGAGGATCAAAGTCACTAAAGAGTGTCAGACATTTTGAAGTTTACATTGCTAGTGCAAAATATGTTATGATAACAGCTTTCTAAGTTTATAAGAGCATTGTTTAAAATCTGTCCTTATTTTTAGACATTTGTCCTGTTATCATTTTGTCCAGATTTCTTGAGAAAGAGGTTGACAGGTATCAATAACAATACTGATGCACATTATATAAAGTTGACCAAACTGTAATTATAAATAGATGTATGACTCAGAGCAACAGAGTTTAAAACTAGAGTGAGTATTCTGCATGAAACTAAGTGACATTCTTAACAGAATTACAAAACCATACTGTACATATCTTGATTTTTAGAAATAGACTTTAAAGTACTGATTTGGTGTACATTCCTAGATTAAGAGTTATGAGATTGTAAGAGCGAGTTAAACACATCGATCTATGTATTCCCATGCAATTCTCTGTAGGTCTTATAAGGAATGGTAGAATATTTCCCAGATGTATAGAGCATGACTGCTTGGAGTGCCAGGAATGACATATGGATTCTACATAACTGGTCCTGCATGGAGTTTTCTTGCTTTGTAGTTTTTGGTTATCACTTGATCTGGTTGGCAAATCTTTTCAAAAGCAGGGGCTGCCTAAAACATAACAACTAAACCTCTATGAACAATATGTCAGCGTGATAACAGCTTAAGTACTTCATATAGTATGTGAGTGTGATAACAGCTAAACTACTTTGTACAGTATATCAGTGTGATAACAGCTAAACTCCTTTGTATAGTGTATCGGTGTGATAACAGCCAAACTACTTCATACACTATGTCAGTGTGATAACAGCTAAATTACTACATACAGTATGTCAGTGTGATAACAGCTAAACAACTTTGCCCAGTATATTAGTATTATAACAGCTTAAGTACTTTGTACAGTATATCTGTGTGATAACAGCTAAATGAATTTGTAGATCATCTCAGTGTGATAACAACTAAACTGCTTTGAACATTGTATCAGTGTGATAACAGCTAAATTTCTTTGTACAGTACTTTAGTGTGATAACAGCTAAACCACTTTCTGCAGTATATCTGTCATAACAGCTAAACTATTTGATAGAGTATATCAGTCTGATAACAGCTCGTCTTCTTTGTACAGAATATCTGTCTTATAGCAGCTAAGTTACTTCATACAGTATGTCAGTATGATAACAGCTAAAGTACTTTGCACAGTATGTCATTCTGATAAAAGTAAAATTTCTTCATCCAGTATGTGATAACAGCTAAACAGATTTGTACAGTATATCTCTGTGATAACAACTAAACCACTCCATACAAGATATTATAATGAGAATACTTAACTACTTAGTACAGTATATCAGTGTGATAAAAGCAAAATTACTTTGTGCAGTATAGTAATGTAATAATAGCTAAAGTAATCTGTACTGCATATCAGTGTTATAACAGGTAGCTACTTTGTGCAGTCTGTCATTCTGATAAAAGCTAAACTACTTCATCCAGTATGTCAATGCGATAACAGCTAAATAACCTTGACCAGTTTATCAGAAGAATAACAGCTAAACTTCTTCATACAATATATCCGTGTGATAACAGGTAAATTACTGTATACCCTATATCAGAGTGATAACAGCTAAACTTCTTCATACAATATATCTGTGTGATAACAGGCAAATTACTTTATACTCTATATCAGAGTGATAACAGCTAACTTTGTAAAGCATATCTCTGTGATAACAGCTAAACCACTCCATGCAATATATTAATGTGATAATACCTAACTACTTTGTTCAGTATATCAGCGTGATAAAAGCAAAACTACTTTGTACAGTATAGCAGTGTGCTAACAGCTAAACTACTTCATACAGTATCTCAGTATGATAACAGCTAAAGTACTTCATACAGTATTTCAGTGTGACAGCTAAACTACTTTGTAGAGTATATCTGTATTATAACAGCTAAACTACTTCATAAAATATACCGGTATGATAACAGCTAAACTAATTTATACAGTATAGCAGTCTGATAACAGCCAAACTATTTAATTCAGTATGTCATTTAAACTACTTCATACAATATACAAGAATAACAGCTTAAGTACTTCAGAAAGTACATGAGTATGAAAACAGCCAAATTATTTTGTATAATATATCAGTGTGAGAACAGCTTAAGTACTTTATACACTATGTCAGTGTGATAGTTAAACTACATTGTACATTATGTCATTGTGATAACAGCAGAGCTACTTCAAACAGTATGTCAGTGTGATAACAGCTAAACTATTTTGTACAGTATATCTGTGTAATGACATATAAATTACTTCATACAGTGTATCAGTGTGTTAACACCTAAACTATTTTGTAAAGCTTATATGTGATAACAACAAAACAACTTAGTACAGTATGTCACTGTGATAACAGCTAAGCTACTTTGTACAGTGCGTCTGTGTGATAACAGCTAAGCTGCTTCATACAGCATGCCATTGTGATAAAAGCTAAACTACACCATACAGTATACCTGTCTGACAACTGCTAAACTACTTCATACAGTATGGCAGTGTGATAACAGCTAAACTACTTTCTACAGTATATCTGTGTGATAACATCTAAACTACTTCGTAAAGAATGTCAGTCTGATAACCATGCCTCTCAACTGTACAGATTTTCACAGAATGTCCAGATTTTTTCTCATGTTTTCTCATATTTTTGGTCTGCTTTTCATAAATTTGTTTTTTTCTGGCAAATTAATGGCAAATCATTAAAGATTAAAATTAGAAAATAATGACAGACATTTGATTCCCTGTAACAAAAATGTGCATAATTGGCCATTCGTGCTTTATTGCTTTTGACGTTTAGGGGTCGACATTTAGGTTTTTGGAAACTTAAACATTCGTTGATATAATATAGTCCCAAATTACTTTATGCAGTACATCAGTGTGATAACAGTGAAACTACTTTGCAGTACATCTGTGTCATAACATCTAAATATTTCGTACAGTATATCAGTGTGAGAGCAGGCTACGTACTTCATACAGTGCATCATTCTGATAACAGCTAAGCAACTTTGAACACTATATGTAATAACAGTTAAACTACTTAGTACAGTATATCTGTTATAAAAAAGCTAAGTTACTTCATTCTGTATATCAGTGTGAGAATAGCTAAGCTACTTTGTACAGTATACCTCTACGATAACAGCTAAACTGCTTTGTACGTTATATCATTGTGATAACAGCTAAACTACTTTGTACAGTATGTCATTGTGATTACAGCTAGACTACTTTATCTAGAGTGTCATTGTCATAACAGCTCAACATCTTTCAACAGGATATCAGTGTAATAACAACTAAACAACTTTGACAACTATATCAGCGTGATAAGGGCTAAACTATTTTAAACAGTATGTCAGTGTGATAACAGCTAAACTACTTTGTACAGTATATCATTGTGATAGTAGAACTGCTTCATACAATATGTCAGTGTCGCAACAGCTAAACTACTTTGTACAGTATGTTTGTGTAATAACATCTAAACTACTTAGGAGAGTATATCAGTGTGATATATCTGTGTCATAACAGCTAAACTACTTCGTACAATATAGCAGTATGATAACAGCTAAATGAATTCATAAAGTATATCAGTCTGATAACAGACACATTCTTTCATACAATATATCAGTTAAACTACTTCATACAGTATACGAGTGATAACAGCTTAAGTAATTCATACACTATGTCAGTGTGATAACAGCTGAACTATTATGTACAGTGCATCAGTGTGAGAACAGCTTCAGTACTTTGTACAGTATGTCAGTGTGATAACAGCTAAACTACTTTGTACAATATGCCATTGTGATAACAGCTAAACTAATTTGTACAGAATATCTGTGTGATGACAGCTTAATTACTTCATACAGTATATCAGTGTAATAACACCTAAACTATTTTGTAATGTATATCTGTGTGGTAACAGCTAAACAACATTGTACAGTATGTCAGTGTGATAATAGTTAAACTACTTTCTATACTATGTCAGTGTGCTCACAGCTAAACTACTTTGCACAGTATGTTTGTGTGATAACAGCTAAACTACTTTGTACAGTATGCTTGTGCGATAACAGCTAGACTACTTCATACAGAATGCCATTGTGATAACAATTAAACTACACTGTATAGTATTTCATTATGATAACAGCAGAACTACTTCATACAGTATGCCAGTGTGATAACAACTAAGCAACTTTAAACACTATATGTAATAACAGTTAAACTACTTAGTACAGTATATCTGTTTTATAATAGCAAAGTTACTTCATTTGGTATATTAGTGTGGGAACAGCTAAGCTACTTTGTACAGTATATCTCTGTGATAACAGCTAAACTGCTTTGTACATTATATCAGTGTGATAACAGCTAAACTACTTTGTACAGTATGTCATTGTGATAACATCTAAACTACTTCATCTAGTATATCATTGTGATAACAGCTCAACAGATTTCAACAGGATATCAGTGTAATAACAACTAAACAACTTTGACAACTATATCAGTGTGATAAGAGCCTAACCTAATTTGAACAGTATGTCAGTGTGACAACAGCTAAACTACTTTGTACAGTATGTCATTGTGATAGCAGAACTGCTTCATACAGTATGTCAGTGTCACAACAGCTAAACTAGTTTGTACGGTATATATGTGTGATGACAGCTAAATTACTCCATACATTGTATCAATGTGATAACACCTAAACTATTTTGTAAAGTATATCTGTGTGATAACAGCTAAACAACTTTGTGCAATATGTCAGTGTGATAACAGCTAAACTAATTTCTATAGTATGTCAGTCTACACTACTTTGTACAGTATAGTTGTATGATAACATCTAAACTACTTTGTGCAGTATGTCATTATGATAACAGCTGAATGACTTTGTACACTATATCAGTGTGATAAGGGCAAAACTACTTTGGAGAGTATATCAGTGTAATAACAGCTAAACTACTTTGAACAGTATGTCAGTATAATAACACCTAAACTACTTTGTGGACTATATCTGTGTCATAACAGCTAAAGTACTTTGTACAATATAGCAGTATAATAATAGCTAAACTAATCCATACAGTATATCAGTCTGATAAATTGTTTCATACAGTATATCAGTTAAACTACTTCATACAGTATACAAGAGTGATAACAGCTAAAGTACTTCATACAGTATGTCGGTGTGATAACAGCTAAACTATTTTGTACAGTGTATCAGTGTAAGAACAGCTTAAGTACTTTGTACAGTATGTCAGTGTGATAACAGCTAAACTACTTTGTACAGTATACCATTGTGATAACAGCTAAACTAGTACAGAATATCTGTGTGATGACAGCTAAACAACATTGTACAGTATGCCAGTGTGATAATAGCTAAACTACTTTCTATAGTATGTCAGTGTACTCACAGCTAAACTTTGTACACTATGTTTGTGTGATAACAGCTAAACTACATCATAAAGTAGTTTGATAACTATACCTCTCAACTGTACAGATTTTCACAGAATGTCCAGATTTTTTCTCATATTTTCTCATATTTGTGGTCTGTTTTTTCATAAATTTGTTGTTTTCTGACAAATTAGTGGCAAATCATTAAAGATTAAAATTAGAAAATAATGATAGACATTTGATTTTCAGATTTTATACCCTTCAGAAAATTCTTACTAATGCAAAACCTGCTATTCTATCAACTTTCCAAGTTTGTAAGAGTAATATTTAAAATTTGTCCCTATTTTTGGACCTTTGTCCTACTTTTCTTTATGGCTTTGTCCACATTTCTTGCTCTAACAGCTAAACTACTTCTTAAAGTATCACAATCTGATAACCACTAAACTATTTGGTATACTATAGCAGTGGGATAAAAGCTAAACTATATCCTACAGGATATCTGTGTGACAAAAGCTAAACTACTGCATACACTATAACATTGCGATAACAGCTAAAGTACTTCATACAGTATGCCTGTGTGATAACAGCTAAACTGCTTCATACAGTATATCAGAGTGATAACAAGTAAACTACTTTGTACAGTATAGCAGTGTGATAACAGCTAAACAACTTTGGATATTATATTAGTGTGATAACTGCATAACTACTTTGTACAATATATCAATGTGATAGCTAAATTACTGGGTCTATATTACATCAATGAACGTTTAGGTTGTCAAACACCTAAACGTCGACCCATAAACTTTGAATACTACAAACCGCGAACTGCCAATTATGCAAATTATTTTACACGGTAAACATTTGCTAGGCTGGTGGAAAACAAAACATACTTTCAAGCCCTAATCAAGTTGGGGGCTTCGCCCCCATACCCCCTAACTAAATATACCAACTCCAAGATCGCTCTACATTGGGGAAAAGGGCAAATTCCGATGATGGCCAAGCAAATTTTTTCCCTGTAAAAAAATTTGCATAACTGGCCATTCGCACTTTGTAGCTTTCGACGTTTAGGGGGTCGATGTTTACGTGTCTGGCAACCTAAATCTTTATTGATATAATATAGACCCAAATTACTTTATGCAGTACATCAGTGTGATAACAGTGAAACTACTTTACAGTATATCTGTGTCATAACATCTAAACTATTTCGTACAGTATATCAGTGTGAGAACGGCTGAAGTACTTCATACATTATGTCATTCTGATAGCAGTTAAACTACATTGTACAGTATTTCATTATGATAACAGCAGAACTACTTCATACAGTATGCCAGTGTGATAACAACTAAGCAACTTTAAACAATATATGTAATAACAGTTAAACTATTTAGTGCAGTATATCTGTTTTATAAGAGCTAAGTTCCTTCATTCGGTATATCAGTGTGAGAACAGCTAAGCTACTTTGTACATTATATCAGTGTGATAACAGTTAAACTAGTTTGTACAGTATGTCATTGTGGTAATGACATACTGTACAAAGTAGTTTGTACAGTATTTCATTGTGACAACAGCTAAGCTACTTTATCTAGTATATCATTGTGATAACAGCTTAACAGATTTCAACAGGATATCAGTGTAATAACCACTAAATAACTTTAACAACTGTATCAGTGTGATAAGGGCTAAACTACTTTGAACAGTATGTCAGTGTAATAACAGCTAAACTACTTTGTACAGTATGTCAATGTGATAACAGCCAAACTACTTTTTACAGTATATTACTGTGATAATAGCTAAACTACATTCTATAGTATGTCAGTATGATAACAGCTAAACTACTTTGTACAGTATATCTTTGTAATAACTAAACTAATTCATACAGTATGCCAGTGTGATAACAGCTAAACAGCTGAATTACTTTATGCAGTACATAGTGAGATAACAGCTAAGCTACTTTGTACTGTATATCTGTGTAATAGCAGCTAAACTACTTTGTATAGTATATCACTGTGATAACAGTTAAGCTATATTGTACAGTATGAAAGTGTGATAGCAGCTTAACTACTTTGTACAGTATATCAAGGTGTCACAACTAAACTACTTTGTACAGTATCTCACTGTGGTAAAAGCTAAACTACTTTGTAAAATAGATATGTGGGATAACAGCTACACTACATTGTACTATATTTCTTGTATAATAACAGCTAAACTACTTTGTACAGTATGCCATCATGATAATAGCTAAAATATTGTACAGTATAACAGTATGGTAACAACTAATTTGTACAGTATATCAGTGTGATAGCAGCTAAACTACTTCATACAGTATAGCAGTGTGATGACAGCTAAACTACTTTGTACAATATATCAGTGTAATAACAGGTAAACTACTTTGCACAATATATCAGTGTAAGAAATAACAGTTTAACTACTTTTCACAATTCACCAGCATAATAACAGCTAGCCTACTTTATACAGTA